>NC_142869.1:158839342-159154736 GCF_051225735.1 Oryctolagus cuniculus
CAAGTTAACAGAACTATGAGCTTGGATAAATTATTGATCTTCTTGAGCCCTAATTTCTTCATCATTTCTCATACATACGTTTTACATGATAGCCCCTGTCTATAATGCTGTAATGTGGCTCACAATAGTGTGAATAGAGAACACGGAGAACAGCTGACACACAGCAGATGTTCAGTAAAGGGTAGCAATTATTATTTTCCTATCAAAGGCTCTATAGCATCCTGTTTAGGATCACTAAAAAATGACAATTATAATTTCCTTGGCACTATTCTCCTGGACTCGGGTGGCATAATTTCTGTACCTGATGTTAGTGCAACATGTTTTCATAATGAACTGTTATTTGTTCTTAACACATTATCCTTTTCCTGCAAAAGCATCCATATCGTGTATTCATCAAAATATTCTCATCAAAATATATATCTAAACCTCTATAAAAATTGTTTGTTACATATTTGTCATCAGATTGTTCATCTTTCTTTCAACTCAAAGCCCAATATCAGACAATAAATTATTCCCATGGTCTATACCTGATTAATAACCATGAAGCATGATACATTAAAAATAATATCTGAAAGTGAAAAAGCAAAATGAGGTTTCATCTAAGAATCTTAGATCGAGAAGCATAGAATCTTAGTACTGATAGGGACCTTTCATGCTCATCTTTCTTATTTCTCTCCTCCCTCCCACATTTTTCAAATGGAGAAACTGATGTTCAGAGATAGTAAAAAATCTTATCTTGATTCTACCAAGAGCAAAGGTCAGTTTTTGTTTTTGTTTTTTTTTTTTTGACATTCCATTAGATCCTGGTGGTCATTTTTCATTATTATTTGTACACAGAGTGTGAAGGAGAAAAAAAAATAAGACTTGGCAAGTTTCCCAAACTTCAGTCCTCACTCCCATCTTTCCATACTTGTGTAGACTTTGAGAGGAAATGATGGGGTGACTATTTGCTGGTTCTGCCTGCTCAAAATAGATCACATCTTTTTTGGGAAAGAATTGTTGCCATGGTTGTTCACTCCACTCCTACTCTTGATGCATGAGATGGTATGGACTGGCTCTCCTTCTTGTCCTACAGGTGGGTAGCTCTGTTTTTTTCAGTTAGAATCAATTTGTCAACAATGACTGACACGGGGCCGGCGCTGTGGCACGGCAGGTTAATGCCCTTGCCTGAAGTGCCAGCATCCCATATGGGCGCCAGTTCTAGTCCCGGCTGCTCCTTTTCTGATCCAGCTCTCTACTATGGCCTGGGATAGCAGTAGAAGATGGCCCAAGTCCTTGGGTCCCTGCGCTGACGTGGGAGACCCAGAAGAATCTCCTGGCTCCTGGCTTCAGATCAGCGCAGTTCCGGCTGTTGCAGCCAATTAGGGAGTGAACCAACAGATGGAAGACCTCCCTCTCTCTCTCTCTCTCTCTCTCTCTCTCTATCTCTCTCTCTCTCTCCTCTCTCTCTCTGCCTCTCCTCTCTCTGTGTGTAACTCTCTCAAGTAAAAAAATAAATAAATCTTTAAAAAAAATGATTGGCTCACAGGCATATAACCCATTGTCCAAAAAGCCTCAGTTTGGGGACTTGGCAGTTTTTAAGATAAAAATTATCTTTTATGTGGCACTAGATCAGAAAAGATGTAGATTTGGAGCTTCTGGGGCCACCCTAAAGGAAGCATTTATAAATATGAAGCCAAAGCAGAAGTGAACAGCATCAATAGAGAGACACTGAGTCCCAAGGATGTTATTTGACTACAGTGTATGATGTTATCTCTATCTTTGGACTTTTCTCTTATTGGAGTTTATAAATATCCTCCTTTTTCCCCAGTGATGAAGGAGATTTGGGTAGAGTTTATTGTGAGTTATAAATGAAAGGGATTTTATACTAAAAGGAGAAAGAAATATTGAAGAAATAGAAAGAATTCAGGGGGCTATTGTGAAGAAGATTCTAGTTTCATCAGCCATGGCCAAAGTAAAAGAGTGGAATTGAAATTTTCAAAAGATCTAAAGCAGTCATCTTACCCCTTAGCCCAGGCCTGGCTAAATCACAAACAAATCAAGTATGCTGGATATGGTAAATTTATTTTTCCACGTGGAAGCATTATGTTTTATTTGAGTAAAAGCAAGCAGACTTTTTTTCTTCCTTTGGTTCTTGAATTTCTTTGGTTCTTTTCCCAGTTTTTAGATTAAGTAACTGACATTCAAAAATTTTATCTGGTTTATAGTTTTTATCCCTTCCAAAGTACCCTTGTTTTTGAATGACAGTAATTGTACATTGGTTCACTAAAATATTTGCAAAATAAGAATTAGCAAAGAGAAGATAATAAAAATGAATAACATAATCTCCCAGAAAATAGAATTATGATTTTATACATACATTTATAATATTTTATACATACA
Organism: Oryctolagus cuniculus; assembly: GCF_051225735.1. NCBI lineage: Eukaryota > Metazoa > Chordata > Mammalia > Lagomorpha > Leporidae > Oryctolagus > Oryctolagus cuniculus. The sequence continues at coordinate 158,841,725 of NC_142869.1, forward strand.
TAAATATAATAATTTATACATACATTTGTGGGGAGCAACTCGGACTAGACTGTTACTGGAATTAAGACTTATTCTATACATCTGCTCTCCCACAATATGGCGCTGGGAGAGGAGGAAACAGCTTCTACACAGCTGCCTCCAGTTCAACCAATAAACAGCAGGACCTGCTCCTGATTGGAGGAGAGCAGCGTACTCGGCGTGTGGGTGGCAGAGTTGGGACTGGTGGAAGAGGACTATAAAGGAGGAGAGAGACAACATGCACCAGGAACATCTATCTGAAGGAACACCTGTGCAGCCCCTGAGAGAGCCGGCCGGCGGTGTGCCACTCCCCCGCGGAAGTGGGGAAAGTGGCAGGGGGAACCGCCCTTCCACGGAGGTGGGAGGGTCGGTAGCCAACCCGGGAAGAACCAGCAGCAAACCCGGGGAGGGCCGAGCAGAAAAAAGAACAGCGCAGGGTCCTGTGTCGTTCCTCCACGAAGAGGGGGAGCGACATAATGGTGCCGTGACTCGGATAGGAAACCTAGGCAGGGTTTAGTGTCGTTCCTTCATGAAGAGGGGGAGCGACAACATTTATAATGTTTTCTGTGTTAATATGTTAATTCTGTGGAACATATCACCTGGTTTTGAATATTACTTTTTTCACTGAATAATTTGTTGTAAATCTTTTTTAGATCAACAGTACATTCTTCTAAAACATAAGTTCTTCACTTGGGATTTTTGTTTGCAAGCAATAAAAACAGGATCTAGTCTTCAATGTGGGATAAATAAATTCCAACATCAGAACTCCTGTCTTTCAAATTATATGCTCAGAAAATCTGTCCAATCTTGGCTCCTATAGTCACCAACTGGCCAAGGTAAATTGGGCACCTTCAATTTTATATCCAGTGTGGATGGGGATTTTACTGAAAGCAAAAAGGGGATGTTTCTATTAAATGAAGAAAAAAGTAAATGCTGGGCCGTTAATAATTGGATAGTGCTCAATTATATGGAATAACATATGCAAACATAGTAAGCTGATCCACTAGTTTTGAATACTTAGATTACCTCAAATATTTCATTATTATAAGCAATGATGTGAGGAAACTCTTATAGTTTTAAATAATTCTCTAGGAAAATGCTAAGAATAGTGATGGTAGTAATTGTAGGTATAAGTGATGACATAATTTGGAGGAAAAAATAGCCCCTATATTTTAGAGTGGCTTTTATATCCTTACTCTGATAAATTTGACATAATTCCAACCACTCATTCTTTCTGCAAATTGGTTCTTAGACTCAAATATGGGCCAGGTGTTATTAAGGCTTACATTAGAGAAAAAAAAACCACAAAACATATTTCTTGTTTTCAGGAAGTACACAATGCATGTAAATAGATAGATAGACAGATACATAGACAAATAGGTGGATAAACTAACTTCAAAAAAGAGTAAATATCTTTTGGAACATGTGAAAATATATGTACAATATTGGGATGAACTATTTGTTCATTATTGGTTCTGAAACTCAACCAGATAATTTGTTAGTTTTGATTGCTCAACTTTTTAGAATTCTCTCCCTTCATCTTGATAATTTCAACTCTCTCCCTTCAATTTAATAATTGTGAGTTATGATTTCTAAAAGACAGAAAAGTCTTGATCTCAGAGCCCCTGCAAAAAAAAAAAAAAAGTATTGACTTTGGCTAGATCCTGCAATTAGATGTATCCTTGTGAACAATGTGAGAAAATTGCCACATGTTGGGATTAAGTCACTATTTTACTCTACAGGGTACAACTGGAAGAGTTTCCAGCCTCCCTTCCTTGAGTCTTTGTGTGCCAAGTCTTGTGTGTCCTTCATTGTGTGAATGGACAATTTTTCTAGCTTTGTGACCTTGCCATGTGACTCCCTGGCCATTCTGGAGAGTCTGTAAATTATCTTATATCCCTTGCTAAATTTATTTTTCATTTAAACCTATCAGAGTAGATTATGGTGTTTATGACTGAGAACCCTGGCTGATAGTGATTGTACCAGGAGTAATTCCAGGGAATGTTCAGCAACCAGACAGTCCTTCACAGGTGGTTGGCTGCACATCTCTTCTCTGAGGTATGCCAAGGCTAATTCACTGCAACCCCATCAGGCTCTTTGAATTGATGTCTTTTTTGCCCCTCATCAATGTGGTGGGTGTGTGATTTCAGGAGTCAGTCTAAATCCATGCTGAGTGAAAGAGGAATGGTCCTTATGAAGATAGGAACATTCTTCTTATTCTGTCCAAAAGCTGTTCACTAATTATTTCCCCCCACTGCTGAAGGTTTATAAAGTATAGGAGTGAGGTTAGCATTGAATGACAGTATTCTAGTAATACAACAATTACTGCCCAAGGAGTTCAAGAGAACTTGTTGTGAGATGTGTTGTTATATGGTGAGGCATCAAGTCCTCAATACTAAGTGTAACATAATCAGAAAGCAAATTATTGCTCATATTTCGCCCCTTGTTCTGGTTAATACTTGTATTTGTGATCATCATCTTCTTAAAGCATAATAACAATCTTTGAGAAAATTATTGGGAGTCTGTATTCAGGAGTAGCAAATGAATAAGTAGAGTAGTAAGTAATAATGTAATCATCCCTAACAAGAGATATTAGAGGACTGCAGAGGCATGAAGATGTACCTTGTTTCAATATAATACATTCTGGAGAGCCATGTCCTTGTGAATAATAGAGCATTGCTACTGTTACCTCATAGTGGGCGATATGAAATTTACCCAGAATGGCACCTCTAACAATGAACATAAAGAGAGCTTGTTGAAAAGGCTTTTAGGCTGGAAAAGGGAAAGACATCTCCTGGAAACCACTGATTGAACACTAAACCAATACATGATATGTAATACTTCTTGGTCTTTTGCTATGTTACTATTCCTCATGTGGATTCCTGAATTTTATAATATGTTCATTTCCAATCAACTTTTTTTACATAGATGGGGGCCTCTGTAAAGTTCTTCCAAGGCCCCACACATTCTGGAGGCTAGAATATCAAGTGTCCTGAAGTTCCCAACCTGAATTGCATCTTGTTTGTTCCAAGTTATTCACCCAGCATGTCCAGTGATGTAATTGGGCTTGCACAGGTCACAAAGGCTCAAGGAAGGCTCATGAAGGCATCTTGCATTTCTAACATATGCTCTCTCACACTGACATTCCATACAGGTAGTCTCTGGGGGAGTGTCAGTCTCACAAGGCCAGGCTTGGCCACGATGGACCATTTTGGTTGGTAAAGTAACAAAATCAGTTTTTTGATTTTGACATATCATTGCTTACACAGAGATAGCAAAAGGAAGAGTAGCCGCAGGTGCCAGCTAACCATGGTCCTTGTCTCACACACTGAAGACAAAAAGGACCAGATGACTTAAATAGGAGGTGTAGGAGACTCATTGCTGTGGACCCTATTCTAGGCTACACCTAACAAGTTTTATTTATACCCATCAGCCAAATCCAGAGGAGCAAGATAGGAAATTTCATTCCTCAGAAGTAAAGAGAAACTGTCTCATCATAGTCTCCTTGGTAGATAGAGTAACAAGTAAGAAAAACAATCATGCAGCTGCTCCCCAAGTTACCCATACTCTCATTTTCCAGGTGGATCTTCATACATTCTACCATGATTCATATGAGGTCTGGTTCACGCTTTGCTCGCGAGACCTATGTGGGTGAGTACAAGGTTGTTAGGTGACGACAGAGACCTGCCCCCTCAATGGGGAGCTACCTTGTGGCAAGTTCATACTTTGGATCCTTCCCATCATGTTGGGAGAAGTCCTGTCTTCACTGGAACAGATGTTTATTATGGATTTGAATTTGCTTTCTTCCAGCTGTGTTCCTGTCAGCAAAAATACACATAGATTTTACAACTTAATGGCAGGCTATGCAAAACATTTACCATCCCAGGAACTCCTGTTCCAGTGCAAGAAGCAAGGCAAAGGACTGTACCCATGATATTCATGGTTGAGCCTGTGTTCCTTCTCGTTAGTGTGAGTCTTTGCTGATTCTCAACAATATTCGTTGTGCTTCCGCTTAGACCTTTGCATCTGCTTTTCTCTTTTGCTAGGATGCACTTCCCTCAACAACCACAATTACTTGCTCCCTCTTCTTTGGTACTTTGCTTAAATGCCATGTTTTTCCCAAAGTATTCCTTGGATTCCCAGTTTACAATTGAACTTACCTCCCATTTATTCCTGCTTGCCTTTCTTGCTTTGTATTTCTCCATAGGATTATATAAATATAGTATAGCATAATAAAAACAGTATTTTTAAAAAATGTTTATAGTTATATATTTTGGGTGTGTGTAAACTGTTGGAGCACCAGTGCCTACAATAGCACCTGACATATGTGTGTCTTAATGAATACTTGTTAAGTGAGTGAAATGAGGAGATAAACTATATTTTATTAATCAGTAGTGCACTTACAGAGTTTTTAAAATTAGCAATATATGTGAATATGTTATCTCAAAAACAAACAAAAAGATAGAAAGAAAGGGAGAAAGAAAAAAAGATGAGGGGGAGGAAATGAAGGAAGAAGGAAAGGAATATCATTATGTTCTTGGAATTGTATCTACAAATCACATCAAATTTGTTAAAACTAATAGAAAAAGACTTATTTATTAATTTGAAAGGCAGAGTTATAGAGAGGGAGATACACCCCCCAATCTCCCTCCACATACACACAAACATACAGAGAGAGTTTTCATCCACTCGTCCAATCCCTAAATGGCCGCAGCAGCTGGGGCTGGGCCAGGCCAAAGCCAGGAGACTACAGCAGGACCCTTAGTACTCGGACCATCTTTCAGTGACTTTCCCAGACTCATTAGCAGGGAGCTGGGTGGGAAGTGGAGCAGTCGGAACTAGAACCTGTCCCTATGTGGGATGCCAGCATCTTAGGTGGTAGCTCAACCTGATTTGCCACAATACCAGCCCTGGGGAAGATTACTGATTTATGCTATCTAAGGATAATTTGGGATACATAAATGTACTTTTGTCCTCAAGTTCCCCAAAGAGTCTGCTGCAGTGCCATAGAAATATTAGTTATTCTTCAGAGAATAAAAAAGAATTTTGGACATCATCTTATAAGCAAGAGATCAATAAGGACTGGAAGGAGTAAAGATAGAAATTGGGGTCCACCTAGTGTCCTCTTGTGCTATCACATTGACCAGAGGTACTGTGATACTAGAACAAAACCAACCAGGCAGGATTGTCAAGGGCCCTCAATCAGCTAAGGAGGAGGCTGAGGGCAAAGGTAAAATAAAAGGCTGATGAAGGATGATATTTAAAATGCTAGCTAAGTTTTATTTCCCCTACTTCATATACTATTTTACATACAGTTTGTGGCTGGTGGTTATCTCTATAATATAGCTCATAAATTACAGAATATCAAAACAGGACTTGAGTAATTTAGGGAAGGAATGCATATTACTTATTAATCATGACACTAGAATTGAATGCAGTAACTAATGAGATTTGTAGGTTGTTGTTTTTTAATGTGCAAATGAACTTTTTTTTTAAATCTGTTTTTGGAGAAGCAACTTATTCTGTAGGGGATGAGAGAATTACTGTTTGAACAAGGAATGAAATTTATAGGATATTCATTATATGGGGTTACCCAACATGTTTACACATTCTGGTTATATATTAGTAATTTTCTACACCATAATTCAGTACTCCCAAGAAGTAACAAAGCTCATACCTACAGATTTACTTCCACCTAGGTTGCAGGAATGAGGTAGATACCTGGTGTGGATGAAAAATCTGGACTTTGTCTTAGTGTTTAAAAGATATTAGTAATAATATTAGAAATCTCATCTGGCTTTTAGGATAATTTTCATTTCTTTTAAACGATGAGCTTTCTTTCTCTTGATTTTAAGTGTGGTGTGGTGTGGTGTATGTGTGTATTTTCTATTTCACTATATATAAATATGTTTCTATTTTTATTTATTCTCATTTGGATTTCTTGTGATTCTTCAAATGAACATTCTAATTTTTCATTAGTTCTAGAAAATTAATTTTTGTCTTTTCCAGTATTAGTTCCCCTAAGTTCCCTCCATTTGGGAACTGTTTATCTATATCAGAGCTTGTCATTCTACTTTCTGCATCTTTTAATCTTTCATATTTTCCTTTGATTTTCTCTCCACACCGCATTTAATCAGTTCCTCCAGACCTATTTCCAGTCATCATATTACTCCTTATCTGTGTCCAACTTGCTGTTTGACCATTCCATGTAGTTTGTTCATGCAAATTTTTTTGGATTATAGCATCCATAGAAAAGTATACAAATCTTGAGTGGCTTGGTGAGTTTTCACTTTATGAACATGCTCACTCAAGCTGTACATGACCGGCACCTGAGAAAGGCCTTATTTCCATTCAAAGGGTAACCTACATCCATATAGATTTATTCATTTTCCTATATTTAATTTATGTGAATGGAATTATAAGAATCTTCTTTTTTTATTATGTCTTCTTTCAACAATGTACTTTTTTTTTAAAAAAAAGAGAGATTTATTTACTCATCTGAAAGAGTTACAGAGAGACATAGAAGCAGAGAGAGAGAAGTCTTCTATCCACTGGTTCACTCCCCAGATGGCCACAATGGCTGGGGATGGACCAAATGAAGCCAGGAACCAGGAGCTACTTCCAGGTCTCCCACATGGGTAGCAGGGGCCCAAGCACTTGGGCCATCTTCTGCTGCTTTTCCTAAGCCATAAGCCAGGAGCTGGATTGGAAGTGGTACATCCAGGACAAGAATCTGCACCATATGGCATGCTGGCATTGTAGACAACAGCTTAACCCACTACACTACAATGCCAACTCCAACAATACATTTTTGTAGCTTGAGCATTGTAGTTTGATCACTGTCATAACTTATTAATTAATTTTATACTTTTAAATGTATTATAATCAGTATAAAATGTATAAATACTTTTAAATGTATTTACATTATCAACTTAAGAATATTATAACACTATTATGAATATTCTTATATATGTCCTTTATAAATTTTTTAAATATATATTTTTGAAAGAGCAACAGATAGATGGACAGACAGAGATCTCCCATTCATTTGTTCATTTCCCAAATGCTTGCAACAGATAAGGCTGGTCCAGGCTGAAGCCTGGAGCCAGGAACTCAATCCTGGGTCTCTCATGTGAATGGCAGGTACACAAATACTGAGTCATCACCTTCTCCCTCCCAGGATGTGCATTTTCAGGAAGCTGTAATTGGGAACAAAACTGTGACTCAAACCTAGGCACTCTGATATAGGATATAGATATCCCAAGTGTCACTTATTTACTATGCTAAGTGCATAACAATATTTTTAAATTAATATTTTCATGCATTTATCTTGGGTATATATGTAGACATAGAGGCTTGATAGTACCATAAGCATATATTCAGCATTAGTAAATGTAACCAACTTTGCTAAGTGATGTCTGCTGGCAGGCCATGAAAATTCTGCTTTTTCCACATCCTTTTCCCCCTTACCTATTTTCGTTTTGCCATTTTTAGGGAGTCAGTAGTGCAAGGTGTCCGGCGCATAACAAATCTTCCCAGGCGAACGAATCAATTAATTCACAGGCTTTTATTGGGGTTCCGCTCCCGGGCGAGGTTCCCAGGTCCCAACAGAGCGGGGGGCCGAGGAAGTCACGTGTCAGAGATTGGGAGAGCTCCCTTTATAGATTCAGGGCATGGGAGTTAAAGGTGGAGGCGGGTCTGATCCTCATTGGTTGACCTTTAGGCACCCGCAGGGACCTTGACAAGGATTTTTCTTCCCGGCAAGTACAAGTAGGGACTTCTCCATCCCCGGAACTATAGGCCTTCCTCCTTGCAGTTCCCAAAGCTACCAGGTAGTATAGTAAAATTGCACACATTTTTTACATTTGTTAATTTTTTGAATATATCCTAATTCATAACACCTGTTTATGGCTTAATATTTTCACAAATTTTCTGTCTTTTTAAATGTGGTTTTAGGAGTTCATGAATATCTTTGGTTTAAATACTTTTAAGTTATATCATCTGTAGATATCACATCCCAGGACTTATTCCATACCCTATAATGATGTCTTTTGATGAATAGAAGCTATTAATTTAATGCAGTTCATTATATTCATTTAAAAATTGTTGCTTCCTTTTTTATCTTGTATAAGAAACATTTCCTTATCACCAAATAATTAAAATATTGTTCACTTTTCCCTAGTTCTTTTATTGATTTACCTTTCACATTTGCCTTTGATACACCTGATTTTAGTTTTTATATAGTTTATGCAGTATGAGGTTCTTTATATTTAGCATGGATATCTAATTACTGTACAACCATTATAGGAAAGCAATTCATTTTTCACTGAGCTGTTGTGCAGTTTTTCCCATTGGATTAATTGTTCTATGGATCTACCTTTGTACCAATGCTGTGGTTTGAATTATTATACATTATAAAACACTTCAACTATGACAGACTCCAGTCCTATAAGATTTCTTTTTCCTTCAAACTTGTCTTTACTATCCAAGTTTCTTTGAATTTTTGTGTAAATATTAGAAAAATCTTGTCAATTTATATGCATTCATATGTGATGCAAGAGTTTTGGGTAGAAAGTACATTTTCATTTTGAAAATATTGGGGTTTCTAAACCATAAATGTGAATACCAATATTATTTTTCTCAATAATATTTTGAAATTTCATTGTAGAGAGCTTGCACATCTTTCATAAGATTCAATTTTAGATATTTGATGATATTATGCTATTGTACATGACCTTGACTTAAAACTCTGTTTTCTAATTATTCATTGCCAGCGTGCAGTAAACCAATTTATTTTTATATATCAACCTTGTTAATCTTGCAGCTTTTGCAAACTCATGTATTGGTTTTGATAGGCTTCCTGTAAACTTTTCTATATTTTTATAACTACATACCCATGTCATGTGCAAATAAAGAATTTTTCTTCCTTATTAAAAATTTTAAACTCATTATTTCTGTTGCTTCCCTTAGTACACATGCCAGGACTCCCACTACAATGTTGAACAGAGGTGGTGAGTGTGGATATTGAAGTCTTGTTTCTGCTTCAGGATGAAAGCATTTAATTGTTTATAATTAAGTATAACATTAGTTACTCATTATTCATTTTTCATAGGCAACCATTAAAAGAGAAAGAATATTGCTTCCCAAACTCAGTGTGATAAGAATTTTTACAAATCACTCTCTCATATGCTGCATATGCTGATTAATTTTGTTTGGGTAAATTTCCAGGAATGGGGATAGTATATATTCAGATTTCTGAAGTATCTCCATACTTAGTGATCTGTAATCCCATGTTTATTGCATCTCAGTTCAGATAGCTGAGATATGGTATCAACCCAGATGTCTATCAACTGACAACTGTGTAAATAAATTATGGTACATATTCACTATGGAATTCTACACAGCAGTAAAAAAACATGAAATCTTGTCATTTGCAACAAAATGGATGCAATTGGAAACGATTATACCTAGTGAAATAAGCCAGTCCCCAAAAGACAAATACTATCGGTTTTTTTCTGACCTGTGGTAATTAATAAAGTATCTAAAATGTAATCTATTGGAGTTAAATTGACATTTTGAGCCTCAATTATTATTTTTTTTTTGACAGGCAGAGTGGACAGTGAGAGAGAGAAACAGAGAGAAAGGTCTTCCTTTTTGCCGTTGGTTCACCCTCCAATGGCCACCGTGGCCAGAACATTGTGCTGATCCGAAGCCAGGAGCCAGGTGCTTCTCCTGGTCTCCCATGCAGGTGCAGGGCCCAAGCACTTGGGCCATCCTCCACTGCACTCCCAGGCCACAGCAGAGAGCTGGCCTGGAAGAGGGGCAACCGGGACAGAATCCAGCGCCACAGGCGGAGGATTAGCCTAGTGAGCCGCAGCGCTGGCCGAGCTTCAATGATTTTTTTTTTACAGCCCTATTACAACTGTTGAGGAACAGTTTTTTCTTCGTACTATTTGTTGAACTCTTTACGTGGTGTAGGGTTAATCTTATGAGTTAAAGTTAACTGAAAATAGATCTTTATAAAAATTTAGAATGGGATTAGGAGACGGAAGAGGAAGAAGGATGGGAGCATGGGTGGGAGGGAATGTAGAGTGGAGAGTATCACTGTGTTCTTGAATCTGTATATAGGAAACACCTGAAATTTGTATACCTAAAGGAAATTTTTAAAATAGAAAAGGTTCAAAATCATAAGTGTTAAATTTTACTACATACATTTTACATGGTCTTTCTCTTTTATTATGTTAATATATTACATTAAACTAATTCATTTTTGAATGTTTACTTAATCCTGCACTCCTGGGATAAACCCCAGGGAGTTATGATCCATTATTCTTTACATATATTACTACATTTGATTTAATAAAAATTTTTAAAAGTACAGTCTCATATGTATTCATTCGACATAATAAACTGTAATTTCTCTTTCATGTTCTATGGTTGTATAAAATAACTAGGAAGTAGTCATTCATCCAATCTTTAAAAATTTGTCTAAGAGGGAAATTTCTTCTCTACATATTTGGAAATTTTACTAATGAGGCTTTGAGGGAATATGGTTTTCTTTGTTTCTTTTTAGATAATTGATTTGATTTCAATAGAATTAGGTGTATTTATTTTTACTTGTTTTTGTATTAATTTTGGCATATTGTATTATCCAAGTAATTTTCAATAGCTGCTAAATTGTCAAATCCACTAAAATCAAATTTTTTCTAATATTCTTTTATATTTTTAATCCCAGTAGAAATCTTTAATGTATAACATTGAAAAGTTTTACAATGATGCCTTCTGAATCATTATTGACATAAATTGAAATTCTCTGTTTTAAGTCCTGACAACATTACTCCTATTGTTTTGTAAAATAGTAATTTTTATTTCCTCCCATCCCCACATTTTCTATTGATGCTACCTTTTATGCTCTTGTCTAGGACCACATTTTCTCTTTGGATCATATTTATTCTGTCTAAAGAAGCATTTCTTTTATGTTAGGTTTAATGACAATGAATTTCCATTTTTTTGCATGAATGAACCCATTTCAAAGGACTTACTTCACTTTGAAAATATTTTTGCTTCATATGAAATTTTAATTTGCATCCCTTCAAAAGAAATTTAAAAATTATGTTCAATTGTCATATGGGATGCTGGGGTTGCAGGTGGCTGCTTAATCTGCTATACCACAATGCTGGGTCCCTCAATGAATTCTTAATGGCAGATTTTATTATATTTCATTGTTTTAGAGTGCTATTTAAGTTCTTTTTATAGATTTCAACCCTACTTTGAAAAATTTTCTATTTTTTTCTCATTTTGCTGCATTAAAAATTATTATTTAGGAAGTGTTACCCGTTAATTTCAAAGCCTAGATTATTTGCATTGTCTGCAATATCCTCAGTCTTGGTTATATTTTCTGTTTACCTCTCTCATAATTGTTTATTTTTATGTTGGACATGACATATAAAATAATCTTTGAGGCTATAGTTGATTATTTTTTTCTCAGGAAGGCTTTACTTTTTCTCTTGTTAGGTAGAAATAGTAAGGGGCATCCATTCAAAGATTAAATCTAGATGCTCCTTCTTTCATCTCAGTTCACTTCTGCTGTCTGTTTTCTTGAGCAGGAGGCTCCTAGGTTTTTGACTGAGACCATGGAAACTTTCTGTGACCTCAGACATGAAGCATATGGGAGGTGCAATTTGACTTTGCAGAAGTTTAAATTTGGGCTTGTGTCCCTCCACTTTACACAGCTTGTGAAAACTCTGACTAAAATGTCAAAATCTGACAAAAATTGTCAAAATCTGACATTTTCTTGAGTATAGGATTGGACATGTGTTTGATGAAAATCCCCTCCATGGTCACGGCTGTTTCCAAAGCACCACATTTGGGAGAATTTCCTTTTTGTTTCTCAGATGTTTCTGGCTTATCCCTCACCACCTCCTGCCTTGAACAATCCTATAGTGAAAACTAGAAATACATACAGGGATCGTCTCGATTCTAATCCATCATGTCAGCCCACATTGACACAGGAAGCTATGCTTGTTGCTCTTTCCCTAGAGTCCTTCTGCCTAAGCCATAGATAATTGTTCAGGTTGTCTATTACTATGTAACCGCCTACTCCAAATTCAGTGTCTTGAAAACTAACCAGCCATTTGATCATAATTCTGTAGGTCAATAATTTGGCCCAGAATCACTTGAGAAGCTTTTTGACTGGCTTCACTTGGGATCCTCACACAGTTGAGGTCATCTCCCTGCTCAACTGGGATTGGATGGCCCAAGAGGGCCTCACTCTCGTATATGGAACATGGTGTTGGCTATAGACTTGGACAACTCCATTTCTTCTACTTGGTCCTTCATCGTGTAGCAAGTTAGACTAGACATCTTTACATGGCTGTCTCAGGTCATTGTCCTAAGACAAAAGGACACATGGAGCCTTAAGTTCCAAAACTATGAATTTCAGTTCTGCCATAGTTTATTGGTCAAAACAAGTCACAAACACAGTCCATATTCAAAAGATGGGGACACAGACTCTATCACTTGATGGAGCACAGTGTCACATTGCAAAGGGCAATGCATACATGAATAGAATGGGTTATTTTGGCCAACTTTGCAAACCATCTAAGCCTCATTCCTAGAACCATCAAATGCCTATAGGGAAGAAAAGATCTGGTGCATTCCAACCTGGCAAGGATGTGAGCTTTTATATCCTGCCATTTTAACACATCTAGTCTTCATTTTTTCTATAATGTTCTTAATCCTATGCTCCTTAAATGGTAATTTTTGTAATTTGGTTTTTTTTAGATATTTCAGGGCTACTTGGCCTACTGCTATATATAGCAGCAAGAACTTCTTGCAGAACTGTAGGTCTAAATATTATTCAAATGTTGTGGTACATTTTTTTTTCAAATTTAGTAGAAGAAAATAACTGATGTAAGTTTCAGGGAAAAGAAGATGTTAACATGCAAACACTGTCAAAATTTAATGTTTGAATAAAAATATGCTAAGTGAATTTTTCATTTTTGTTCAAGCAAAACATGAATTTGCTGCTAAATTCACAACTTAATTATATTTAGAATGAAGCAAAGCTAATTAAAAGACTATTTTAGCATAACACAGGCTGCCAAAATAACATTATTTCCCCTGAACTTGCTAACTAATCTACTGAGTGGTTCTTATGATTTTTCTACAGTGTTATATTTTCATTTTGCAACTATTTTTTACATTATGTGTTTGGCATAAAACATAGAACTCAGAAGTAAAATAACATTTACTTTTATCCAATGTGCTTGTTATTCATCCATTTTCTCTCAGTTTCAAACCTACTCTTTTGTTTTGCCTTGTTTTATGAGGTCTGGGACTCTGCAAACCACATTTCTGCTTTTCCAGCTGCCTCCTTGTTAGATTTGACAGCAGAAGATTCTGAAGGAAACCTGGAGGCCTAGAGGAGGAACAAGGGACATGCTTTTTTCTGCTTTTGTTCCTGGAACTGTCAATATCACCTGAGCAATATTTGTTTTCATTTTGGAAATGGCAGTGGGTAACAGTAGAAACTGGTCCCAGTTTCTAATGGTTTTCCTCCAAACTCCCACAACCAGCCACATTTTGCTTTTTCAGAGAGATCAACAGCAGGTGGCTGATGTCCTATTTAAAATTATCTAAGTCTTAGCTTTAGAGGCCTTCTGTAAGATCATGAGTTATAAGCATCAGCGGGCAGTCCCTCCTTGAACTACTAGTTTTAGTATTTCCATGCAGTCCCCTTCATTATCTCAGTACTAAGGGTGGTAACTGTTTACTGTAGTTGCTGTCTTAATTATCCTTCAATGTTTCTGTCTTTATAATTACTCTATGCATTTGTTCTGAGCTGTTAGTAGCGTAGAAAGAGGGGACATTTCACTCATACTCTACGCAGTTTCACAAAAAGCATCGCAGGAAGAAAAACATCAACAGAAACCTAGGGGCTTGGTGGGCAGGCTTGTTGGGGAGGAAGGTCTCTAATTCCTGCTGGAGCAAGGCTCATTCACAGAGGGAGATACTTATTGGTGTCCCTGCAGCAGGGCAAAGCTCCCATTGATGGACCCATAGGTGTTCCCTTACCAGGTAGAGGATCTGTAATACCTGGAGGTGGGGTTACTCTGCCTATAGGTGCTGTTTTGGGGATCCAGTAATGCTGGCAGTAGCAACAGCAGCAGCAGCTTCTACAGTGCCTCTTCATTGTGGAATCATTACGTGCTGTGATGGCCTCCAAGCTCCTTGGACAGGGCTTGCCAATATAGAAAGAGCCTGTGGAATTGGGAACTACCTGGTGCTCCCCTACCAGCATCCCTACTAACCCCAGGGACTACTGCCACTCCAGCAAATAGCAATGCCAGTATCTTTGGGAGGTGGCCCCTCCACAGTCATATATATCAAGTCTTCATGTAGCAACACGAGATCCAAGCCCCACTTTTCTTTGTGTTCTGGTTGCTTCACTTTTTTTTTTTTTTTTTTTTTGGCTTTGTCTTCCAGAACTCATCACAATAATAGAGAATCAAAATTGGCTTATTATTGCCAATGAAGATTAGGCCATCTTGTAGGCTACAGCTCATTCTGCATTCAATGTGCTGCAACATCTTACTACTCTTGCCCACAGTCATGAATGCTGTTCCTCCACAGAAAAAAACAAGGTCCTTAACATCTAAGGGGAGGTTATATATGGTGCAGGTTCTCCTAGAAATGATGCAAGCTGGCCAGAAGGTTCACAAAAGGTAACTGGAGCCTGCTTTTTGCTTGGAATCAGTACTTCCATCTTCCAATACTGCTTTACCCATCTCTTGGTGTCTCAGCAGAGAATGCCTGTCTTGGTTTTGCCTGGAAATTCACCACATGTACTTGCTGCTGGTAGGAACACCTCAGGTACAACTAATGTTTTCGCTTGTTCTGTGAAGCTGTCCATCTGATTGACTTGGACTTCTACTTCCGACTACTGCCCATCCCCATGTGTCTCAGATGTAAGCAATGGCTTCTTCATCCCCTCACAACACTGACTGCTCCCTAGGCCAAGACATGAGGCATTTCCTTTAGCCACTCCACTCCTTCCGTGTTTCTTTTCTGTATTTTAATCCTTTAATAGCTGTTAAATCATTCCTTCTATTTAATTCTCTTGTTAAAATAATAGCTAGGATTTTTCTTTCCTGATTGATAGAAATTTCTTAATCTGTGTTTTTTATTTTATAAGAGAAATTACTTAGACAAGGTTAAGGAGAAACAGTCTTAATAAAATGGATGTGTTGTCTTAGTCTGTTTTCTATTGTTGGAAGACATAACACCTGAGACTGTGATTTACCATGAAAAGCAGTTTATTTGTTTCACAGTTTCCAAATTACTATCTACTTATATTTAAATGCATATAAAATTTCTTACAAAAATGGGTTTCTCATTAGCAATAATTTTTAATAATTTTATATGTCAACAAACATTTCAAGAACATAATTTTAAAAGACTGTCCAATAACTTACAAAACAGTTATTTCTAAGCCAATCTTAGATTACTTATTTGATTTTGAATGAAATTTCTGAAGACTACTTATCCCATTAAGTTCCAAATTTTCAATTCTGCAAATATTTCAATGACATAATATTTCTATATGATATATAATAATATATATATAATATTATATATTCCTTAGAATATATAGAATAAAAACAGTTATTTTGTTGAGCCAATTCTTTGGAGAGGAATTTCTAAGTCAGTAATCCTGTATTTCAAGATATTTAGTACATAATGTAAAAATTTATTTATTTATTTGAGAGGTAGAGACAAAGAGAAAGACAGTGCTGCCATCCACTGGTTCACTCCTCAAAAGCCCACCATGGCCAGTACTGGGTGTAGCCCATGCAGGGAGCTGGGAACTCAATCTGGATCTCCCATGTGGGTGGCAGGAACCCAATTTCTTGAGGCATCACCACTGCCACCCAGGGACTGTGTTAACAGGAAACTGGAGTAAGGAGACAGAACCAAATAAGCTATTTAGGCACTCCAACATGGGACATGGGGCATCTTAATCAGCATCTTAATAGGCTAAACGCTGCCCCCTGGTGCATATTTTTTAATTGCAAGAGAGCTTGTGTAGATATTAATCAATTGCCAGAAAGGCTGTGTCAGTTAAAATTCCCTCTATCAGTTCTCTGGGTTTCTGTTGTTGCCTTTTTGTTTCAATACAATGATTGTCAATTGCTAATTATGACAACTTGGGAGGTAAACAATCTTAGCATCACATTATATTTTAATGTACATTTTTATTTTTAAATATTTAAAGATTTTTACTATTTTTTTGGCCCTATTTTCTTTTGTGAGTTGACCCCTTTGTATAGAGATGTCCTTTACCCAAATAATTTGATAGAGTTGAAGAGAAGATATTTAATCTCCATTTTAGGTTTTAGTGCTTGATCCTTGAACCCATAAACTCTGTGAGTTCACATTATATTTATTTTCTAAGTACCTTTGGGATTTAAGCTACTTGACTTCTCATCTCAGTCTTCTCTTTTATTAAAAAAAAATCCGTCACTGAAATAAGTGTTCATTACCCTATTGAGAGTTATATATTAACCTACTGTAACTCTGGTAAAAAGTTTAAATAGAGTTCTCTTAATAAACCACACTCAAAAATAATAGGCCCATGAACAGAGGAATTAGTTACAAACTTATCTACTTAAGGGCCAATGAACTATGTATATTAACTAATATGATTACAAAATGTGTTAGTAAGTGATAGCAGCTTAAAAATGTTATTAATTCCAAGTATAACATTTGATTTTGAATGAAATTTCTGAAGACTACGTGTTTTAATTTAAAAATGGGAAGTTGATGAGAGTAAGACATATTTTGGGCACCTGCATGCTCTCCACAGCTCACGTGTCATCAGCAGACACCAGCTTCACCTGGAGATGCCACTTCCATAGGGAATTGGTCAAACTTTGAATGTGGAATATAGGGGCTGACGTTGTGGTGTAGTGGGTACTATAGCTCTGGCATCCCAGGGTGCTGGTTTGAGTCCCAGATGCTCCACTTCCAAATCAGCTCCCTGCTAATTTGCCTGAGAAAGCAGTGGAGGATAGCCCAAGTACTTGGGCCCCTGCACCCACATAGGAGACCCAGAAGAAGTCCCTGGCTCCTGACTTTGGATTGACACAGATCTGGCCATTTTGGCTGTTTGGGAAGTGAACCAGTGGTTGGAAGATCTCTTTCTCTCTGTAACTCTGCCTTTCAAATAAATAAATAAATCTTTTAGGGCCGGCGTCCCGGCTCACTAGGCTAATCCTCCACCTTGCAGCGCCGGCACACCGGGTTCTAGTCCCGGTCGGGGCGCCGGATTCTGTCCCGGTTGCCCCTCTTCCAGGCCAGCTCTCTGCTGTGGCCAGGGAGTGCAGTGGAGGATGGCCCAAGTGCTTGGGCCCTGCACCCCATGGGAGACCAGGAGAAGCACCTGGCTCCTGGCTTTGGATCAGCGTGGTGCGCCGGCCGCAGCATGCCGGCTGTGGCGGCTATTGGAGGGTGAACCAACAGCAAAAAGGAAGACCTTTCTCTCTGTCTCTCTCTCTCACTGTCCACTCTGCCTGTCAAAAAAAAAATATATATATATATATATATGGACTATGAAAACATCACTAATAAAATCAAAATAAAATTCTAAGCAATACGAAATAGAAACATAAACTTATCTTTAAGCTAATTCAAAATTCAAGAATGCAAGAGAAACGTTTTAAGCCCATGTAATTACTGAAAGATTATTTCAAAGCTACAATTCAAGTACTATTTTGTAATGATTAGATTCTAATTTTTAGAGTAATTTTTTGAGTAACTTAAAATTCTTTGCCTATTTCCAAGTATGTATGGCAAAGATGATAGGAGTGATGAAACCATTAAAAAATATCCTGGGGTTTGCTTGCTTCAGCAGCACATATACTAAAAAATATCCTGGGGCTGGTGATGTGACACAGCAGGTTAAAGCCCTAGCCTGAAGCTCCAACATTCCATATGGGCACCAGTTTTAGTTCCAACTGCTCCTCTTCCAAACCAGCTCTCTGTTATGGCCTGGGAAAGCAGTGGAGGATGGCCCAAGTCCTTGGACCCCTGCACCCACATGGGAGACCTGGAAGAAGCTCCTGGCTCCTGACTTTGGATTGGCTCAGCTCCAGCCATTGCAGCCATTTTGGGAGTGGACCATCGGATGGAAGACCTCTCTCTCTCTCTGTCTCTACCTCTCTCTGTAACTCTTTCAAATAAATTTAAAAATCCTAGGATTTTTAGGGAAAAAACACACTGAATTATTCTGATTCTTCTTTTTTGATCATATTAAAAATATTTGAAAATATACTTTATTTTTGAGGGAAAAAATAGAATCATACATGTTAGTGTTTAAGGTATAAAACTGTAGGAGTTGGAGTCCCTAGCTTGCTAAATGCCGGTTTCTCACTCTGGCTTGCTTGCTTGCCAGCTGTAAGGCCATGACAGGCCTCATTCTGGACCGGGAAGGAAGCAGGCCAGGTTCTTGAGAACAAAGAAAGTAAGCTCCCCTGGGATTTATGACCTTCTGCTTCTCACCAGCTCCCCTGGAATTTATGGTTCAATGCTTCCCGCCAGTTCTTTCCTGTGCCATCTCCTTTGTGTGGTGTTCCCACCACATAATGTATAGCCTTTACATTTAAATAAACCAATAAACATGGTGGGTCCTAATACCTTGCCATATAGAGAATAAGAAGGTAACCTACGTATAAGGTGACGTGCATACTTGTTTATGTGAGGCTATTAAAACTTCTTTTGTATGTGGAAGTGGGCCTTTTGCCTGTGCACTGCTAAAGGGCTGCGTGCGGGTAGGGGGTCCCAGCCGGCTGGTAACAAATAAACCTCTGCTTTTGCATCCACGACTGTGCCTTGTGCATTGATTGGGAAATTTGGACTCAACAAAATATACCCTGGTATTGTTGACAGGAAGAATGCTGGTTTGTACTGCCAAAGCCTCTGATTTATTTTTGTAGAGATTAGAGAAGTCTAATGGAGTAACTGCAGAGCTTAAGGAGAGGGAAAAGTCTGGGAAGACTTAGGAATGTTGCAGGTTTGATTGAGATAGGTGAAAATGGAACACAGAATGAAGTACATGTCATGAGTAGACGGAATCTCTACCAGTCAAGAATAATTTGAGTTGCTTAATGCACTGTCAGGAACTAAAGGTCTTTCTGTTTGTGTTCTGTGTTGTTGTTGTTTTTTCTTCATGCTTCCTGCTTTGTATCACAAATGGCTGCTGCAGCTCAAGGTAGCCCATCTGAATTCCAGGAAACAATATAGAAGGGATGAACAGCACCAGCCATATTTGCCTGTTGCACATTTCTGGGGAATGTGCAACCTTTCTTAGGCCACCACTCTTTCCTCCAACTCTCAGAAGATTTCTATTTTCATCTCATGGATTAGGATGGAGTCACATGAACACAGTTCGTGCAAAGGAGTAAGGGAAGTGAGTTTTTACTCAAGCAGATTGACTTCATTTGAAAAGTGAAGTACTTGGCCGGCGCCGCGGCTCACTAGGCTGGTCCTCCGCCTTGCAGCGCCGGCACACCGGGTTCTGGTCCCGGTCTGGGTGCCGGATTCTGTCCCGGTTGCTCCTCTTCCAGTCCAGCTCTCTGCTGTGGCCCAGGAGGGCAGTGGAGGATGGCCCAAGTGCTTGGGCCCTGCCCCCCATGGGAGACCAGGAGAAGCACCTGGCTCCTGGCTTCGGATCAGCGCGGTGCGCCGGCTGCAGCACTCCGGCCGTGGCGGCCATTGGAGGGTGAACCAACGGCAAAGGAAGACCTTTCTCTCTGTCTCTCTCTCTCACTGTCCACTCTGCCTGTCAAAAAATAATAATAATAAAAAAAAAGTGAAGTATTTGTTATCAAAGAAAAGGTAGGAAACAGTGTTAGATTAGTTGGATAATAGCTACCAGTTTGCCTTCATATTCTGAGGCATGTTAAAAAAAATTAAAGACATGGGAAGATGATTTCATACAACTCCTTAATAGAACTTTTTCTTTTAACTTTCCATGAGTAAATATTAAAACTATCAAAATTGGGGCCAGTGCTGTGGCATAGTAGGCTAAGCCTCTGCCTACAGCACCAGAATCCCATATGGACGCCAGTTTGTGTCCCTGCTGCTCCTGTTCCGATTCGGCTCTCTGCTATGGCCTAGAAAAGCAGTAGAAGATGTCCCAAGTGTTTGGTTTGCTACACCTGTGAGGGGAGACCTGGAAGAAGCTCCAGGCTCCTGGCTTCAGATCAGCCCAGCCTCGGCCTTTGCAGCCACTTGGGGGGTGAAACTGCAGATGGAAGACCTTTCTTTCTGTTTCTCCCTCTGTCTGTAACTCTATGTCATAAATAAATAAATAAATAAATTTTTTAAAACATGATCAAAACTAAAAATTTCATGGAAATTACAGAACATTTTGATTTTTCAAACAAAACTGTTTTCTGAAGACAATAATTAAATATCTGCTATGTGGCAGACTCAAAATGAAAGAAAAATGGCTGCAAACCGAAAACATAAAGATATTTGCATTTTCTCATGAGATGAAAAAATGTAATTACCATAATTTTAATAATGTATTTTAATTATGCAAAGATGAGGTCTTTGAAGTAAATACATTAAACATGAACATTATGAAAATCTTAAAGAAGTTAATGTTTATGTAGTTTTTAAAAGCTTTTTTAGTATTTTAATGTAGATGTAAAATATTGAACGTGATGACTTTGGTCAAAATTTGTTTTACTTATAAATTTTCCTGTGTATATGTGTGTGTATGTGTGTATTTAATTTATAAAACTTAACAGTGATCATTTTTCAGATTTAGATACAAAGTGGAAATTTTTAGCTGAGCAAATTTTCAAATTATTCAAACGATCACTTCCGTAATTGTTATTTATTTTAAGGTTGCTCACCAATGCTTTAACAGAAGTCCTGCATGTAAGGTCACTCAAATCTAATATCTGAGTTTAGTATTGTCAGGTTTTTAATTGTTTAAAGAGAATTTGGAGAAAATGGAAAAGTAGAGAGAAAACGAAAGTCAGCTCTAATTCAATACATATTTTTATTTTTTCTATTTGTTAATGATAATGATGATTGTATCACCATTAATTGAGTATTTTCTATGTCCTAGGCCATGTGGGGAACACTTTAAGTATAAGAGCACTACAAAATATTTGCAGGAAAGTGAAAATAAGACAAATTTATTTTGGCACAAAAAATTTGAAATCTGCATAGATTTTTCATAATATGGATACCTACAAACTTATTCTGTCCAAATGTTTGCAATGCTGTGGCTGGGCCAAAATTGGAAGCCAGGAACTCAATTCAAGTTTCTGTGTGTGTGACAGGGACCGTGTCCCTGAGCCATAATCTGCTGCCTTCCAGGTTGGGTATTAGCAGAAAGCTGGAATCAGGACCAGAGCTGGAAGTCCAACAAAGGTGCTCTGATATGGGACCTGTGCATCCCAGTTGCTACACCAGAGGCCCACCGCAGAAGATACTTTAAAGAATTTTAAATAATCAGAACTGGAAAAACTAAACCAAATGGAAATTTGAAACATGAAAAGTATGAGTACAAAAACAGAGCACTGACTATATAGGTTTAACAGCAGATCACATACAGTAGAGAAAGAGAAAGAAAGAAATGGAATTTTAGGCTTAAGTAAGTTACCTGGAGGTGGTACAGAAAGATAAAGAAATGGAAACTATTAAAGCAACATGTGGATGGAATTAACAAAGCCTAAAAATCATCGTACTGGAGTTTTAGAAGGACAGGGTAAAAATTCAACAGAGATAATATCTGAAGAACTGAGAATTTTTCAAAATTTATGAAAAACATCACTCCATAGATTCAGAAACCTAACAAATCCTTAAGGATAAAATGAAGAATAAATGAGAATATCTGTATGTAGACATGGTTTAGTGAAACTTCAGTACACAAAATACAAACAAAATCTCAAAAAACAGTAGCTATAATAGCATGACATCATTTGCAAATACCATAATGAATGTAACAAATATTTTACTTTTGCTTATTTTTATATTTTTAAAAATATTTATTTATTTATTTGACAGGCAAAGTGATAGAAGGGGAGAGAGAGAGAGAGAGGGAGAGAGCAGCGGAAAGAGAGAGAAAGATTGATTTCATCTGCTCCCCAAATGGCTGCAATGAAGTCAGGAGCTAGGAACTCCATCTGGGTCTCCCAGGTGGGTAGGACCCAAGTACTTGGGCCGTAATCTGCTTCCATCCCAGGTATATTAGCAGGAAGCTGGATCAGAAGCAGAGCAGCTGGGACTCAAACCAGTGGTTCCTAAGGGATGCAGATGTTGCAAGAGGGGGCTTAACCTGAGCCACGATGCTGGCCCCCTAATTTATTTTCTTGCATTGTGCAAAATGTTCTTATATCATTGCTGTAAATAAAACTTGAAATGTATGTTTCTTATTTTCTTGTAATGTCGTCATATAAATTGACTGTACTTTCATACATATGTGCAGGCTTTTCATATATGTATCAAATTATCCTTAAGAAATCAATTTATACTTACATCTATATGTGATAATTTTCACCTCTCAAGAAAATTATTACAAAAATATTTTCTATTATATTTTCTTCTTTTTGAGTATCATATTTTCAATGTAACTTCCCTTTAGTACATGGCAATTTATGTAGATTTATTTTAGTTCTCATATTATTATCTTGTTAGGGAAATGTCAGGTGAAATATTTACATATCTCTCCCTCTCCAACCTCTCTGTTTCACATAGAAGATTTCTGTGGAGTGAAAATCTAACACTCTGATGTATGACTTAAGTGGAAAATCATCCATTCTAAATAGTTCTATGCATGCATAAGGACAGTTTGATTATTTTTATCCTGAAAACTAATTTAATTTAACTCAGATATGTCAAAGAGCACAGGCTCATATCTAGCCAAAACAGGACAATCTTGCCTAAGGTATACAGTAGATAAACCCTGGATGATAGAATAGACTTTAGAGGAAGGAGGGTATGTCTGACCTACTTTTCTTCCTGACCCCTTCATTGCATACCAGAGTAGGCCAGAAACAACTCACAGCTAACAGAAAGTATCTCTGGAAAAAGTCTTAGGCACATTCTTCACTCTCTACTCAGTTCTCTACATGGGCTACTCTAAATTTTCTGGGGCAGCAGTAGGCCTCACAGGGGCGGGGAAACTTTTTTCTGCCAAGGGTCATTTGGGTATTTCCGACACAATTCATGGGCCAAAGAAAATTACCAACTTAAACAGCCTGCTATAAGTTTATTTGTTTTGAGTTCCACCTGCGGTTGCCATGACAGAATGAGACTATAATTTTGGAGGACTTTTTTGGCCCTCAGGTCAGATGTTCCCCACCCTTGCAAACACACCTGGCCACTGGTGAAAAATCAGGATGTTCTGTAGCAGCTAATAACTATACCACGGACAATTCAAATTCATAGAATTTTATTTTTAAAGGATTAATTTTTAGCATTTAATATTCAATTCTAGTAATCAACTTTTTGAATGTGGCTTAAAAATTTAAGTTTAGAAGCTGCCACTGTGGTATAAAGCCACATAAAGTTGCTGCCTGCAACCTGGCATACAATACAAGTACTGGTTCATGTCCTGGCTGCTCCACTTCAGATCCAGCTTCCTGCTAACGTGCCTAGGAAAAGCAGCGGAAGATGGCCTAAGTGCAGATATCCTAAGCCAGGGCTTAACCCTCTGCACCAAAGCACTGCCCCTTCATATATTTTTTAAGTTAGAGAAGAAGTTAGCAGAAGCAAAAGCATTACTTTATGAAATTGTCCTAGAATAATATTTAAAAATTAATTACATTTTATATACTATTTTTACTATTTGAAGAAACATTTATTCAGCAGATACTTATATCACTGTGTGATATTTATCCATAAACATTCTTGCTAATAAACATTTTCAGAAATTAAGTTAGTTTAAAAATTTCTAATTTAGGCCAGCGCCGCGGCTCACTAGGCTAATCCTCCTCCTGCAGCGCCGGCACCCCAGGTTCTAGTCCCAGTTGGGGCGCTGGATTCTGTCCTGTTTGCTCCTCTTCCAGTCCAGCTCTCTGCTGTGGCCTGGGAGGGCAGTGGAGGATGGCCCAAGTGCTTAGGCCCTGCACCCACATGGGAAACCAGGAGGAAGTACCTGGCTCCTGGCTTCAGATCAGTGCAACACGCCAGCCGTAGCGGCCATCTGGGGGGTGAACTAACGGAAGGAAGACCTTTCTCTCTGTCTCTCTCACTGTCTAACTCTGCCTGTCAAAAACATTTTTTTTTTCTAACTTAACCACAGTGAACTCACTGAGGACTAATGTGAAACAAATGCCTGAAAATTTTGTGAGGATCCAAATATATGTTGGTGGTGTCTCCTGTCTGCAAGTATTTAGTAAAATTAAGCCAAGGAATGAGCATTGTGGTGCAATGGGTTAAGCTGATGCTTGGGACTTCCACATCCCATTCTGGAGTTTGTGGTTCAAGTCCCAGTTACTCAATGATTCTCATTCAGCTTCCTGCTAATTCATCTGGGAAATCAAAAGATTATAGTTCAGATACCTGGGAACTGCCACATACTTGGGAGATCCAGATGTTCCTGGATCCTGGCTTTGGTTTAGTCTAGCCCTGGATGTTGTGGCATTCAGAAAGGGAACCAGCAGATGGGAGATATCTCTCTCCCCTTGCCCCATCACTCTGATTTTCAAATAAATCAACTTTCAAAAAACTATAGCCAAGATTAAGATAAGCTATCTTAGGAAAATCATTCCAAAATAAATATTCTAATATACTAACATAAAATACTCTAAATTATTCTGATTTAATAGATTAGATGTTTCCCTAACCTTTGCTTTAAGCTTCAAAATGTAGTCAGAAGTATATATGTAGGAAACCCTTTCTTATACATCTTTCAGACATCAGTGATTCTCCATGTTTTGCTGGTCTAAAAATGGATTAAAAGACTTTCTCTAAAGTGCTTTCATTTTGAGTAACTTCATTGATTGGTTCCGTCCTGATGTTACTTTGTGAAATTAGATTGGGACACACATTTCCCTGAAGAGCTCTACATCCACAAATGTTTCCGATTACATGAAATCATTCGGAGTGTGAAGGGTCATCATGCACAGCAGAGAGTCCCACTATTCCCTGTTGCCATGAATGACAGAATAAGAACATATGAGTTTAAATTGAAAGAGAAGAAGGGATTTGGCTTACCTATGGGGAACATTTTATTATTGAAAACCATCTGTTTTAGAGAAGCATGGACCTCCTGTAGTTAAACCTGAGTGCTACTTGGAACTTACTGTGTGTCAGGCACTGTGTTAAGTCCTCTGCTTAAGTTATGTCAGTGTCTCTTTTCAACAATTGTCTGACATAGACATTGCTGTGATTATTATCTTTACCTAAAGGATAGGGAAGCTGAGGCACTGAGGATTTTGCAAAAATCTCATATCATACAATACCGAAATCTTAGATAAGTTTACTTTACTGAACTCAATTTCTCATTGGTTAGATGAAGATTCTAGTGTGCTCCCTCTCAGTATGCATTTTCATTTCCTGCTCTTACTTGTGCTTTGCTTTTTTTTTTTTTTTTTTTTTTTTTCCTGCTACCATCTGCCGCTGAGCCATGTTCTCATCAGGTTTCTAAGCCCAGTTGAGTTGGGTCTTTTAATGGCCTCTATTCTAATAGCTTCTAATAGTGTAGAAGTGAGGATAGTGGTGAGTTACAGCTGCCTTGCATAGAAAATAAAATTGGATACAGCATTTTTTCCTTCGATGTGATAGGTAACATTTTTTTTTTGACAGGCAGAGTGGACCGTGAGAGAGAGAGACAGAGAGAGAAAGGTCTTCCTTTTACTGTTGGTTCACCCTCCAATGGCTGCTGTGGCCGGCACATGGCCAGCGCGCTGATCCGAAGCCAGGAGCCAGGTGCTTCTCCTGGTCTCCCATGCGGGTGCAGGGCCCAAGCACTTGGGCCATCCTCCACTGCCCTCCCAGGCCACAGCAGAGAGCTGGACTGGAAGAGGGGCAACCGGGACAGAATCCGGCACCCCAATCGGGACTAGAACCCTGGGTGCCGGCACCACAGGCGGAGGATTAGCCTATTGAGCCACGGCACCGGCCATCGGTTACATTTAAAACTGTCCTTTCTGTTCAATGAGTTCTCTTCTTAGTCTGTGGCCATCTTGGTACTGTATTGGAACAGATTTTAAAGAATCATAATGCAAGACTATATGACAAGGTAAAGTTTAAATAGTTTTTAAAGGAATATTAGCCTTTTTTTAGTAATTTTTAAAGATTTATTTATTTATTTGAAAGTCAGAGTTACACAGAGAGAGGAGAGGCAGAGAGAGAGAGGTCTTCCATCCGATGGTTCATCCTCCAGATGGCCGCAATGGCCAGAGCTGAGCCAATCCAAAGCCAGGAGCCAGGAGCTTCTTCTGGGTCTCCCACGTGGGTGCAGGGGCCCAAGGACCTGGGCCATCCTCTACTGCTTTCCCAGGCCATAGCAAAGAGCTAGATCAGAAGAGAAGCAGCCAGGACTCAAACTGGCACCCATATGAGATGCCGGCGCTTCAGGCAAGGGCGTTAACCCGCTGTGACACAGCACCAGCCCAGTTTAAATAGTTTTATGTGATACTGGATAAAGCAGAATACACTTGAAAAAGCATCAGTTGCTTAATTTTTTCTGTACCAAATTTGTCACAGTGTTGTCTTTTACCACCGCTGGGTAGGCATTGCGACTTAGCGGGTAAAGCTGCTGCCTGTAATGCAGTATCCCATAGAGGTGTCAGTTTGACTCTGGGCTGTTCCACTTCTGATCCAGCCCCCTGATAATAGCTGGGAAAAGCTAGGAAGATGGTCCAAATGCTTGCACCCATCACCCTTGTGGGAGATCCTGATGAGGTTCCTGTCTCCTGGCTTTGTGCTGGATCAGCCCTGGCTGTCATGGGCATCTGGGGAGTGAACCAGCAAATGAAAGAGAGATTCTCTCTCTCTCTCTCTCTCTCTCTCTCTCTCTCTCTGTGTGTGTGTGTGTGTGTGTGTGTGTGTCTTTCCTGTAACTCTTTCAAATAAAGAAATAAATCTTAAAAAAAAAAATAGAAGGTAGTTTGCGAATATGGAGATACCCCTGTCCCTCCAAGTCTATTCAATCAAAATACCTGGAGATTGAAATCTTTTTCACCCCAAGTTGTTTGTCTCCTGCTGGATGCTCTCACCAGTGTGAAGCTACTCTGTTAGGAGTTGGATTCTTAGGCCGTAGTCTGAAATATCCTTGGTTGACCCCAGGAGATGATGCAGCTTTAAACAGGAGTATGGCTTCTGAAGTGGGTCCACGTGCTTCTGTGCTGCTTTGGCCATCCTTATTATCACCTATGACCTCATTTGTCTATCTTTGCCTTGCAACCCCAAAGAGCTTAGCAAAGAATTAGTGTTAACAACTCATGTAACTGTTGCTGTTCAGTACTAGCAGAAGGAAGCCATCAGTAATAGAAACAAAGCAATTTTCATCTTATAAAACACATTCAAGTCTCTAATGACTAGTTGTGTTTATTGTTACTGTCTGCTAATAGTAAAAGAGGAAAACTGCAAAACCACAGCCTAATTGGTGTGAAAAATAGTTTTGAAAATCAGCACTTGGATATCTTATACTGAGTATGCTTATGGAGCATTTCTTTAAGATTTTTAATTTTAGAATCTCTCTCTTTTTTTTTCTCATCATTTTAAAGTTAAGAATGGAACGGAACTGCAAAGGGCCAAGTCAGGGGAAAACTGTCTTTGCTGTGAAGACAACCTGAAGTCAGTTCCTCAGGTAACCTGACTTTTTGACAAACTCTGTGACCCAGGAAAAAGCAGTCAGATTTATGTCCTAATGACATTGTTGTCAAAACAATTCATTGTCTAAACATGAAAAACCTCATTGTTTGCCTCTCCCTCATATAAGTAGTATTGAGTGTGAGAGTATGGGGATGTAATGGACTCCTTTACTCAATAACCAATCCAGTCATTATTACCAGGGATCTGTCTTGATTTTTAATGTGATCAGCAATCATGCATGAATCTGTCTTGTCTGAACCTGGTTCAGTACACATATACCCAACCTATAGGAAACGTATGAAACCTGTAACCAAAGATGAACTTGTGAAGCAGTCCACTCAGGCTGCTTACAGATTTAAATCCTGTTTAACTTGCTGAATAAACTCAAACTTTTATTTTCAGACAAGACTGATTATTTCGGTCAACAGGTGGATGCACTTAGGTATGGGGCTCAGGTGCTAAGGAGATGAATATGATTCAATGAAAGCAGCATTAGTAGAGCATTAGTATAGAAGTTTGAAAAGTACTCTTTCTCCTGTACTTTTTCTTGGAATTTTATATCAGGTGAGCGAAGTTAATAAATTCGAAGTATGGTAACACTGTATTAAACTTTTACACTACAAATAAGAATAATAAAGTGGAAGGAAAATGTACAAGAAAGATAAGCTTCATTTCAATTGGAAGTCTTGAAAACTTTATTTAATCTCATAGTCCTTAATGGGAAAGAGAAAATAGCACTTCTTTAATCTTTCTTTCTCTTCCAATCCTAAGATTGTTTGATACATTGATTTTCATATTTACATTTGGGATTTATAAGTACTTGCTTCTGAAGACTGTTAATGCGCATGTACCTTCAGATTGGGTAGAATCCAGGAAATTATGTTTTATAATTGAAGTTACTAAGTACATACAGTAAGATAACACCAAAGTCATGATAAAACTTATTGTTAAATCTTCACTAATCCAAAATGCACGGCTGTGATTGAATGTAGTATTACATGCTTGGAATACAATTAAAATTAAAGCTTAGGATATTCAGCAGGCAAATCAAGGTCAAGCAATCCATGTTTTTCTTTAATCTTCAGCTTTCTTTTTATTCCTCTTTACCACTAAACACAGTTTTGGAAATCTGCTATTTCATGCTGAGGATTTGTTTCCAGTCACTATGAAGTGGTGTATTCCCAGGGCTTAGGGCCTAGGACAAGCAGATTCAGATTCTGATAGGTCAGAGAAAACTTGGAGCCATTTGTGGGTTTACATCTCCTTTACTCACACCAGTGGTGAGAGATGCACAAGGAGCAGCCACTTTCCCCAACCCCAATGGGGCCACAGGAGACACCCACCTTTGTGTCCATGGCCACAGTTGGACAAACACACAGAGATATCTGCACACATCCACACACAGCCATATACACCAGTAACCACATGGAGCAATAGCTACATACAGTCACATAGCCACATCTCCAATAGCTACATACAGTCACATAGTCACATAGCACCACATCTAACCATGCCCTCCAGTTGCTTACATTGGTTTGCAGATAAAAGTGGGCCCAGAGCCAAAGAGTGAACAATGGACTTGTGGGCAGCCAGCCAGGCAGGTGGATCATGTTGGTTACCATGACACCCCAGTTACCTCTCCCAATTCTTTAATTTATTATTCTTTTTTTTAAGATTTCTTTATTTGAAAGTCAGAGTCACAGGGAGGGAGGGAGGGAGGAAGGGAGAGAGAAAGATAGAGAGAGAGAGAGAGAGAGAGAGAGAGAGAGAGAGAGAATCTTTTACCCTCTGATACACTCTCCAGATGGCTGCAATGGCGAGTGTTAGGCAAAGCTGAAACCAGGAGCCAGGTGCTTTATCCAGCCATGTTCTGCTGTTTTTCCCAGTTCATTAACAGGAAGTTGGATTGGAAGTGAAGCAGGCAGGACAATCAGGAACTGACACCCATACAGGATAACAGCATTGCAGATGGCAATTTTAGCTGCCATGCCACAATGCCAGCCCTGATTCGTTCTTTTTCTATTTTTTTAAGATTTATTTATTTGTTTGTTTGTTCGTTTAACAGGTAGAGTTACAGACAGTGAGAGGGAGAGGCAAAGAGAAAGGTCTTCCATTTGCTGGTTCACTCCCCAAGTGGCCACAACGGCCAGGGCTGCGCTGATCCAAAACCAGGAGCCAGATGCTTCTTCCCAGTCTCTAATGTGGGTGCAGGGGCCCAAGGACCTGGGCCATCTACTGCTTTCCCAGGCCATAGCAGAGAGCTGGATTGGAAGAGGAGCAGGCGGGACTAGAACCGGTGCCCATATGGGATGCCTGCACCGCAGGCAGAGGATTAACCTACTGCGCCACGGCGCTGGCCCGATTCACTTTTTCTTTCTAATGTGGCCTGCTCCAGCTTCAAATAAGAAGCAGCATGTCAAGTATTACCCAAGCTCACAATGTTCTGCCTCCTTCTTTTGTTGTGTTCTGCTTTGAAAGCAGATGTGATTAAATTTGGCCTACTTGGACTATGCAAGACAGTGTCCTATCTTCAAGTTGACTAATTAATAACCTAAGGTCAACTAATTAGTAGTATTAATTATATCTGAAAAATCCTTTTTTCCAGGCAGTATGACATATTCATGATCAGTTTAGTATACATTAGGTAAAGATTTCAACAGTTTGCTCCCACACAGAAACATAAAGTGAAAAATAATAGATGATTTTTTAAATGATGATGAAATCAAATCAGACCTATTGTCATGTTTAATCCCAGTGAGAGTCAAGTTGGGAATTGATAATTTCTTTCTTTCTTTCTTTTTTTTTTTTTTTTTTTTACAAAAGATCAGTTTAGTATACATCAAGTAAAGATTTCAACAGTTTGCACCCCCATAGAAACACAGAGTGAAATATACTGTTTGAGTACTCGTTATAGCATTAAGTCTCAATCTACAGCACGCTAAGGACAGAGATCCTACATGAGGAGTAAGTGCACAGTGACTCCTGTTGTTGTTGTTGACTTTACAAATTGACACTCTTGTTTATGACGTCAGTAATCACACTAGGCTCTTGTCATGAGTTGCCAAGGCTATGGAAGCCCCTTGAGTTCTCCGACTCTTATCTTGTTTAGACAAGGTCATAGTCAAAGTGGAGGTTCTCTCCTCCCTTCAGAGAAAGGTACCTCCTTCTTTGAAGACCTGTTCTTTCCACTGGGATCTCACTCACAGAGATCTTTCATTTAGGTTTTTTTTGTTTGTTTGTTTTGTTTTGTTTTGTTTTTTGCCTGAGTGTGTTGGCTTTCCATGCTTGAAATACTCTCATGGGCTTTTCAGCCAGATCTGAATGATTTTAGGGCTGATTCTGAGGACAGAGTGCTGTTTAGGACATCCACCATTCTATGAGTCTGCTGAGTATCTCGGTTCCCATATTGGATCACTCTCCCCTTTATTTATTCTATTGGTTAGTATTAGCAGGTACTAGACTTGTTTATGTGCTCCCTTTGACTCTTAGTCCTTTCATTATGATCAATTGTGAACTGAAAGTGATCACTTGGACTAGTGAGATGGCATTGGTACATGCCACCTTGATGGGATTGAATTGGAGTCCCCTGGTATGTTTCTAACTCTACCATTTGGGGCAAGTCAGATTGAGCATGTCCCAAATTGTACATCGCTTCCCTCTTTTATTCCCACTCTTATGTTTAACAGGGATCACATTTCAGTTAAATTTCAACACTTAAGAATAACTGTGTATTAATTACAGAATTAAACCAGTCATATTAAGTAGAGCAGACAAAAAAAACTACTAAGAGGGATAATGTATTAAGTTGTTCATTAACAGTCAGGGCTATGCTGATCAAGTCACCGTTTCTCAGTGTCCATTTCACTTCAACAGGTTTCCTTTTTGGTGTTCAGTCAGTTGTCACCAATCAGAGAGAACATATGGTATTTGATCCTTTGGGACTGGCTTATTTCACTCAGCATGATGTGTTCCAGATTCCTCCATTTTGTTGCAAATGACTGGATTTCGTTGTTTCTTACTGCGGTATAGTATTCTAAAGAGTACATATCCCATAATTTTTTTATCCAGTCTACCGTTGATGGGCATTTAGGTTGGTTCCAGGTCTTGGCTATTGTGAATTGTGCTGCAATAAACATTAGGGTGCAGACCGCTTTTTTGTTTGTCAATTTAAACTCCTTTGGGTAAATTCCAAGGAGTGGGATGGCTGGGTCGAACGGTAGGGTTATCTTCAGGTTTCTGAGGAATCTCCAGACTGACTTCCATAGTGGCTTGACCAGTTTGCATTCCCACCAACAGTGGGTTAGTGTCCCTTTTTCCCCACATCCTCGCCAGCATCTGTTGTTGGTAGATTTCTGAATGTGAGCCATTTTAACTGGGGTGAGGTGAAACCTCAATGAGGTTTTGATTTGCATTTCCCTGATTGCTAGTGACCTTGAACATTTTTTCATGTGCCTGTTGGCCATTTGGATTTCCTCTTTTGAAAAATGTCTATTGAGGTCCTTGGCCCATCTCTTAAGTGGGTTGTTGGTTTTGTTTTTGTGGAGTTTCTTGATCTCTTTGTAGATTCTGGTTATTAACCCTTTATCTGTTGCATAGTTTGCAAATATTTTTTCCCATTCTGTCGGTTGTCTCTTCACTCTCCTGACTGTTTCTTTTGCAGTACAGAAACTTCTCAATTTGATGCAATCCCAATAGTTGATTTTGGCTTTTACTGCCTGTGCCTCCTGGGTCTTTTCCAGAAACTCTTTGCCTGTGCCAATATCTTGAAGGGTTTCTCCAATGTTCTCTAATAACTTGATGGTATCAGGTCGTAGATTTAGGTCTTTAATCCATGTTGAGTGGATTTTTGTGTAAGGTGTAAGGTAGGGGTCTTGCTTCATGCTTCTGCACGTGGAAATCCAGTTTTCCCAGCACCATTTATTGAATTGTCCTTGCTCCAGGAATTGGTTTTTTGATCCTTGATCAAATATGAGTTGGCTGTAGATGTTTGGGTTGATTTCTGGTGTTTCAATTCTGTTCCATTGGTCTATCCATCTGTTTCTGTACCAGTACCATGCTGTTTTGATTACAACTGACCTGTAGTATGTCCTGAAATCTGGTATTGTGATGCCTCTGGCTTTGTTTTTGTTGTACAAGATTGCTTTAGCTATTCGAGGTCTCCTGTGTCTCCATATGAATTTCAGCATCATTTTTTCTAGATCTGAGAAGAATGTCTTTGGTATCTTGATTGGGATTGCAATGAATCTATAAATTGCTTTTGGGAGAATGGACATTTTGATGATGTTGATTCTTCCAATCCATGAGCATGGAAGATTTTTCCATTTTTTGGTATCCTCTTCTATTTCTTTCTTTAAGATTTTGTAATTCTCATTGTAGAGATCTTGAACGTCCTTGGTTAAGTTTATTCCAAGGTATTTGATTGTTTTTGTAGCTATTGTGAATGGGATTGATCTTAGCAGTTCTTTCTCAGCCATGGCATTGTTTGTGTATACAAAGGCTGTTGATTTTTGTGCATTGATTTTATATCCTGCCACTTTGCCAAACTCCTCTATGAGTTCCAATAGTCTCTTAGTAGAGTGCTTTGGATCCCCTAAGTAAAGAATCATATCGTCTGCAAAGAGGGATAGTTTGACTTCTTCCTTCTCAATTTGTATTCCTTTAATTTCTTTTTCTTGTCTGATGGCTCTGGCTAAAACTTCCAGAACTATGTTAAATAGCAGTGGTGAGAGTGGGCATCCCTGTCTGGTGCCAGATCTCAGTGGAAATGCTTCCAACTTTTCCCCATTCAATAGGATGCTGGCTGTGGGCTTTTCATAAATTGCTTTGATTATATTGAGGAATGTTCCTTCTATACCCAATTTGCTTAGAGTTTTCATCATGAAAGGGTGTTGAATCTTATCGAATGCTTTCTCTGCATCTATTGAGATAATCATATGGTTTTTCTTCTGCAGTCTGTTAATGTGGTGAATCACATTGATTGATTTGTGAATGTTGAACCATCCCTGCATACCAGGGATAAATCCCACTTGGTCTGGGTGGATGATTTTCCTGATGTGTTGTTGTATTCTGTTGGCGAGAATTTTATTGAGGATTTTTGCATCTATGTTCATCAGGGATATTGGTCTATAATTTTCTTTCCATGCTGCATCTTTCTCTGCCTTAGGGATTAAGGTGATGCTGGCTTCATAGAAAGAATTTGGGAGGATTCCCTCTTCTTTGATTGTTCTGAATAGTTTGAGAGGAAATGGAATTAGTTCTTCTTTAAATGTCTGGTAGAATTCAGCAGTGAATCCATCTGGTCCTGGGCTTTTCATTGTTGGAAGGGCCTTTATTACGGTTTCAATTTCTGTTTCAGTTATGGGTCTATTTAGGTTTTCTATGTCTTCCTGGTTCAATTTAGGTAGGTTGCATGTGTCCAGGAATCTATCCATTTCTGATAGATTTTCTTGTTTGCTGGCATACAAGTCCTTGTAGTAATTTCTGATGATTCTTTTTATTTCTGTGGTGTCTGTTGTTATGTTTCCTTTTTCACCTCTGATTTTATTGATTTGGGTCTTTTCTTTTTTTAGTTAGTTAGGCTAATGGGGTGTCAATTTTGTTTATTTTTTCAAAAAACCAGCTCTTTGCTTGGCTGATTTTTTGTAATTTTTTTTTAGATTCAATCCTGTTAATTTCTTCTCTGATTTTAATTATTTTTCTGCTCCTACTAGATTTGGGTCTGGTTTGCTGCAAATTTTCTAGGTCCTTGATATGCCCTGAATGCTCATTTATTTGGTGCCTTTCCAATTTCTTGATATAGGCCCCTATTGCTATAAACTTGCCTCTCAATACTGCTTTTGCCGTATCCCATAAGTTTTGATATGTTGTGTTGTTATCCTCATTTACTTCCAGAAAGTTTCTGATTTCTCTTTTGATTTCTTGAATGACCCAGTGTTCATTCAGGAGCATGTTGTTCAGTCTCCATGTGTTTGCATACTTTCTGGGGTTTCCTGAGTTGCTAATTTCCAGCTTCATTCCACCGTGGTCTGAGAAGCTGCATGGTATGATTATAATTCTTTTAAATTTGCTGAGACTTGCTTTATAACCTAGTATGTGATCAATCCTAGAGAAGGTTCCATGCACTGCTGAGAAGAATGTGAAGTCTTTAGATGTAGGATTGAAAGTTCTGTAGATATCTGTTAGATCCATTTGGGCAACAGTGTCGATTAAATCTGCTGTTTCCTTGTTGATCTTCAGTCCAGATGATCTGTCTATTTCTGAGAGTGGAGTATTGAAGTCCCCCAGTACTATTGTATTGGAATCTAAATCTCCCTTTAAGTCCCTTAACATATTTTTTAAATAGACCGGTGCCCTGTAATTAGGTGCATATACATTGATAATTGTTATATCTTCCTGTTGAACTGAACCCTTAATCATTATATAGTGCCCCTCTTTGTCTCTCTTAACAGTTTTTGTATTAAAGTTTATTTTGTCTGATATTAATATGGCTACACCTGCTTTTTTTTGTTTTTTTGTTGGCATGGAATATCTTTTTCCAACCTTTCACTTTCAGACTGCATGCATCTTTGTTAGAGAGATGTGTTTCTTGTAGGCAACAAATAGATGGGTGTTGTTCCTTAAGCCAGTCAGCCAGTCTGTGTCTTTTAACTGGACAGTTCAGGCCATTCATGTTTAATGTGACTATTGATACATAGTGACTTTGCCCTGCCATTTTCCCAGAGATATTTTCTAGTATATGCTTTTAGCTTCCCATGCTCTTTTACTGGTAGGTGTTCTTCCTTTCCCTTCTTTCATATTGATGACGGTGTTTCTGTGTTTCTGAGTGTAGCACATCTTTAAGTATCTTTTGCAGGGCCAGACGAGTGGCCACAAAGTCTTTCAATTTCTGTTTGCTATGAAAGGTCTTTATTTCACCTTCATTCACAAATGAGAGCTTAGCAGGATATAATATTCTGGGCTGGCAATTTTTCTCTCTTAGCACCTGTGCTATGTCTCGCCATTCCCTCCTAGCCTGTAGTGTTTCTGATGAGAAGTCTGCTGTGAGTCTGATTGGAGATCCTCTGAGAGTAATCTGACGTTTCTCTCTTGCACATTTTAGGATCTTTTCTTTATGTTTCACTGTGGTGAGTTTAATTACAACGTGTCCTGGTGAGGATCTCTTTTGGTCATGTTTACTGGGAGTTCTATGAGCTTCCTGTACTAGGATGTCTCTGTCCTTCTCCAGACCCGGAAAGTTCTCTGCTAGTATCTCACTAAAAAGGCCTTCTAATCCATTCTCTCTCTCCATGCCTTCAGGAACTCCTAGAACTTGAATGTTGGTTTTTTAAATAGTATCCTGTAGATTCCCAACAATATTTTTTAGATTTCTAATTTCCTCTTCTTTTCTTTGGTTTGACTGTATCCTTTCCTGTTCTCTGTCTTCTAAGTCTGATATTCTCTCTTCTGTCTCATTGACTCTGTTTTTAAGGTTCTCTAATGTGTTTGTCATTTGATCTATTGAGCTCTTCATTTCATTTTGATTTCTCTTCACTATCACACTTTACTGCTCTACTAGTTTCTGCGTTTCATTTTGATTCTTCCTTAAAATTTCATTTTCACGAGAGAGATTCTCAATCATGTCCAATAAGGATTTCTGTAGTTCAAGGATTTGCTTTTGAAAACTTCTAAATGTTCTTATCATAAATTTTTTGAAATCCGTATCTTGCATTTCTTCTATCTCATCATCTTCATAATCTTGGCTTGGGGTGTTTTGTTTATTTGGAGGCATCATAATGTCATCGTTGATCTTGTTCCCTCGATTTCTGTGTTTATTGCTTGGCATGGTTAATTCTGTTTCCCTCACTGTGAGGTGGTTTTTTTATTATTATTATTATACTATGTCTGTGTTAAGTGTACTGCCTGCTGATGGAGGAGCCTTGGAGGCTTGAGATGGGTGTGGCCTGAGAGCTCTGCTTGGTTCTTCCGGGTTACAGGTGTGCAAAGGTGACACCCTCAGGTTATGCGTGGTAAATCTCTCTTTATTTATTTATTCATTTATTTATTTTATTTTATTTTTTGTTTAGGAGGTAAGTAATACTGCAAGGCTGAGCAGAATGGATGGTATTTAGCTTCCCTGGCTTCTACCCAAAGAGTCCTGCGGACTCCCACTGGGTTGCCTAGGCTACTGAATTGTAGTCTTAGCTCTCCCCTTTTATTATGTATATCCCAGCTCTTTGTCTCTTGCTTCCCTTTGCAAGGTTGGTGGAGAGTGGAACTTGTCTGTACCAGTATGCCCCCACCTATTTATTTATTTATTTATTTATTTTTCCTTCTCTCCTGTAGTCTGTTGGACTTTCCCGCTTCAAAACCATGTTCCTCTAAAATTCTGTCTGCCGTTTCCCCGCCAATGTCTCCGGTTACTAAGCTCACCTCCGCTTCCAGTGCCGATGTGTGGACTCGGAGCCCTGGGCGTCTCTCCTCTCCCCGCTGGTTTCTTTGTCACATAGACTCCCCTTCCCGCACTGGCGCTCAGACTTTGTGGCTCCCGCGGTTCGGCTTCCGCGTGGTGGGTGACCCTGCTCTCCCAGTAGGTCCTTTGAGTGACAGCAAATAGCTCCAGAAGAGTTTCCTCTGCAATTTTTTGCTGATCCTTTTTCTGAGGCTACCGTAACTCCGCTTTTATTAAACTAAATTTTCCCGGACTATCGGTGCGCGCCCTCACTATTCCGCCATCTTGGCTCTGCCCCCCTGGTTGATTTCAATATTAAAATGATATAACATTGAATTTATTAGTCTACAAGTACGTATTGGATATCTATTTGGGCCTAACCCTCTATTAGGTATTAGACATTAAGTGAAGAAGAAAATGTTAGGCTGGGAAGTAGTCAATCCACATGGGGATTTGTTGGCCATTGTTAGGATTTTGGGTTTTACTCTAGATGTCAAGGAAAGTCATTGGAGGGTTTCATTCATAGAGTTCTATGTTCAATCTTACATTGTAAAAGGATAGTAACTGGAATTATGATTTCAGAAAGGTGGCGCAGATGTACTTTCCCATTTTCCTTCCACTAAATAAACTCAAAATCTTTGATGTTAACTGAAAAAGAAACATGAGAAGACTATGAAAGATGGAGAGAAGGGTGATTATTTAGGGACTTTGGGACACAGAACAGTATGGTGATGAATTATCTCAAATTTATATTTGCTTCATTTTTTTATATTTGCTTCATTTTATAATCTCAAACTTAGAGTTTAAGAAATTAGAACCTTAAATATGCTAAAAGGATAGTCAAAAATAGACCAAACGAAAGCCTCCCCTCTATAGCCTAGGACCATAAAAGGAACATCCTAGCAAGGGAAGAATTTTTTATGTGATAGGTATTTTACTATAACCAAACAGTATAGGAAAAAAGCATGGACCCATCCTGCCACTTTTATGGTAGTTTAGCCTGGAATGTCTAGACTTCCAACACTGCCAGGTTGTAACAAGATGTTCCAATACCTCTCTAGGTGTTCAAACACTTGGTTTGTCAGAGACAGCCAAGTAGGGAGCCAAGATTTTAATTCCTTTTGGAAGTACTGATGACCCCACCTGAGAATATTAGTAGAGGACACATTGGTATATTAAATCTGATTCCAACCTTATTTGGATTATAAGCATCCTTTATTTTCCTGCTGGTGTGGTATCAGAGAAGACCTACTGGATAATAATTGCCCTTTGATGTTGATATTACCTTTACTGTAGGTTCCAATTGAGGTCATGTTTGGGGTAGTAATGAGGTAGTCCTATCCCTCCCAGCCAGAAATGTTGACCATATGTATATCCTGTAGAACAACATTGATTTGCTACACCAGTGATATCATACTGATTGGATAGAATAAGCATGAAAAGTATAGTGAGCTGGAATCATAAATAAGACACATATTCAGGACAGGTATTTGGTGTAGCACTTAAGCTACTACTTAGAATACCTGGATCCCATATCTGAGTGCCAGAGTTCAAGTTCCAGCCCCACTCACTATCCAGCTTCATGCTAATGCACACCCTGTGGGAGAGAAGCTGATGGCTCCTGTGGTTGGGTGCACGTCACCCACAGGAGAGACCTGGATTGAGTTCCTGGCTCCTAGCTTTGGCCTGGCCCAATGTTGAATGTTGCAAGCATTCGAGAGAGGTAACCAGCAAATGAGAGATCTCTCTCTTTCTCTCTGTCTCACTTCCTTTCAGAGAGATAATGATAAGTAATTAAGCAGAAATAAATAAATGTAAAAATGCATATTCTCTTCAAGGGGTAGGAGATATATTTGTGAGTATAAAAGAACTGGAAACATCATAAAGTTTTTGAGGGTCTCTTTGTCTACTGTTACTATAGCAGTTTAATAATAAGGATATATAGGTTTGGAAGCCATGGGATAGAAGGGTTGGTTGCATTTACTATCACTCATAATGACCTATCGGGTCCCATCTCCATAACGCTGAGCTCTATAAATTTAAAATTCATGGTTCCCCTAGGATGCTTGCTATTTCTAAAATACATTCCAAGCTCCCATTGAAATGTACTACTGGAGCATTTTTGGATCCTTTGCATCTATGGACAAGTAGGAGAGAACAGTCAATATCTTGGCAGGGCTAATTGACATCAATCAGAAGGGTGAAGTATTTGAATATACCATATGCATTGTGATAGAAAAATAAGAACACCAAATGGTAGCTTATTATTTCCTGTAACTTCAAATGAGAATTTAACTTATAAGTGTTTCCTGGAATAATTCTGGGAAGAGTTTGATATGGTGTTTGTGTGTCTGGAAATCATCTTTTAACTTGTTCCCAGACTTATTATTTGTTTGATTTTAAAGTCGTACTGAGCTGTCATTGCCATTTCCTTGCATCAATCAATTTAATGAACTTTGCTTAAAATGTCATTTTAGAATGATTTTGTGCTTCTATTTCAGTGTTTTATTCACCTATACTACATTATTTTTGTGGGTTTATGTTGAAGTCCTAATCCTCAGTACCTCAGAATGAGATATTATTGAAAAATAGGGTCATTGTAGATGTAAATAGTTGAATTAAATTTTTATTTCTTTACTTAGTTTATGTGAAAGACAGTGAGACAAAGAGATGCAGAATGTCAAAGCCAGGAGCCTAGAACTCAGTCAAGGTCTCCCTTGCAAGTAGTAGGAGCCAGCTACTTGAGCCATCACCTGCTGCCTCCCAAGGTATGCATTAGCAGGAAAATGGAATGGAGAAGGGGGGCAGTACTCAAACCAAGGCATTCCAATAGGGATTACTGGTGTCTCAGGAGGTGGCTTATTCCTATTACACCAAACCCCTACCCTAGGGTGCTGTCAGTTGTTAAATACATCTATTGCAAGTCTGCTTTCTGGGACTTGAGAAATTACCACTGGTTGGGCAGAAGACACACTGGAGCCAATATCTAGGCAAACATGAACCAAAACTTTATTTATCACCTGATTTTTGTAGGCCTACATTTTACTGGTGGAAAAGAGATGGGAATATATTCTTCAAATCAAATTCAGTTAATTCTCTCATAGTACATCTCATTAAGGACAGAGGTCCTACATGGGGAGCAAGTGCAGAGTGACTCCCGTTGTTGATTTAACAATTGCCATTCTTATTTATGACATCAGTAATCACCCGAGGCTCTTGTCATGAGCTGCCAGCGCTATGAGAATTAACGGTTAAACTAGTTTCTAACAGTACTTTATACTTTGTGTGTCTGTGTGGGTGCAAACTGTTGGAATCTTTACTCAGTATAGAGTTGATGACCTGTATTGTGGGGAGCAGCCCGGACTGGACTGAGTTACTGGAATTAAGACTTATTCTATGCATCTGCTCTCCCACAATATGGCGCTGGGAGAGAAGTAAACAGCTTCCGCACAGCTGCCTCCAGTTCAACCAATAAACTGTAGGACTTGCTACTGATTGGAGGAGAGCAGCGTACTCGGCGTGTGGGCAGCCGAGTTGGGATTGGCAGAGGAGGACTATAAAGGAGGAGAGAGACGGCATGCACCAGGAACATCTAAGGGGAACATCTAAGGGGAACACCTGTGCAGCCCCCGAGAGAGCCGGCCAGCGGTGTGCCGCTCCCCTGCGGAAGTGGGGAATGTGGCCAGGGGGAACTGCCCTTCCACGGAGGTGGAAGGGACAGTAGCCAACCCGGGAAGAACCAGCAGCAAACCCGGGGAGGGCCGAGCAGACAAAAGAACAGCGCAGGGTCCTGTGTCGTTTCTCCACGAAGAGGGGGAGCGACACTGTATAATGAATCTTAATGAAGAATGGGATAGGAGAGGGTGTAAGAGGTGGGATGGTTTGGGGGTGGGAGGGCGGGTATGGGGGAGGAAGAATTGCTATAATCCAAAAGCTGTACCTATGAAATTTATATTTATTAAATAAAAGCTTTCTGGGGCTGGCGCTGTGGATCACTTGGTTAATCCTCCTCCTGCAGTGATAGCATCCCATATGGACACTGGTTCTAGTCCTGGCTGCTCCTCTTCCAGTCCAGTTTTCTGCTGTGGCCCGGGAGGGCAGTGGAGGATGGCCCTAGTGCTTGGGCCACTGCACCCATGTGGGAGACCAGGAGGAGGCATCTGGCTCCTAGTTTCGGATCGGAGCAGCTCTGGCCGTGGCGGCCATTTGGGGAGTGAACCAATGCAAGGAAGACCTTTCTCTCTGTCTCTCTCTCTCACTGTCTATAACTCTACCTGTCCAATAATAATAAAAAATAAAAAAGCTTTCTAAAAAAAATCACTTTACAGTTAGAGTCCATTAAGTGCCTCAAATCTGGGTGTTTCCCTTGACTCAATGAGTCATCACTCTGGAAAAAGCCAATAGTGCTTTTGGGGAAGGTTAGGAAAAGTGTTATAAGAAAAATTTTGGCAATGTAGAAGGGTCCATCCACAAAGAAATCTAATCCTCCTTTCATTTAGCTGGCTTTGTTTCTGTAAATTGGCTGGAGTTTGGGAATTGGTTAAAGGACCAGGACTGCCTATTGAGGTGATTTAATTGTGTTTTCTATACTCCATACTGGGAGATATTCTGGTTACTTAAATAGAGCATCATTTTCATGGGCTGCTCATATATTTAAGACCTAGAGTCACCATAATCAGTAAGCCTGTACCAAGGGTCACTCCTGTTCAAACTAGACTGTTTCCCATTATAGTAACTATGTGCACTTTGA
This sequence comes from Oryctolagus cuniculus, assembly GCF_051225735.1. Taxonomy (NCBI): domain Eukaryota; kingdom Metazoa; phylum Chordata; class Mammalia; order Lagomorpha; family Leporidae; genus Oryctolagus; species Oryctolagus cuniculus. Next base: position 158,883,763 of record NC_142869.1, read on the forward strand.
CTCTGGAAAATAAAACCTGCAGCTTAGTTCTAAGTACACTTGGATTACATCATCCCACATTGAATTCAGGCAACTTAGTGTAATAGCAGCATTTCTCACTGCTACTCCTGGCCCATAGAGAACAGCTGTTACTGAAGCCCTCAAGGATATTGTGTTTCCCTCACCAGTGTACTTCTCAATGCCTTTTTAAAGAAATGATATTCTGTAGTTACAGAGGAGCGTAATTAGAAGATGTGTAAAGAGGTTCCACATAAGAAGACACCATTTCAGATTCCAGTTTCCCTAAATGTCTGATAACTTTCTCCACAGAATACCAAGGAAATTCTGATGTTTCGATTTCAGACTGTAAAGACCACTTTTGCCTGCAAATTTCAGTCCAGCAATCAAACCAACAGTGCTACTCCAGCTTTTGTTAAAGTACATTAAATTAAATATTTCTGGTTAATGTTACAGAATCAAGAAATGTGAGCCCTATTACACTTCTTCCACCTGATCCAAACACCTTAGAATCCATTCCAGTGAGTATTTCTCAGAGTTAGCTAACACATTGGAAGAATCTTATAAGTAGTGTATATATTATTTTCTCCTGGTTCATATTTCATGCCTAATATCCTAGATTTTAATATGATAGGTCAAGAGACATGAGAAGGGGCTGGTGCTGTGATGTAGCAGATGAAGCCGCCGCCTGTGATTCTGGTATTCCATGTGCGCTCTGGTTTGAGTCCTGACTGCTCTACTTCCAATACAGCTCCCTGCTAAAGCACCTGGGAAGTAGAAGAAAATGACCCAAGTCCTTGGGCCCCACCATCCACATAGGAGACCTGGATGAAGTCCTGGCTCCTGGCTTTGAGTTGGCCCAGTTCCTGCCATTGTGGCTATTTGGCGAGTGAAGTAGTGGATGGAAGATCTTTCTGTCTCTCCTTATCTCTTTCTCTGTAACTCTGTCTTTCAAACAAATAAATAAATCTTTAAAATAAGAGTAATTAGAAAAGGAAAATTTCATGAAATGAAACTCTTTTGAGATCATTACAGTTTCTACAGGGACAAAGAGTCTAATTTTCTTAGGCAGTGAGAATAGGTTCTTCCATTGCAAAGAAAGCACAGTAGAAGTTGGAGGCCCAAGGCCCCTGGCTTCCCTGGAACATGCCCAGATGCTCTCTCTGTATTTTCATGGTTCCCAGTTTTTTTTTTTTCCAGTCAATGCTGTAACTTTTCTGTGGCTCTGAATTCTGTGCACATTATAATAAGTAACCTGTCTTCAGAAATTCCACCTTTTAGCTATGGGATGTAAGAGATTTTTCAGGGAAAACACATAAGTTTATGGTTCATTTCTTAGTTGTTGAGCTGGAAATTTAAAGCCTTTAGTTCATCATGTCCTTTTGCATTGCTTCTCGGCCTTTTGGCTAAGATCAAGTGTAGTATCATTTCCTTTTTCTAAATTTTGTTTTTCTTTTTGGTATACTTAGAAGCAACCAACTACCCCCATGGTCCTTATACATTTTATTTCAGCTTAAAAAAACTGGCCTTCCATGGGCACTTGATTACAGAACACAAAAAATGAACTTATGACTCATCTTTATGGTTTCATTGGGGTTCATCTGATCCATATCACATGGCCAAAAAATGAGTGGGAAGTGAATTCATTCAAGCAGAACCATGAAATTGATGGTTGGAGAAGGTGGGAATGAAAGGGCAAACATTATAACTTGTTCATAGTCAGTCTTTGTTCTCCAAAGTTGACTATGAAATGGAATGTGTTATTGTCATTATTTATAATATCCTATTCTTAGGTTAGGACTAGAATGGAGCAAGTCAGAAGCTAGGACAGGAGAAACAGGTATAAAAGTAGGATGGAAGAGAATGTAAAGATATAGGGTGTTGAGTGATTAGAAGATACCAATAAGATTAAATTACAGAACAGCTAGGCTGAAAGAGGCTCTGCCTGCCCTTGTAATTTTATTTACAGCTATACCTAATTACAACTAGTTTTTCATGTCCAGCATTAGTTTTTAAGTATAGGTAGAAATAATTCTACATATTTTAAAATATTCTAAGATTTGAAAAATAAATAGTATTAGTTGTATATGTTCAAAAATAAACATATTCTTTCTTAAAATATAAGTGAATTCCTAAATTCTGAATCCATTTGAGTAACAAGTAATAGTTGTTAAAATTATTTTGCCAATCATTGTTTCCATTCCATTTTCAATTTTACATTGGAATGGGATTCAAGTTACTTTTAGGGGAGATCTCACTAACCTACCTATTTACTATATGCCACAATCATTTCCAAGATACTGAAATTTATTTTCCTAAAGTTGGTATCCAGAGGAGTATTTAAAATTCTTACATCTAAGACAGGTTTCAAGGATTTCCCACAACTCGAGTTTTATGATTTTGGGTGCCTCCTACAAAAAAGTGCAGCACTGTCAAGTACTAATGAAGTCTCCTGCCATTTCCCAAACCTTGAGCCATTGCTATGAAGTCTCAGCATAGAGCTTTTTCGATTATCGAGTAGATGTAAATTAGGTGATCTGGGTAATGGTAGCATCTGGCTGGGACTTCTGTTTTTCTAAACTCTTACCTGAGGGATTTCTATAATGACTCTGTTTAACCTCATTTTCATTTGTCAGTGTCAACCTGTTCTGTGGGAGTCTTAAATTTACCTTATGTGACCTGCTGGTCGTTTAGCAGAGCTAAAAATATAAAAAGCTTTCTAGGCTTCAGAGTCAGTTAAGATCTTTGAAAAATAAACTATAAATACATGCTCTTAAATAAATTCCCATCTTGCTTTACTATCACATTCACCCCAACCAATTTAGTCTAATTGTACAATTTTTTAAAAGAAGTAGTTAGAATATATTGCCAAGTTAAAGAATATTTGCAGCTTAATGCAATATTTTAATATTGTGGACAATTGTTAAGGGACTCAGGCCAAGGAAGCTGTATTTAATTTAATGGAACAGTAAGGTATCACAAAATGCCATGGTGATAAAATTATGCTAAATATAATTTCATCTTTTCTGTGGATTGAGAAATTTCTTTGAGCTTTTTAAACATTGACATTTCCCAATCAATATTCATTCTCTTATCCTACAGTAATATAATTTTCAGTGAACTGTATGACCCAATGTCCTTCACAACGTTTAAATGTGCTCATACAAGTTAGTCCTTACTAAGATATATTATTTATTTATTTTTTCATTTTTTAAGATTTATTTTTCATTTTATTTGAAAGAGTTGCACACACACAGAGAGAGGATGGAACACCAAGATATATTATTTAAAAGAAAGGCGCTATCTCTCTCCATTGGTCTTCCCTCATCTTGCTACCTGGGCAGCAGACAGGGTACTGAGATATTTTTAAACCTGTAGCTGCTTGAGTGAAGTACCAGGTTTGAAATGTTGGTTAGCTTAAGTTAACTCCATAATGCCTGCAGACACCATTTGCTGTTTTCTCTTTGACCAGCAGCCCTTACCCTGTGAGACAGCAATTTCTGGGAATTCAGGTTGATTTACCATGTCCTATTTGATAGCACAGTCTACACCATTTTTCAAGTTGTTTCAGTAAGCATACTCATTAGCCAGAAGCCAGATTGAAAGTGTATGAGCTGGAACTGGAACCACGCACTTCAATAGGGGATGCAGGTGTCCCAAGTGACATCTTAACTGGTATGTGAAATTTCTGCTTCTGAGCCATTTCAAAATTTACTTTATAGGTGAATCCAAATCATAAATTATTTAATCTGGGTTTACAAGTATAAATAACTATTCACCATCAAATGTTTCATGTGAAGACTAATATAAAATATAAATACAGTAGCTTTAGTACATAGACAGTGTCATATGATGGTATTACTTCTTTCTGTGTGTTAGTGGTGTCAGTTACAACCACAGAGACAGTGAATGAATTTTTATTGCACAATTTCCCCATACATTGATTCCTATAGCCTGTGCCCTATCCATGTTCACTTTGGGACTATTTATTTCATTTTTAAAAAAGATTTATTTATTTATTTGAAAGTCAAGATACATGGGGGGGGGAGGGAGAGAGAGAGAGAGAGAGAGAGAGAGAGATCTCCCATCTGTCACTCCCTAGATGGCTGCAATGGCCACAGTTCTGCCTGGCCAAAGCCAGGAGCTTCTTCCAGATCTCCAACATGGGTAGCAGGAGTCCAAGCAGTTGGGCCATCTTCTGTTACTTTTCCTAGGCTATTAGCAAGAAGTTAGATCAGAAATGGAGCAGCAAGGACTTGAACTGGTGCCCATATGGGATGCCGACATCACAGGTAAAGGGTTTACTGGCTATGCCACAAAGCCAGCCACACTATTTATTTCATATTTTATTTAAGTTGGTTTTATATAACTATTTAAACAGAAATTGACATGACTTGGAGGACATAGCATTTATAAAAAATAAAATCATGAAAAGCACACATACTCTTTGGGGTGGACATTTATCATGGTGGCTAATGTGCCTGTGTCCCCCATCAGAGTGTCTAGGTTCAATTTCTTCCTCTGACTCCTGATTCTAGTTTGCTGCTAATGCACATAGTGTAAGGCAGCAGGTTTTAGCTCTAGTGATTGGGTTGCTGCCACCCACTTGGGAGACAAGGACTGAGTTCCCAGCTCCTGGCTTTGGCCTCACCTGGCCACAGCATTTGTGGAAATTTGGGAATGAGCTGTGGGAGAGTTCTCTCTGGGCTGCCTTTCAAATAAATAAATAAAATTTTCAAAACTCAATTTTAGCAAAATGGTATTGCCTGCCAAAGACCCTGGACCCCAAAGTCTTATCTCTATTTATTTAAAGAAATAAATTAGATGTAGAGGTATATTTACAGTACACTATCAAAAAGTTGAAACTTTCTTTTTGGTATAATCAACTGAAAATAATTGAAAGGGAAAATCTTTATCTCAATGTGATTAAATTATAGATAATGCTGTATGAAGGTGGAAATCATTCAGAAGTATCATCATGCACTTCTGTAAATGCTGCTTTTTCATAAATAGAGATAGTAATGATCAGAAAAAATTTTGAGAGATGGTGTCAGTTATATTCCAACAGTACTCATTTCACTCTATTCCCATGTAACCCATCACTCTGAAAGTAGGTATAAAGATAGACAATTGCATAGATAGCAGTCCTTGATATTTGTTCTCATATTTTTACTTTTGAACTAGAAGTTATGTAATTTTAGAAAGTAACTTCACCTAACCAATTTGTGATCAGGAGAGTAAAATCAAGACATCATTGTGGTATAAGCCTGAATGTTGCGGCAAACTGGTTAGGCTTCAATGGATATTTAACCTTGGCTATGAACATAATAAGCACCATTGAAGAACAAGATGAAAAGAGAATGGGTCATTTTAAAAGCAAATACAGATTTGTTTAATTTGAATGGTTTCTGATTACAGAGCATTTCCCAAGCCTTTAAGTGATTCTTGTTTGGAAACTGGGAGACCGCAAGGATGTGTTTCTGCTGAATAGGGATATAAATGTACTGCCTTCAGAGTGGAGGCCTAAGAATTCTGCCCCTAAAACAGGGTAAGGTGTGGGCAGATGTTGCAGGAGCTTCCCAAGAGGGCTTCTCTTGTACGCTGGGTCTTCAAGAAAGTGATGATTATTTTATTGGCATAAATTTGTCATTAATGGGCAATTTAGTTCTGAAGTGTTTAGCATCCATAGCAAACCACATGAATGAATATAGTTGCAAATTAAAGTTCTGCATCCCCCAAATCAAGTCTTTTTTCTCAGCGTTTACCAAATTAGTGGGAGTTTCAGATGATCTGGTTCTCCATTTAGTACTTAATGTTATACATCACCTACTGTTTCCATTCTAAAATTCATCTGGATTTGTACAACACTATGATACGTCCACATTTTTAAAGATCAGGCTATCTCAGACAACTGTGTAGTCAGGTTGATATCGGAAATGACCCCCTAAAATATATACAAAAATGTGGCCCCTTGAAGTTCCCCAGAGCACCATCTGGGGTGCCACTGTTACTGGAATTTGGGGTGCCATATATCACCATATGCTTATTAATAAATCCTCAATATTAATAAGCCTGAGAGGGTTCTTGCCTAATATTTAGAGAAGAATTCTAAATACCGGCAGTGTGGTACTTTTTAAATAAACGAGGCAGTGTGGTACATTTTAGGCTTTTATTTAGGGCGAAAGTGAGAGCTTTATCTAAGGGAGAGAGGTAGGTAAATCTGGGTTCATACTGAGCACCAGGAACCAGCCATGTGGAAGAGCATCTAGGCCAGGAAGCCCAAAGGCCACATACCCTGGAGGTGCAGGACTACAGCCAGCCCCCTCCTGGCAAGAAGCCAGAGAAAATAAGAGCGCACACTGTGTCCCAGCCTTTTAACCCACTTCCAAAGCGGAGTGGTTGGTTAATTAACCTGATTGGCCAGTGGGCACTCAGGTGTGGCCAGTTAGGGGCATGAGATCATACAGGGGCGTGGGAAAGGGGGTCATTTCCAATATCAAGGTGACCCCATTGTCTACCCTTAAATGTTGCTATGTAATTGAGATCTATTAAATGGAATGTAGCAGCAGAGTTGTACACTACTTTCAGGCTAGTTCATAAAGGCCAACTGTGATCTTTCCAGCTTTTTATCTCTTCTCTGTCAGCCATTTAGATTTTGAGAATTCAATTGAGTCTGTGGTTCCAGGAAGGTGGTAGAGTATTAAATGGAAATAGCGTATGTCCCCAAGTAACTTCGTGGAGCAAACCTCCTGCATCCACCCCCATGCCACACATATGCACATATTGACTGGAATTCATGGGAGCAAGAAATAAGCTTTTATTGTGTTAATCCAAAGCTAATGCATCTTGATATGGTCAAAAGTATCAATGACATGATCATTTTAAAGTTGAAACAGTATGAAGACTATCTCAATCAGGCTTCTACCTTATAGATCTTCATGCAGCTCATGGAATTCATAACCACCTTCCTGCTACACATTGCAAGCAGGAAGGAAATACTGCCTCTCCGCAGTCTGTTCCAGGACTTTAGGTTCAGCATCTTGTCTCCAGGATAAAATCTCAAGACAAATGTCTCTTAATAAAATAATCTAGGGGTGGATATTGGGTTCACAGATTATGTCACCACTTAGGTTGCCCACATTCGAGTGCCTGGTTTGTGTTCAGGCTCCTCCAATTTTGATCCAACATTCGGCTTCCTGCTGAGGCACACCTTGGAAGGCAGAAGATGATGGTTCAACTACTTGGTCCCTGTAGCCCATTTGGGAGATGTGGATTGATTCCAGCTATAGTCTAAGTCACCCCCTGGCTTTTACAGGCATTTGGGGATGAAATAGTGAATGAAAGATCTCTCTGTCTCTCTTCCTTCAAATAAAATGAAAATAAGTAAATAAAAATTGAAGAAAAGTAATTTAATATCTATTTACAAATTTAAAAATGAAACAGAGTTTAAATGATTTGTTCAAGATCATTGATTCACTTAATCATTAAATCAGGACTACTAAGTCCCTTAACACATAGTTCAGATGATTCATATTCATTGATCATTAAAAGTGATGTGGTATTAGAATTAGGCTCTTGAGCTGGAGACCATGCCCCCTTATCCCTAAGTGATCTCATCTGTATCCACCCACTTGTCAATCAGGCTACGTAATCACTCCCCTTTTGGAAGTGAATAAGAGGCATGGAGTGCCTGGGCCCACCCTTGTTCTCCCATGCACCACCCATTTTTGTGGCTGCTCCTGCCTGCATGGCTGCTCTGTGTGCCTCTAGCCTGTAGATGCACACATGTGGCCCCTGATCTGCTCTCTGAGAAACTGGTACGGCAATTTCAGTTTAAATTTCTGACCCCCTCTTCCTTAATAAAGTCCTTACCTTCCTATGTATTACTCTCACTTCCACAAATAAATTCTGAGTTTTACCATGTTGCTGTCTTGTTTGTGTCTGAACTTAGAATGCTTCTCTAAACTTGAGACAAGAACCTGAAATATTAATTTTGGCTTGAAGTTATGCAATAACATTTGGTGACCACGAAAGGACCTATTTAACCTGTTTAAAAACCCCCAACATGGGAAAGGACTTTCAAATGGCTTCACATGGCTTCTAAGTTTTGAAAATCTTTCTGCTCCCAGCCTCTCTTCTCTAAGCTTTCGTGGTTTTAGACACACAGTTTCATCTCAGAAAGGTGTACCTGAACAAATGCACTAGGTTTTGCTTCAGGTGGCTTGGGTTTTATAAATGACAGAGCTCAGGCAGTTTTCTGGCTTTCTCTCAGTGCTTGTGGTTCTGGGAAGAGGCTGTAAAAAATGCAAGGATTGATTTGTGTGTGTGTGTGTGTGTGTGTGTCTCTCATTTCAGTAGCTTGGGGAAAATGGGATTTTAGCATTAATGGAATTTGGGCAGAAAGGTGGGGAAAGTATGCTAGTGGAGGGCTAGTTTGTGAGACTTTATCAAGAAATAGAAGTTTTCAAGTTGTTTGTATTGTGTTTTTAAGGATAATTTACATATTTTCTAAGGGGAAAACTTAAAACTTTTTTTAAGTTTCACAGATAGGCTTAAACCTTACCAAAAAATTTGGTCTGCCTCAGGTTCTTTGATTTTCAAATCAGGCATGCTTTCAATTAGTAATTTCGGGGTGTCGGGGGAGCAGGTACCATTGCCTAGAAACTTATAGTATCAGGAAAGTGGAAGGTTAAACATGATGGAGGCCATGGAGGGTGGAACTTCCATCACAAGATGGCAGCCTCCCTCAGAAACACATGGTTGTCAAAATGGAGGCCCCCATTAAGGACACAGAGTTACCAAAAGGCAGCCCTGATGGGGACTTTCCCCCTTACTGCAAGATGCGCAACAGACGCCATCCCAAGATGCTGGCCCCCATAGCTGGCCACGTGCTACCTGCCTGATTAGTGGAATGACTTTTTATTATGCTTTTTTTAAATTGTAGCTTGTTATTTTGGCTTCAAAGTTAGTTTATTATCTTGGATCCATGCTGGTTATCTTGGCCTCCTTAGGTTTGGTTTCTAAGGCATGGCGGGCCTTACAAGATTTCATCTCGTGGCCGGCACCGCGGCTCAATAGGCCAATCCTCCACCTAGCAGCGCCGGCACACCGGTTTCTAGTCCCGGTCAGGGCGCCGGATTCTTTCCCAGTTGCCCTCTTCCAGGCCAGCTCTCTGCTGTGGCCAGGGAAGGCAGTGGAGGATGGCCCAAGTGCTTGGACCCTGCACCCCATGGGAGACCAGGAGAAGCACCTGGCTTCTGGCTTCAGATCAGCGGGGTGCGCCTGCCGCAGCATGCCGGCAGTGGCGGCCATTGGAGGGTGAACCAACGGCAAAAAGGAAGACCTTTCTCTCTGTCTCTCTCTCTCACTATCCACTCTGCCTGTCAAAAAAAAAAAAAAAAAAGATTTCATCTCGGACCAGGCAAGTTTCTTTTCAGCCTCCTGAGATTTGGTATCCCAAGAGTGGTGTGGCAGTCAGAACAAGCAGTGTTCTTATTTTTGGTATGGTGTTTTAGTTTTATGCTTTGTTTAAAGAAAAAAAAAAAAAAAACAAGAGGAGAGAAAGAATTGGGAGCCCCCTTAGTGGGCTGGGTAAAATGATGGACCCCATTTTGTACACAAATGGAGAATCTTAGGTGTCAAAATTATAGCTAATGCAATGTATCAAAATCACACACTTAAAGATAATTCAAGCTCATGAAGAGCTGTGTCTGTTTTCAGTTTCTCAGGTTCTACAAAGAGACTGTAAAGCTGTATAGTAGTTCTACATGCATTCCTATGGACTTACTTCTAAGGGTACAGTTTGAAAGCTTGCCATAGGATCCTAACTCTCTTAGAGCTGGGCGGTAAAAAAGGTGTTTAAGGATAATCTAAATATGATTAAGTCTTGTGTGACCATATAGATAGGATTAAGTGTTTAGTAATAACATAGGATTAAAGAGGAGTGATGCCTCCAACATGGTAAGCAGTCCATACAGCAGACTCATAGACTGGCAATTGCCGTAAGTAGTACTCAGTGACCTTAGAGTCAGCCCATAAGGCATTCTGATCTGGCTGAAAAGCCCATGAGAGCATTTCAGGACGGGAAAGCCAGGACACTGCTGTAAAAAGTGTCCTCTATGAAGGACCTCTGTGGTTGAGGCCCCAGGTAGAAAGAAGTGGCCATCAAAGAAGGATGTGCTTTTCTCTCAAGGGAGGAGAGAACTTGCACTTTGCTTATGGCCTTGGCTAAACCCCCAAGGAGTTTGTGGATTCAAAAGGCTTCCATAGCCAAGGCTAATGTCAAGAGCCTCAGGTGATCACTGATGCCATACATAAAGAGTGTTAATTGTTAAATTAACAACAGAAGTCACTGTGTACTAACTTCCCATGCAGGATCTCTGTCTTTAGTGAGTTGTACTGTAGGAATTAATGGTAAAACTTGCTCTCAAAGATTTACTTTGTTTCAGTGTGTTAAGTAGAGGATATTCTAATCTCCCACAAGTTTTAGTTATATCTAAGTGCTGGTAAAAGATTTATCATTCTTAAGTGCTTCTTTAATGTTAATACATTTCTCAAACATGGGCTCTTAGATCCATGTCTCTCTGTAATACTCATATCTTGTCTGTTTCAAAGCTGAATGAAGAATATAGGATGGTTCAAGAAACCAGAGCAGTTAATGAGGTAGTTATTCCAATTCATCCTATTGTGTTAAATCTTTTTACTATATTGACACAAATACCTGAAGGGACCTCATGGTATATAATTTTAGATCTAGAGGATACTTTCTCCTGCATCCTGTTAAGTTCATAATCTCAGTTTTTATTTGTGTTTGAATGGACTGACCTGTTTTAGGTATAATTCAGCAATAGCCATGGACTATCCTCCCCAAAACATTCTGGGACAACTCACATCTGTTTGGTAATGCACTTGCAAAAGAACTCAGGGAATTAGAGCTAAAGAATGGAGCAGTCATACAATATGTAGATGATATTCTCATTTGCAGCCCCTCCAAGGAGGACTCAAACACAAATACCGTCCAGGTTTTGAACTTCCTGGCTAAGCAAGGATACAGAGTTTCCCCCAAAAAACTAAGGTTTCTAAACAAAAGGTAGATTACCTGGGATATATTCTAGCCCCAGGAAAGCATGCTATTTCATTCAAGAGAAAGGAAGATATTCTATGTACAGGGTCACCACAGACTAAAAAGCAGCTAAGGACTTTGCTGGGAAGACAGAATTCTGTAGAATATGGATTCCAGGGTTTGGATTAATAGCCAGGCCTTTGTATGGAGCTCTAAAAGGCCCTGACACAGATCCACTTTGCTGGACAGGGGAGTTACAGAAGTCATTCCAAATAATTAAAGAGCTTTTAACAGAAGCCCCAACATTAGGAATTCTTAATTTGAGTAAGCCATTCACCATGTTTATAGCAGAGAAACGGGGTTGCTAAAGGAGTACTGACTCAGAAATTGGGTCCACTTCCATGACCAGTGGCCTCTTTTTCTAAACAGCTAGATCAGTGGTTACAGGGTGGCCTGCATGCTTAAGGGCTGTTGCTGCTACAGCACTCTTGGTGGAGGAAGCCACCAAGCTGACTTTAGCCCAGCCACTGGAAGTTCAGATTCTACAACAGGTGTAAGGGGTCTTGAAAATTAAAGGACATCAATGGCTAACAAAATGTCTCACAAAATAGCAAGTTCAATTTTTAGATTCACCTAGGATAACTCTTAAGGTTGCCCCTCTTCCAGGCCAGCTCTCTGCTGTGGCCCGGGAAGGCAGTGGAGGATGAAATACTTGTTCAAAAAGCAAAAAGTGCATCAAGAATTGTCGCTCCCCCTCTTCGCGGAGGAACGACACACCGCCAGCCGGCTCTCTCGGGGGCTGCACAGGTGCTCCTTCAGACAGATGCTCCCCTTAGATGTTCCTGGTGCATGTTGTCTCTCTCCTCCTTTGTAGTCCTCTTCCACCAATCCCAACTCTGCTACCCACACACCGAGTACGCTGCTCTCCTCCAATCAGGAGTAGGTCCTACAGTTTATTGGTTGAACTGGAGGCAGCTGTGTAGAAGCTGTTTCTCCCTTCTCAGCGCCATATTGTGGGAGAGCAGATGCATAGAATAAGTCTTAATTCCAGTAACTTAGTCTAGTCTGAGTTGCTCCCCACAAAGAATATTGCACTTTAAGACAGACATGTTGGGTCCTCAACCCAACAACTCTGTTGCCACCTGAGGGCACTGGAGAAATAATTCATTCTTGTGTAGAAACTATAGAACAGGTATATTCTAGTAGACCTGGCCACAAGATGAACCTTTGGAGAATCCAGATGTTGAATGGTTTCCTGATGGCATTAGCTACATGAAGGAAGGAATTAGAAAGGCAGGTTATGCCACAGTGCACCTTACCCACGTAATAGAAGCTCAAGCATTGCCAAGCAATGCTTCAGCTCAAAAGGCTGAACTTATTGCATTAACTAGAGCCTTGCAATTAGCAGTGAGATTATATATATATATATATATATATATACAGATTCCAATATGCTTTCCTTGTGTTACACACATATGCAGCAATTTGGAAAGAAAGAGGCTTAATTATGGAAAGGAGATATTAGCTCTACTTCAGGCAGTACTGGAGTCTTTGCAAGTAGCTGTCATTCACTGTAAGGGACATCAGAAAGGAGACTATTGTGTTAGCAAGGGGAATGCACTAGCAGATAAAACAGCAAGAAGAGCTGCTGCACTGGAAGCTCTGGAAATGGCTCTAATACCCCAGCCTGTGTAATGACTAAAGAACCTCACTACACTTAGTCTGAGACTGAAGGTGGGTTATACTAAAGATGCTAATGGATGGACTTTGGATCATAAGGTTATGTTCCCAGCAGCCTCTCAGTGGAAAATGATTAAGGAAATACATGACTGTACCTATCTGGGAAGAGAAGCTATAATCCAAATAGTCTCGGAATGTTTGGAGGGAAAGTACTAAATGCTGATGTAAGGGAAGTAACTCATTCTTGCCCACTGTGTTTACAAATAACTCCAGTGGCTGTGTAGAACTGTCTCCCTTGCTGACTTCTGTGCAGAGAAGGGGAACATATCCAGGTGAAGATTGGCAGGTTGATTTCACTAATATGCCTCCAATTAGTAATTATAAATATCTTCTAGTTTTTATTGATATTTTCACAGGATGGAAAGAAGCCTTCCCTATTCGAACAGAATAGGCATGTGAGGTATCTAAAACCTTGCTGAAGGACATTGTGCCATGCTTTGGACTCCCATGGTCACTTCACAGTGAAAATAGACCTTCATTTTATCTAAAATAACTCAACAGGTAGCTGCTGCTCTAGGAATTTCTTAACATCTTCTTGCCTCTTGGAGACCTCAATCACTGGGTAAAGTTGAAAAGGCCAAACATAGTCTCAAGATAATCCTAGCTAAGCTTTGCCAGGAGACTTCAAAAGCATGGCTTAAACTATTGCCTATTGCCCTTCTCAGGGTGAGAGTAGCACCCAAGACTACCTTAAGCTTAGTCCAGATGAGATGCTATCTGGAAGGCCCTTACTGAACTCTGGCATCCTCTTTGATTCAGAGGTTCAAGATCAGATAAAGTATATTATCAATTTAGGCCAGGTACAGAAGACTTTGATAGAGCATAGTAATAAATTTCTCCCAGAGCCAGATCCTAAGACTCATGAGCAGTCTATTTCCCCAGGAGATTAGTCTTTTTGAAAACTTGGAACGAAGAATCCCTTCAGACCAGTTGCAGCCTAAATGGAGTGGTCCCTACAAGGTGCTCCTGAGCACACCTACCTCTGTGAAATTACTAGGCATTCTGAACTGGGTACATTTAAAAAGGATTAAACTTCTACTTCCTGAGTCTTTACAGGTGAACCTGAGATATGTCTGTTTATTCCTGTGAGCCAATTGAAGATCTTAAATACCTGTTCAAAAAGCAAAAAGTGCATCAAGAATATTGCACTTTAAGGCAGACATGTTGTACCCACCTCTTTGTTTGATTCTTTCTTGGAGCTGTTATTGGCAGAAAAACTCCTTAGTGGGCTCTTCTGTTATAATTATTGAAAGTCCTGGTGAGCCACAAAAAAACAGATTTTAAAAACTTAACCATAGCTTTGAGTAATTTGGCCCACACTTCAGGCCAGCTTTTATAGCAAGTACTTACATCCATAGACACACTATCCAAGGTAGTATGGACAATAGACTGGCCTTGGAATATATATATTAATAGAACAAGGAGGAACATGAACAGTGATTGATGGAATTTGCCACCTTTATTCGAACAGTAGCATGTTCACTGAAAAAGACATTAAAAATCTCTATTTAAAAACATTAAAAATCTCAGGCTAAATGGTTTTATAATCTGCATAAGGATAACCTATCATCACCTACTATCTGGGAGTCTATAAAATATATTCTTTCCATCTTAAGGGGCATTCCACTTGCAATTTGATTTGCTCCAGTTTTGCTAATGCTGATAAAGTTGTATGTTTCAGAACTCAATGACTTCTGAGAGTAATAATGACCATGCAGGGGATATAGCCATTGGCCATGACTGAGAGTTTTCCAGATCATGAAACAAATTCATTAGATTCCATAGGAAGAGATTTCTGGACCCAGGTCAGGCAGGGCTTGTGTCCCTGATCAGCAGGAAGTAACTAGAGAAGATATGATGAGTCTACATCCTTCAGCATTCCCTTAAGATTAAAGGTCTGGAATCTCTGAGGGGAGAATGATATGGTATTAGAATTAAGCTCATGAGCTGGAGACCATGCCTCCCTTGCCCCTAAGTGATCTCATCTGTATCCACCCTCCTGTCAACCAGACTATATAACCGCTCCCTTTAGGAAGTGAGTAAGAGGCGTGGAGCTCCTAGGGCCCACCCTTGTTCTCCCACTCACCACCCATTTTTGTTGCTGCTCCTGCCTGTGTGGCTGCTCTACAGGAATCTGGCCTGTAGACTCCCACACATGGTCCCTGATTTGCCCTCTGAGAGCCTGGTATGGAACTCCCAATTTATATTTCTAACTCACTCTCCCTTAATAAAGCCCTTATGTTTCTGTATATTTCTCTCACTTCCCCAAATTCTGAGTTTTACCATCTTGCCTGTCTTGTTTGTGTCTGAGCTTAGAATGATTCTCTAAGCTTGATAGAAGAATCCAAAATATTAATTTTGGCTTAAAGTTACCCAATAACAAAAGCTGCTCTCTTCAGTAGAAAATCAGAATAATTATGAGATAGGAAATGTAAAGAATTAGTTCTTGATTATAGGCAAGGGACTATCTGTGGTAGATTAAAAATGGTCTCAAATTCTTCCCTCCTTCTCTACTGAGAAGTAGCCCTTGAATTCTGTAGGCTCTCCATAAACTGCTTTACCAATAGATGGATGCAGAAGGGATTTCAGAGATTAGATCATAAAAGCTTTTGAAACTTCCTCTAGGCTCTTTTGAAACACTCTCTAAGGGAGCTTTGAATATCCATTTAAGTTATTTAACTCCTCTGGACCAGTTTTCTAAAATGTTCATGCATAGAACCTCCAATCAATTGTTCCAGTGGAGCCCAGTTTTCTGGCCATCCCTCTCAATGTGCCAGAAATGTGTTTGGAATAATTTTGGACTCCCCAAGTGTCGCTCCCCCTCTTCGTGGAGGAGCAACACAGGACCCTGCGCTGTTCTTTCGTCTGCTCGGCCCTCCCCGGGTTTGCTGCTGGTTCTTCCCGGGTTGGCTACTATCCCTTCCACCTCCGTGGAAGGGCAGTTCCCCCTGGCCACATTCCCCACTTCCGCAGGGGAGCGGCACACCGCCGGCCGGCTCTGTCGGGGGCTGCACGGGTTCCCTTAGATGTTCCCCATAGATGTTCCTGGTGCATGCCGTCTCTCTCCTCCTTTATAGTCCTCCTCCGTCAATCCCAACTCGGCTGCCCACAGGCCGAGTACGCTGCTCTCCTCCAATCAGGAGCAAGTCCTACAGTTTATTGGTTGAACTGGAGGCAGCTGTGCGGAAGCTGTTTACTTCTCTCCCAGCGCCATATTGTGGGAGAGCAGATGCATAGAATAAGTCTTAATTCCAGTAACTTAGTCTAGTCCGGATTGCTCCCCACAGATCCCCCTTTCTTTTTATTTTTTGGCGTTGATACGCGCCTGTCTTCGGTGTCCCGCGGCACACACTCTGCTCTACTTGCTAGAGTTGCCACAGGCTCTTACAAGTCCTATCAATCAGGAAAACCGAATCCGGGTCCTCTCTTCGCCATGTTGTGAGGAGGTTTTTAGGCGCTGATGCGTGCCTGTGTTCGGTGCCCTGCAGCGCATGCTCTGCTCTGCCTGCAGGGGACTTACAAGACCTATCAGGCAAACCGAATCCAAGCCTTCTCATTGCCTTATTGTGGGGGAGACTTATTAGTGTTGGTTCGTGCCTATCTTCGGTGACCTGCAGCTCATACTCTGGTCGAGCTGCTTGCTGGCGCTTACCGCCTTAATTCAGGCAGACCGAATCCAAGCTTAATATTGTTGTATTGTGGGGAAGCCTTACTGATGTTAATTCGTGCCTGTCTTCGGTGACCTGCGGCGCATAAGCTGCTAGCTGCCCGCAGGTGCTCATCGCCTCACTTGATTAGGCAGACCGAATCCAAGCTCTCACATTGCAGTGTTGTAGGGAGGCCTTTTTATTTCTCTATTTCTCTATCTCCGGGCATTCCTATTTCTCCCATTTTACTTCTATCTGCCAACATTCCCATTTCTCTCACTCCACTTCCAAACTTCTGTTTCTCTTATCCCTGCTGCTTTCCGGCACCTCGCCCCGCCGGCGGGTTCCCGGCTCTGCGCCGCTTCAGCCCGCGCGCCTCTCTCATCTGCGCAGCTTCCCGGCTTTGCGCGGCTCGGCTTCGCGCACTCCGCGGTCTCCACGCTTAACCCTTTCGCGTCTGAACCACAGCCTCGCGCCAGCGTTCCCTATCTATTCACGCCCCGTGCTCTCTCTGCACGCGGCGGCTTCCGCGAGTAACACAGCGTAGCTCACGTGTCCGCCACTAGCATTCAATCTAAGTTCCCCGGGCTAGCCTGGCGAATTCAACCCAGCGTACGTCTCCGCCCCACGATTTGGCTTCCCGTCCTTTGCTCCCCGGGCTAATCAGACGGATCCCAATCTGGCTTGCGTCTCAGCTTCTGGTTTCAACTTTTCGCCCCCTATTCCCGGGCTAACTTGAGAATCCCAAAGTGGCTTTCGTGTCCGCCTTGGCCTGCCCCCCGCGGCTTCAATTTCCCTAACACTTTTCTCTACCCGGTATGTTTCCCTAAGTTTTCTTCCAACGATATTCCTCCCTCATTTCTCCTGGCCTCTCCCCACAGTCCGCATCTGAGTCTGTCTGTTCTAGCTTTCACTTTCGCTTTCGACCTTAGAGATTTCTCCCAGCTTCCCCCCGTAGTCCGTATCCGAGTCTATGCCTAGGCTTTCAATAGCTTCTTCCGGCTCCTTTTTCGTCCGGCTTTTCCCTAGGCTGTTTGCTAGTCTCTCCCTCCGATATTTTCCCTAGGCTGTTTGCTAGTTTCTCTCTCCGATATTTTCCCAGTTCTTCCCGTTTCTTCCCTCCTAGGTTTCCTATCCGTCCTAAGTTTCCTATCTGTCCTAGGTTTTCTATCCGAGTCAGGTTTCCTATCCGAGTCACGGCACCATTATGTCGCTCCCCGTCTTCATGGGGGAACGACACTAAGCCCTGCCTAGGCTTCATATCCGAGTCACGGCACCATTATGTCGCTCCCCCTCTTCGTGGAGGAACGACACTAAACCCTGCCTAGGCTTCATATCCGAGTCACGGCACCATTATGTCGCTCCCCCTCTTCGTGGAGGAGCAACACAGGACCCTGCGCTGTTCTTTCGTCTGCTCGGCCCTCCCCGGGTTTGCTGCTGGTTCTTCCCGGGTTGGCTACTATCCCTTCCACCTCCGTGGAAGGGCAGTTCCCCCTGGCCACATTCCCCACTTCCGCAGGGGAGCGGCACACCGCCGGCCGGCTCTGTCGGGGGCTGCACGGGTTCCCTTAGATGTTCCCCATAGATGTTCCTGGTGCATGCCGTCTCTCTCCTCCTTTATAGTCCTCCTCCGTCAATCCCAACTCGGCTGCCCACACGCTGAGTACGCTGCTCTCCTCCAATCAGGAGCAAGTCCTACAGTTTATTGGTTGAACTGGAGGCAGCTGTGCGGAAGCTGTTTACTTCTCTCCCAGCGCCATATTGTGGGAGAGCAGATGCATAGAATAAGTCTTAATTCCAGTAACTTAGTCTAGTCCGGATTGCTCCCCACACCCAAGTCCACTCATTTGATAAGGTGGAAAACTACAAATTGACCTTAGTTGATATTACCTGGAGCATAAGGATTTCCCAACTGAGCCCTAGTTGAATTCCTGACCCAAGAAATCATGGGATAGGATAAAAATGATTGTTTTAAGCTGCCTAGTTCTATGGTAACTTATTTCATGGTACAGTAACAGATAAGTAGGATAGTGATTGAGATATTCTCTACTATAAAATGTTGCATTAGGAAGCATGTAATGGAAGCAATGCCAATCTTCCTGGGTTCAAATACTGGTTCCATCATTAATTAGTTGTATGATCTTGAACAAATAGCTCAACTTTTGTTGTGTTCCATTTGCACCATTTGTAAAATTTGGTTAAAAGTAGTACAGACTACATTTATTAAGTGATTGAATTTATTCTTAGAACATTCTTGTGCATAGTAAATACAGTATAAGAATTAGCTTTATTCTTTACTCATTACAATTTATCATCATAACACTGACAATACCTCCTTGTGATTGCCTTAGTAGGTTACTAATGGTTAGTTTATCAACAATAACAACTCAATTACATTGGAACTTCTTTTCCCAGAAATCCTTTCATGTAAAGTTAGATTGCAGCTGAATGGATGTAACGCTTTTGCAGAATTTGGAAGCAGCAGTCACTTCTCTCTGAAGGTCACTGTGATTGATGCCATGAGAGACAGACAGGAAGGGAGGTTGCAGTTGGGTCCTAGAGATCATTGTGATTGATGCAATGACAAACAGGTTGCAGTTGGGTCCTGAAGATCACCATGATTGATATAATGACAGAAAGACAGACAAAGAGGTTACAGTTAGATTCTAGATTTTCTTCACTCTCCAGTATTAGTTTAAAATAAAGCAACAATGTGGTCTGACAACTTCAAAATATTAGATCACCTTAGACCACATTATTTGCAGGATGGGACATAGAATGATGTGTATGAAAATCATGTCCCATTTTCTGTATGATCTCAATCATTTTTGAGAGTACATGCTAATTTGAAAATATTCAAATCATACAGAGAGGCTGGCGCCATGGCTCAATAGGCTAATCCTCCACCTAGTGGCGCCGGCACACCGGGTTCTAGTCCCGGTCGGGGCGCTGGGTTCTAGTCCCGGTCGGGGCGCCGGATTCTGTCCCGGTTGCCCCTCTTCCAGGCCAGCTCTCTGCTGTGGCCAGGGAGTGCAGTGGAGGATGGCCCAAGTGCTTGGGCCCTGCACCCCATGGGAGACCAGGAGAAGCACCTGGCTCCTGCCTTCGGATCAGTGCGGTGCACTGGCTGCAGCATGCCAGCCGTGGCGGCCATTGGAGGGTGAACCAACGGCAAAGGAAGACCTTTCTCTCTGTCTCTCTCTTTCACTGTCCACTCTGCCTGTCCAAAAAAAAAAAAAAAAAAAAAAAAAAAAAATCATACAGAGAAGTACAAAGAAAAAAGTGAAAATATTACTTTTCACATGTAACTTGGAAATAGCCATTTTAAACTTTGTTAGTGTTAATTCAAACAATAAAAAGGTAACTGGAAAAATATGAAAAAAATAAAAGAATAAATTCACAAAGACATGAAAATAATTTCATTTACCTAAAAGATAAGTGGGTTGAACATAAAATTTGGAATTATATTTTTAAAAAATTTATAACTTTGTAGAAGCTCACTGATTTCTGTCTGTGAATAAATTTCCCCTTTTAATGACTTTCCTTTTATGTAAACTAACTGAAGAACTTGTTCTTCATGTTTAAATTATAACAACAATTTAACTGATATATGTTCATATAGCTAATGCTATGTTTGATTTACTTGGATTATAGTGTACCCATCTACATATTCAGAACTTCTTCACTTTAGGAAAATTAAGTCCGTTTACCATTATACTTCATATGTGTTATGTTTTAGCTAATTATTTTAATTCTTTCTGTTGGTGTGGGGGAGGCTGAATCCGGAGAGGCCTAGAGGAACTTTCTAAGACTGCCTCAAAAGTTTGAAGACCTATCTTTAAGTTTTGAATCCCTGAGGGTAAACAACCCAGCCCCAGGGCGCTTTTGCCTAAGGATCACTTAGGTGGTATAATAGGATTGGCTAAAACCCTTTTGCATCACATCACCCCACCCCTTGCCTGCATCTGCTCTGTACCACAGCTTTATAAACAACTCCCTTTTACAATAAAGTGAGATCCTGCTTTGACTCAACTCCCCACCACCTCTGATTGTCCCCTGGGTTCAGGGAGGCTGAGTGGTGGGTGGCGAACTTCCCCTCCTCAGCCAAGAAAGGCTGCAGGCAGCCTGCCTAATTCTCTGGCGGTGAAAAGGAAGAGTCGCCACATGTTGGAATTACCAGAAACATTTTCTCTACATATCAATAGATTTTTGGCTATGTCAAATTTGTTTCTTGCTGATTTTAAGTTTTGATTACTTCTGAAATAATGCCATTGTTTTCCATTTGCTTCTTTAGCTATTTGTGTAAATGCATTGCTGTCTTCTCTTTGAGCTTATGTTTCATTTAATTATTATTCATATTATGTTCTTCTATGGTCCAAAGCACTTCCAGAAACGTTTCTTTGCCTTGGATAATATTTTCTTCCATATAGGGTATCCCATCTGTCTTGGAGTGTTTCGTCTGTGTTTTCGTCCTCTTCTTCCTCCTTCTCTTTTTCTTTAAAAATTTTATTTATTTATTTTTATGTATGTGCAAGACAGAACAAGACAGAGAGAGAGAGAAAGAGAGAGTGAGAGAGAGATCTCCTATCCACTGGTTCACTGCCCAAAAGCCCACAACAGCTGGGAATGAGTCAACCAAAGGTAGTAGCCAAGAACTCCATTCGGGTCTGTCACATGGGTGGTGGAGACCCAAGTAGCTAGCTATCACTTGCTGACTCCCAGGGAGTACATTAGTTGGAAGCTGGATCAGAAGTAGAGGCAAAATTTTGATCCCAGACACTCTAAAGTGAGGTATGGTGTCCCAAATTTTAACTTAACTGTCAGATCACAATGCAACCTACCCTCCTCCTGTTCACTATAACATGTTTACCTGTTCTCTCTTTGTTATTTATCTGTTTCCCTGCCTCCACCCTCCTAAAACAGCCCAGCGTATGCTAATGTGGGCAGTTTTATAAGAGAGTCTCAATGTTTTAGTGTAAAATACTTGAGTACTTTTTTTTGGCATCCTTAACACTTCACTTAAGACTGGTTTGTCTTCTTCTTGAAGACTGGATACAATGTCTTATTTTTCCTTTCTGAAATCTGAGTTATTTATGAGAATGAGCAACATTCTTTATAGAAATTGAATGCTGAGTTTCTGTTTAATATTTTGTTAAAGTCCCACCACAGTCTTCATATGCTTTACATTATCATGCCCAAGATAAGGTGTGTTTTCAAAAGGCAATGATTTCAGGCTTTCTTGTTCCTCTAATCCAGAATTAACCTTGGGACAACAGTAATCTTTAACGTTTTCTGCCTCTGATGAGCTTCTAAGAGTCTTAGGTAAATTGTTTTGACTTCTACTTTCACCCTGCTAACCACTTACCTCATATTGGATGTTTCTCTGAGTAGTGATAAATACTTGTAAGAATCCTTGGGATTTTATCAATTTACTTTTCCCTGAGTGACACTTCCTGGGAGTTGGAAGCCATCTTAAAAAGCCCTAAAATTGTTTGTTTTCTCTCTGGTTGCAATGAGAAAAACAGAAAACTTCCTCTTTTACTTTTTTTATTGTTTATTTAATTTGCATTTGGGATCAGATGATCTTGCAATCCAGTTTTGCTTTGCCATCTTTAAGAAGACTTTTGAAAATCCCTTTTTAAATAGTCTGATCAATCTGGAACTAGGTTAGAAGAAAACAATGGAGATAATGAAGTGATTCAAATTTTTGACAGTTAAGAAATACTTAACAATTGTTATTTAAGAAGAAACTAAGGTTCTGCACTCCCAGAGGCCTCACAGACACAGTCGGCAATTAGTAAAGGCTTTCTATGAAGGTTTCAGTCTGTGGTCCTAGACAGAGGAAAAGTATCAATGAATTGAAACCACAGGGAGCAGATTTCAGATGGATACAGGAAATTCAGAGATGTCTACTTAGGGCTCTTGCTCTTGTTTATCATCTGTTGAAATTTTCTTTCCCTGGGATGTCTGTAGAAGGCACTGTGTTATTCTCATCTCTCCACAGAGATTTTCCAGATCTTCCTTTAGTTATTTTTCTCTCTCACATCCATTCTCCAGATACAATGTTGAATTGTTAAAGAATACATAAAAAAGTGTGGTCTCGTAGGGTTTTGTAGTTATTTGTATTTTTGTTTTTCAGTTATTATGTTTGCTATACTTTACTCTCTAGTACAGGATCTTGAACGAAGAACCCATGCTAAGCTATTTCAGCTGAATTAGAGAAAAATATATTTATATATTTATTTTTAATTTACTTATTTGAGAGGCACACACACACACATCCAATATTCTAGTGTACAACCCAAATGCCAGCAACCAGGAATGCAATCTATGTCACTCATTTGGATGGCAGGGACTCAATCACTTGAGCCATCTCCTACTTACCACAGTATGGGATTAATAGGAAGTTAAAATCAGGAGTGGAGCCATGACTAGAACCCAAGAACTTTGATATGGGATTCTTCACTGCTACACCAAATGCTGCCCATGAATACATTTTAAAATTACATTTCTTCTTTATAAACCATTGTATTATTTTGCTCTACCACAGTTCTTCGAGTAGAAATTAAGCTTACTAATAGACTTATTATGTATTTTAAAATGTTTTATTTAAGAAAATAATTACCTGATCACACCCTTGGATCTCTAAAAATCCATAATTTAGAAATTTCATGAGACAATGGTATATATAACAATCACAGTCTGTGGAGTTTAATCATTAAATTAAAAAATTTAAAGCTGCATAGTTTAATAGTATATGGAGGGGAAATGACTATTTGATAGTATTGTAGATCTTAGTTTTTGGTGTTCCAATAAATTGCAAATGTTGTCTTTGCTTAAACTTAGAGAATTTTAACATTGACTACAAGAATATATGAAATGAAACCAATTTGAATCCTTTTCTAGCCCACTTCCAACCTTCACAATTAATGAAGCCTTTCATTATTCAAATAATATCTATGCTGAAACCATTTATCAGAACTAGCAGCTACATATTTAACTGAATCATTTAAACTTGCGAGTAAGCTGTTTTATAGGAATTTATATATCTTTAACTTTAAATGTTACAATGTATTTTTAAGCAATGCACTTAGCCATGATTTCAGTTGCCAACTGATATACTGCTTGATAGCACTGGGAAAGAAATTCTTTATAGTGGACTATCATACTTTTGTTAAAAGCACTGCATATATATTTTAACAATCCGATTTTTACATTTTCTCATTTGCTTTTTATTTACTGCCTTCCTCATTGCCTCCTTCTCTATGCCTCTCTATTGATCTCCTGCATTTTGGCTTGGCTACTCTTCAAAGCTTCAAGCTCAGGTTCAATTGCTCACAATAGATAGTGGATATTATTTGTGGAAATTCTCTTCTTTCCTCCTTCATGTCTTGCTTCTTCCAACTTCCTTTTTCTTTTTCTCCTTCTCCTCCTCTTTCTCCTTACCATCTTTCCTTCACCTTGATTTCTGTTTGTCTTCCATCTCTTCCTTTCTCTTAATCCTGCCTTTTCAGAGGAGAGGAGGAGCAGAGTTGACCTGTAACAAAATGTCCTACCATGTTTCCATGAAATATTTTTTCATTTTACTTGAAAATAACCCTTCCATTTTGTTTTGTACTTTGCATATCTCTTGCTAGTTGGAAAAGAAAACTAGGAGTTAGGGGAAGACAGACAAGGAAGGAAAGAATTGGTGGTAGTTAAAGAGTGGAGAACCAAATGGTACATAAAAAACGCAACACAATTAATTATTAGGAAAATACAAATCAAAACCACAATGGCATCACCTGATTTCACTTGGAATGAATATTCTCAAAAAGGCAAAATATAACAACAAATTCAGGAGAGGCACACTGCTGGTGGGAATGAAAATTAGTATATCTACTGTAGAAAACAATGTGAAAGTATCTAAAAAATTAAAAATAGGACTACAATATCATTCAGCAATCTCCCTACAGGGCTATACATCCAAAGGAAATGAAATCACCCTGTTAAAGAAAACCATACTCTCCCATGTTTATCACAGTTTTATCCAAAGTAGCCTAGAAATGGAAACAATGTAAGTGTTCATCAAGTGATTAATTGGTAAAGAAAATGTGAGGCATATATGCAATGAAATATTATTTAGCCACATATTGATGAAATTTTGTCATTTGCAATAATATGGATGAAACTGGAAGTCATTATGTTAAGTAAAATTAAAAAAAGCATAGAAAAACAAGTACTTGATGAATTCCACTCATATGTGAAATAAAAAAAAATGATCTCATAAAAAGTGAAGAGTACAATGGTAGCAGAGACTGGCAAGAGGAATGGGATGGAGGAATGGGGAAAGGCTGTTAGCAAATGCTAAGTTAGAGTTAGATATGAGAAAGAAGTTCTGTTATTCTGTTGCATAGTAAGGTAATTATGGGAAATGATAATATACTGTATGTTTTTCTAGAAAATCAAAGCTAGAAAAAAGAATTTTGAACAATTTCACCATAAAGAAATGTTAAAACAGTAGAAGGTGGCCCAAGTCCTTGGGTTCCTGCACCCACGTGGGAGACCCGAAGTTAATTGAAAATGAATCTTAATGGAGAATGAGTCTGGCAAGGGGAGAAGGAGGAGAAGGGGCAGGAATGTTGGTGTGAGGGTGGGTATGGTGAAAGAATAACTATATTCTTAATTTTGTACTTATGAAATTTGTATTCCTTAAAAAATAAATTTAAAAAATTTTAAATAAAATCCAGTATTTCAAAAAATTTCTTCACAGCTTAGAGTTGGTTAACCCTTAAATTAGTAGTCTGACTTTTTCTTACTGCCCTTACTCTTTTTCTTCCTTCCCCCATCTCCCAGCTTATCTCTCTCCCCCTTTCTTTTTTTCCTTCCTCTCAACTTCCTTCTCTTTTCCTCCCTTCCTTCCCTTGGTGGTTTTTCCCTGACACAGTAATACCTTTCCAACTCATCAGTACAAAGGACATAGGTGTTATTTCCTGAGGGAGAGATTACATCAGCTTCCTGTGTTTACATATCAAGACCTTTCCCGTATATAAATACAATCTGTGCGCCTGGTAAACACAAGGAACTTTTCATGCTCTTAGAACTGTGTATCCAGGGCAGGTGTTTGGTACAGCTGTTAAGAAAACACTTTGGGTGCCGCATCCCGATCCTGTATCAGAGTGCCTGGGTTACTGTCCAGTCTCTGCTTCTGGTTCCAGATTCCTGGTCACGTGCATCCACAGGGGGGCCACAGGTAATGGCTCAGGTACTTGAGTCCCTGCCACCCGGGTAGGCGACCCTGAATTCTTGGCTCTTGCCTTTAGCCTGGCCCAGTCCAGCTGTTGAAGGTATTTGGAGGAGCAAACCAGTGGAGGGTTGCTGTCTCTGTTTTTATTTCAAATAAAAAAAATAAGATTTTTAGAAAAGAATTGTTTCACTGAGCAATTGACTGAAAAATAGTTTTCAAATGGGAATGAGTGCTCTAGTCATAACCCTGACTGCAGCTTATCATCATTTTCTGCCTCCTATCCCCATATCTCCCCCATGTTCTTGTAAGAACACAAACATGGAAAATCATTATAATGCATGCAACTGAAGCAAGATTTAAAGAGGTGAGCCCTGATGCTTGAGTGTGGCATGGTGGCACTACTAGGAAGCACTGTTTTATTGTAATATTCCTGCTACTGTTTGACAAAGCAAATTCTATCTGGAGAATAAAATCCAAACACCAGAGCAGAAGCTAATCTCGACTTTGACGTAAAAAATATTTCTGTTTTAGGAAAAAGCAAATCCTTATCTGGCCTTTCCTCCTTGCCTTCCCTATCTCCATGAGGTTTTACTTGTGAGGTTTTATTTGTGCAATCAGTCTTTTCTCAAGAATGAAAGAACTAGCACTCTGCAGAAATCTTTTGCGTCCCAGGTGCTTTGTCTCCTTCAATGATTGACTGCAGAATGCATAGGTTTGTGGAGATTAAATGTTTCATGCAGATCAACCTGTAGCCTGGGTAACAGTGCAGAGGGCCTGGGCTATGCCATTACAGTGAGGATAATGGAATTCATTGTCCTATCTCCCCTTAACCAGAGATGAATGCAACTACTATCAGTCCTCCTGCTGACATCTGCTTAGACCACGAAGAAAACAGCCTGGGAAAGTGGCTTGTAATTTCACGCAGATATGTTGAATCTAGCTATTTAGCCTTCTATTCAAATAGTGAATCTGAAGATATGAGTTTTACATCTCCTGTTGAAGAATAGGTAGGCAGAACCAGGTGCTCTTAGGAGTTAGGATAGGGTAGGGACAACAAGGTTTGAAGAAACACAGAAGGTTTTTAGAAATCAAAGAAAACTGAAACACACAGGTCGGTTGATTTTTCAGAAAATCCTTATGTTTAGGAAGAAGCAAAGCTCTTGAATGAATATACTGGAAGAGCTAGTTCATTATTTGTGAGAGCAAAAGAGAGATGAAACTATTCAGGGAACTGAAAAATGAATGAGAAGGGATTGGTTGGAAGAGCCTGGGAATTAAATCTGGTCAACACAGCTTCCTTCTCTTATTTTGCCTCTATGTCTCAACGTTTTCTCTTTGCTACTTTTCTGACTCTGTAGGCAATATATCCATTGTTCAAAATTAGAAAACCATATAGCAAGAAAAATAAAAATCATTTGCAATCCACCATTCAGGCAACATAAAAACATTTTAGAGCATTTTCATCTTAATCTTTTTTTTCTTTGAGACTGGAAATGTAGTGTCAGTTTTTATACAAGTTATACTTGCACATGGTTTCAAGACTGTAACAGTTCTGCAAACTTTCTTAGGGAAAATGGTACTTTGAAGTTTTAATGGGTTCCTTTGATATTAATCCCATTACTCTAACATGCTCATTTTATCTTAAAGATTTTCAGTTTCAGGCATTATCTCTCGACTCGAGAAACATGAATATTTTTCAGTTGCTAAAGTATAGTTTTTGAAAAGGTAGTATTATGGCTCTCATGCAACATTAAAGTGAACATATATAAACTTAGTGATTTAAGGTGACAATTCAATTTATTATTTTTCATGATTCTGTGGATTACCTGGGCTGCTCCTGGCCATCAAATACTGTTGCGGATGCCTGTTACAGAGTGGGAAAAAATTGAATCATTATAATCTCTTTGTACTACTGTTTCAGTGCTCTGGGAGGTACTGAGGAAAGTTTCTGCTGTCCAATATACAATAAGTCCAGATTGATAAACATAAGCTAAACATAGTTCTGTTCTTTATGTAATCTGAATATAATGGGATTCCTATTACCATAGGTGATGATGACCACATCGTATTGATAGAGTGCTGATAACGATGCTGGAAGAGAGGTCCTGAAAAAACAGTCTTGCCTTTTATGGACTGGGTATTAGGAAGCTCTGCTGAGGCCATATGTACAGAAAAAAAATGTATCTTAACTAAAAACTCAGTTGTTCTAATTTTAATTTCATCAGCAGCTACTTGAATTCCTTGAGCACCTACTATTTGATCCTTTTTAAAAAATCTGATAACCAAAGATTTTGGACTTGATAACTCAAAGATCTCTCCCAGCTCTCAAATTCTGAATCAATACATCTATGTCATCAGATTCTTTCAAGACTTTGAAGGTAGAAATCTACCCGTAGCTCTGTTTCTCTATGGTTACTTCATTCATTGCTACCACCAAACATTTTTCTTTCTTTGTTTTAATTTCCTTCCCATTTCACATTGTCGCTCCCCCTCTTCGTGGAGGAACGACACAGGACCCTGCGCTGTTCTTTCGTCTGCTCGGCCTCCCCGGGTTTGCTGCTGGTTCTTCCCGGGTTGGCTGCCGTCCCTTCCACCTCCGTGGAAGGGCGGTTCCCCCTGGCCACTTTCCCCACTTCCGCGGGGGAGCGGCACACCGCCGGCCGGCTCTCTCGGGGGCTGCACAGGTGTTCCTTCAGATGTTCCCCTTAGATGTTCCTAGTGCATGTTGTCTCTCTCCTCCTCTATAGTCCTCTTCCACCAATCCCAACTTGGCTACCCACACGCCGAGTATGCTGCTCTCCTCCAATCAGGAGCAGGTCCTACAGTTTATTGGTTGAACTGGAGGCAGCTGTGTAGAAGCTGTTTCTCCCTTCTCAGCGCCATATTGTGGGAGAGCAGATGCATAGAATAAGTCTTAATTCCAGTAACTTAGTCTAGTCCAAGTTGCTCCCAGTTGCTCCCCACACACATCAGTCACATTTTCTCCTGTGCAAATATTTGATGGGTAAGTAGGTAAAGCACAGTAACAGGGCTCAGGAGGTCATGTAAAGAATAGAAGTAAGATCCATGTCATGTATGTGCATGTGGTAGATGTGGGAGTGACAGGAGGATGGGAATGGTGAATGCAGGAAGAGAATATAGGATGGTCAGGAATTACTAGTATGTAGGAATAACTTTGAAAAACACTGATCCAAAAAAAAAAAAAAAAAAAAGAGAGAGAGAGAGAGACTGGCACCGTGGTGCCGGCATCCCATATGGGCTCTGGTTCTAGTCCTGGCTGCCCTTCTTCCAATCCAGCTCTCTGCTATGGCCTGGGAAAGCAGTAGAAGATGGCCCAAGTCCTTGGGCCCCTGCAACCACGTGGGAGACTAGGAAGAAGCACCTAGCTCCTGGCTTCGGATCGGCACAGCTCTGGCCGTTGCAGCCATTTGGGGAGTGAACCAACGGAAGGAAGGCCTTTCTGTCTCTCCCTCTCACTCTCTGTCACTCTACCTCTCAAATAAATAAATAAAAATCTAAAAAAAAAAAGAAAAACACTGTAGGCTCCTTGGACATAGTACTTTCTAGTATGGAATAAAAATATAGTTGATGCTAGGGCTCTGATACCAGATACAAACATTACAGTTGATTTTCTATAGATCTACACAGCATGATGCCATTAAGCTTCTGACTTTGTTTAGGATAGACAAACTCCTGATAAAGAACTAATAGGTGGAAATTAAAGTTTGTTAATTAGAAGTTTGCTAATTAGAAATTAAAATTAAAAATTTTATTAATTAGAAGCATGGTAACTTACATCTCCTTTCTCTTTTCCAGGAGAAAAGAATAAATTAGAAATTCAATTTTAAAATATTTTGAGAGAATTACAATATTGAGGGTGCTAATTCAGGTTTAAGGCAAGTGAATACCAGAAATAGTGTTTCAATTTGATTGTTATTCTGATGAGCTTTTTGTTTAAACCGGTGACAAATTTATGAATCACAATTTATGTCTTTCCTTAATACTATCTCCATATACTATTACTAAATAGGTAGTTCATGTTTAGGAAATTAAAAATAAGCTTCATACAATGTCCCTTTCAAACTAGAAGATTACTGTGTGTTTGGAAACCAGATGGGTTCAATTAGAAAGACCATTTTTGAGACAGGAAAAATACTTTCCCAAGAAGTGAGTAAACGAGTTAAAGTATTTTATCCTCAGATGCTTTTTCTTCAAATAATGCATTGATTTTACTATTAGTTACACAGATACATAAAAATCACTTATACACACACACAAATCACTTTCAAACACACACAAATTTCTCATGATTTCAGGAAAGTCTGAAATTAGTAAAAGTTAATCAGAATTCTGTAAGAAACTGAAACCTTCAAATGAGTAATAGAAATTCTATCTTAAAAAAAAAGATTTATTTATTTATTTGAAAGGCAGAGTTAGAAAGAGAGAAGGAGAAACAGAGAGAGAGAACTTCCATCCATTGGTTTACTCCCCAAATGGCTGCAATAGCCTGAGATGAACAATGCTGCTGCCAGGAGCCAGGAATTCTATCTGGGTCTCTCACATAGGTCGCAAGGGTCCACACACATGGGCCATCTCTCCCTCCCTCCTCTTTTCATGACTCTGCCTTTAAAATAAACAAAATAATTCTGGGCCGAAAGGCTACTGGTTGAGATTTCAATGGGGAATAATATAACTTGCCACTAGCACTCAAAAAATCATAGCCATTTTCTAAATAAACTAAAAGTAAAATAAGCAGTTAATTATACCTAAAGTTTCTAAGTGAGCTTTTTAAATTAAAATACAATTAGAATAATTAAGTTTTTTTGAAAGGTAGGCAACAGAAGAATGTTCTGGATAAAAGAGCAGTTTTGTTTATCCCTCCAGCTAAATGCATTCTGAAAGCACATTCTACCTGGCTGTAAAAGGCTGCCAAAAAAAAAAAAGGAAAATACTTCACTATTTCTCGCTAGCTCTAACACTTTCATATGTTCCAAATCTACTGAGGGCCCCACCAGTTACGTTTGGGCCATCTGCACTTACTGTTTTCTGAGAGAGATTGTGTGGTGTGCTGAGGTTGCATAGAGTGGAACGTTATCATGACAACAAGTGAGAAGCCCAAGAAGTACAGAGTGCAGAGAAGGTGAATCCTGGGCACTGCAAAGCCACAGATGTGTTTCTGATGATCAGGTTCTGATCCTTGGCACTGGAAAAGTGGGTGACAAGCATCTGGGAAGCCAGAGTGGGTGAACAGGAGCGTTATCTGTGGGGACTGGAGCAAGAGAGGAGCTTTTGGATGGCACATGGGTGACACCTCACAAAGAGCAACTCTGCTCCTGTGTGTAATCATGGGTACCGCTTGGCTCCTGTGTGTAATCATGGGTACTGCTTGGCTCCTGTGTGTAATCATGGGTACCGCTTGGCTCTTGTTGCACACAAGGGCTTGCTCCAAGGTTTTCTCAGAGAGGTGATGTGCCTCGTGGACAATACAGACCAACTTACGGTTCATCCTTTTGTGATTTTATAAAGATTAATTCTAGGAAGGTTAAAGACAAATACTTCTAAGATACTATTTAGAAATCTTAAAGGTTCTATAAAAATTGATTAAGGCAGGTAACCCTATGTGTCAACATGCACATGCATATTCCACTTAAATAAGTAGGTAAATCACAGTGCTCAACGTGGCTGTTTCCATCAGAGGTCATTGTTGAAGAATGATTGAGGAACCTGAGGTTAGTGAGATTTGTGAAAAGGTGACTGTGATTGGGCATATAATGAGCCCAACAGATAGCCAAATCAATGCTTCTAGAGGTATTCATTTCCTTCAGTTCTCTTTAACTCTGGAGCTACTGTGTAGCCTTCAAACCATTGAATTTCTCAAGTCCCAGCCAGAGCGGCTTTTCCTATTGACTACCATCCCCTCTCCAATGATAACCAATAATATTTTATTGTTTTTTTTTTTTTTAATTTATGTGACAAGTAGAGTTACAGACAGTGAGAGAGACAGAGAGAAAGGTCTTTCTTCCTTTGGTTCACTCCCCTAATGGCCGCCACGGCAGGCGCTACGCCGATCTGAAGCCAGGAGCCAGGTACTTCTTCCTGGTTTCCCATGCAGGTGCAGAGGCCCGAGCACCTGGGCCGTCCTCCACTGCCCTCCCAGGCCACAGCAGAGAGCTGGACTGGAAGAGGAGCAACCGGGATTAGAACTGGCACCCATGTGGGATGCTGGCACAACAGGCGGAGGATTAACCACGGCTCCGGCCCCTGGTTTATTTTTAAACTGTTTATTATGTAGTGATACATAGCTGTTTATTATGTAGAGATACATGTCCTCAATGTTTATTTAGTTCCCCCTGCCTCTGTGGCACACTCATGCATAATGTTTCGTGTTTTAAATACACATAGGCAAGCAATAAAGAGAAGCAAGAGAAAATTGTTACAGTAGTTGATTTATGGTGATGGAGTTACAGTTGAGTTTTAATTTTTAAGCTTCTTAAATTTTCATAATTTCTAAATTAACACTTAAAGTTTATTTTCATTGTTTTTTATTTTTGACATGAAATTGTTAGGTATTATGTGACATTTTAAAACACATATACATAATATATTGTTCAAATCAGGGTAAATATAGCTATGTGTTTGTCATTTTTTTATGGTGAAAACATTCAAAATATTTCCTTCTCATTTTTTTCCTTTTTCAAAAAACATACATTAGGGGCTGGTGCTGTGGTGTAGAATGTTAAGCCTTTGCCTGCAGTGCTAGCATCCCATATGGTTATCAGTTCAAGTCCTGGCTGCTCCATTTCTGACCCAGCTCCCTGCTAATGTGCTTGGGAGAACAGCAGAAGATGACTCAAGTACTTGGGTCCATGTACCCACATGGAAGACCAGAAGATGCTCCTGGCTCCTGGCATTGGCCTGACCCATCCTGGCCATTGCAGCCATTAGGGCAGTGAAGCAGTGCATGGAAGCTCTCTCTTTCTGTGTCTCTCCCTCAACCCCACTCTGTATCTCTGCCTTTCAAATAAATAAATAAATCTTTAAAATACATTAATTATAATTATCTATAGTAAAACTAATGTGCAATGGAACACCAGAATTTCTTAACTGCTATGCCAAATGCCTATCCCATAACATTAAAAGAACTTCTATAATTCTTAGTACCGAATAATCAACCCTTTTTTTGACTCTTCCTAGTGATGTTGAGATTTCTGTTGGCTCTTTGTGTTTCTGCCATTGAAGATTGTTTGTTCATATCTGCTCATTTAAAAATTGGATCATTTGTTGTTTCTGCTATTGAGTTGTTTGAGTTCTTGAGATGAGGGGAATTCAAAAAGTTAGTGGAAATATAATTAAAAGGTAAGTTTATGGCTGGCTCCGTGGCGCAGTAGGTTAATCCTCTGCCTGTGGCGCTGACATCTCTTATGGGCGCTGGTTCTAGTCTCGGCTGCCCCTCTTCCCATCCAGCTCTCTGCTATGGCCTGGGAAGGCAGTAGAAGATGGCCCGAGTCCTTGGGCCCCTGCACCCGCATTGAAGACCTGGGAGAAACACCTGGCTCCTGAGTTCGGATCAGCACAGCTCCAGCTGTTGCGGCCATCCAGGGAGTGAACCAACGGAAGGAAGACTTTCTGTCTCTCCCTCTCACTTGTCTGTAACTCTACCTCTCAAATAAATAAATAAAAAATCTTTTAAAAAAAGAAAGGTAAGTTCATTTGGAGCAAAAAATTTTTGAAATCCAGGCATAATTTTTATAATACACGTTGCCTATGAGCCACTGGAGGACTCGATAAATACGCTGGTGGTTAACCTCTTGTCAGGTGCATAAATTGCAATTTTTTCCCACTGTGCCAGATGTCTTTCACCCTCTTGATTGTTTCCTTTGCTGTGCAGCAGCTCTTTAGTTTGATGAGATGCCATCTGTGTACTTTTTTGGGGATTTCTATGCTTTTGGGGTCTGACACACAAAAAAACTTTGGTCATTCCAGTGTTCTGAGCTGCTTCCCCTATATTCTGCTCTAGTAGTTTCATGCCATACATTTAGGTCTTTAATCCTGTTGAGTTGATTTCTGAACATGGTAAGAGATAAGGTATAAATTCCTTCTTCTGCATATCCAGTTTTCTCAGCACTGTTTTTTGAAAAGGCTGTCTTTCTCCAGTGTATGCTCTTAGCAGCTTTGGAAAAGATCAGTTGACTGTTGGATTTTAGCAAATACCTTTTTTGTGTCTATTGAAATGGTCACATAGTTCTTGTCCTTCATTCTATTGATGTAGTTTATGATGTGTGTTTGTACTTCTTGAATCATCCTTGCATCCCTGCAATGAATCTGACTTGATCATGATGAATACTCTTTTATATAAGTTGTTGAATTCTGGGTGCTAGTGTTTTGTTGAAGACTTTTGCATCTATGTCGATCTAGGATACTGGCCTGTAGTTTCATTTTTGGTATGTCCTTATCTCATTTTTGTATCAGAATAATACTGGCTTTTAAAAATAAATTTGGAAGAATTCCTCTTTCTTCTGTTTTTGGGAATATTAAGAAGAATTGGTATCATTTGCTGTTTAAATGTTTGGTAGAACTCGCAGTGAAGCCATCTGCATCTGGACTTTTCTTTAATGGTAGACTACTTGTTTTTGTTTCAATCTCATTATTCATTATTGGTCAGCTTAGCATTCTATTTCTAAATGATTCAACCTTGGAAATATGTCTTTGTCCAGGAATTTGTCCATTTGTTTTAAGATACCAAATGTAGTGGAATATAACTTCATAATTATCTCTGATAATGCTTTGTAGTTTTGAGATGTCAGTTGTAATGTCACTATTTTCATCTCTGATTTTATTTACCTGCATCTTCTTTTTGTCTTAGTATAGCTAGGACTTGACAATTTTGTTTCTTCTTTTCAAGAACCACCTGTTCATTTTGTTGATTTTTTTTGTAAATTTTAGTTTCTATTTAATTTATTTCTTCTCTGATTTTTTTTCTTTACTTCTGTTAATTTTGTGCTTGGTTAGATCTTGCTTTTCTACTTCTCTTAGGTTAAGCAGTAAGCTGTGTTTTGAGACCTTTCTGCATTTTACTATTTTTATATATTTATTTATTTGAGAGAGTTACAGACAGTGAGAGGGAAAGACAGAGAGAAAGGTCTTCCATTTGATGGTTCACTCCCTAAATGGCCAATAAGGTTGAAGTTGAGCTGATCTGAAGCCAAGAGCTAGGAGCTTCTTCTGTGTCTCCTACATTGATGCAGGGGCCCAGTGACTTGGGCCATCCTCTACTGCTTTCCCAGGTGATAGTAGATAGGTGGATCAGAAGAGGAGCAGTCAGGACTTGAACCGGCGCCCGTGTGGGATGCCAGCGATACAGGCAGAAGCTCAGCCTACTATCCCACAGTGCTGGTCCCCTCCCTGCATTTTTGATGTAAGTATTAGTTGCTGTAAGTTTCCCTCAGTGCTGATTTTTGCTGTGTTCTCTTCTGTATATTTTGTTTCAATTTGAATTCATTTTTTTTTTTTTTGACAGGCAGAGTGGACAGTGAGAGAGAAACAGAGAGAAATGTCTTCCTTTTCTGTTGGTTCACCCCCAATGGCTGCTGAGGCCGGCGCTCTGCGGCCAGTGCACCATGCTGATCTGAAGCCAGGAGTGAGGTGCTTCTCCTGGTCTCCCATGCAGGTGCAGGGCCCAAGGACTTGGGCCATCCTCCACTGCCTTCCCGGTCCACAGCAGAGAGCTGGACTGGAAGAGGAGCACCGGGGACAGAATCCGGCGTCCCGACTGGGACTAGAACCTGAGGTGCTGGCGCCGCAGGCGTAGGATTATCCTATTGAGCTGCAGCGCCAGCCTCAATTTTAATTCATTTTAAGAAATAATAAAATTCCATTCTTAATTTCCTCTTTGATCCACTGGTTGTTCAGAAGTAAATTGCTTAATTTCTACATATTTGCATAATTTCTGAAGTTTTTCTTGTTCCTAATTTCTTGTTTTGTTTTGTGGTGGAATGAGAAGGCCATGCCAAGGTGGCCACTGGCAAGGGAGCGTCAGTTACTTAGGAATGGCTTTGAAACCCACCTGGCAATGGAGCCTGCCTGGCAACAGGCTGTGATTGGATGGCTTTGGAAACTGCCTGGCAACAGGCTGTGACTGGATGGATTTGAAACTGCCTGGCAACAGGCTGTGACTGGATGGCTTTGGAAACTGCCTGGCAACAGGCTGTGATTGGTTGGGGCATAGACCTCCCCTTGACCAGATTGGCTGGTCTTGGCTATATAAGATGTGGTTCCAAATGTAATAAACGAGTCTGCGGGCTGCTCGCCTCAAGCCTGCTTTCACCCGACTCCCGGGGTCTGTGTGGTGACTCCGTGCCTCTTGCCCCCACCACGCTTCTCTCAGAAATGAATCCACTGCAACATTGTTGAGAAATCAACAGCAACATTATCTAATTATGTTTACAAATTATACTTAATATGATTGCATTTTCCCCCAAATTTTTGAGACTTATTTTCTGACCTGTCATATAACCTATCCTGGAAAATGTCCCAAGTGTGTATTCTGCAGCTGTTGAGTGGAATGTTTTGGAGATGCCTATCAAGTTCAATCGATCTGTTATGCAGTTTAAATCTACGACTTCATTAATTTTCTGTTTGGATAATCTATCCATTGCAGAAAGTGGTATGTTAAAGTCCGCTTCTGTTATAGCATGAAGATCTACCTATTTAGGTATATTAACACTTGTTTTATATATTTGGGTACTCCAATATTGGGTATACATACATTAAAACTGTAATTTTATCCTGCTGAATCAAACACTTTGTCATTATATAATGACCCTCCTTGTCTCTTCTTGCTACTTTAATTTTAAATATTTTGTTTGATATAAGTGTGACAAATTCTGCTTTATTTGGGTTCAATTTGAATGGGTGAATTCATTTTACCCTTTCACCTTCAGTCTATCTATGTCCCTAGAGGCAAAGTGAATTTCCTCTAAGCAGCATATAGTTGAATCATGGTTTTTAAAAATTCATTCAGCTATTCAACATTTTTTTAAGATTTACTTATTTCTTTGGAAGTTAGAGATAGAGAGAAGAAGAACGAGAGTGAGAGAGAGAGAGAGAGAGATCTTCTATCCACTGTTTCACTCTCCAGGTGGCCACAATAGCCTGTATTGGCCCAGGCTGAGCCAGGAGCCAGGACTTTCATCAGTGTCTCCCAAGCACTTGGGCCATCTTCTGCTACTTTCCCAGGTGTATTAGCAGGGAGCTGCATTGGAAATGGAGCCGCCTGGACACCAATTGGTACCCATATAGGATGCTGGTGTCTCAGGCCACAGATTAATGTGCTAGGCCACAACACTGGCCCCAGTTTACATCTGTAAGAATTTAATCCACTTATATTTAAAATAATTATTAATATATAGGATCCTACTAATGCAATGTTGGTACTTGTTTTCTAGTTGTATTGTAGTTCCTTTTTTT
This sequence comes from Oryctolagus cuniculus, assembly GCF_051225735.1. Classification (NCBI taxonomy): domain Eukaryota; kingdom Metazoa; phylum Chordata; class Mammalia; order Lagomorpha; family Leporidae; genus Oryctolagus; species Oryctolagus cuniculus. The sequence continues at coordinate 158,920,901 of NC_142869.1, forward strand.
CCTTTTTCTCCTTCTTTTACAATCTACTTTTGTGGTTATGGGATTTTCTCTAGTAGTGTTTTGATGCTTTGGTTATAATTTTTTTACTGATAAAATGAGGAGCTTTGAATTTTCAAATAATCAGTGTGCAATCCTAGCACAAAGTTAGAAAGAAGAAAGATATTTAGTGAAAAGTAAATCATATAACCTTCACTCCAATCCCTTAGTTCTTCATTTTCTTCCCAGAAGTCACCTATGCTACCTTTGAGAAATATTTTCTGAATAATCAAAGATGGAAAGGTAGTCTTATTTTTCTTAGAGACGTGAGGGTATATTCTTCACAATTATTCAACTAGATTTGAATGTTTAAGTAATCTTGGAGATCACTACTTATCTTGTATTCATGTATTAGTGTAACTTTTTTATCACTGAGGCTTTATAATGTTTTTTTTTTAAATGCTGGAGGGCTTACTCCTTTTATAATCATTCCCATCAAACATTTTTAAAAACTAATTTTTGCATATTAAATAATTCTGACTGAGACAGTCTTGAGCTAAACATTGAAAAATAAGGCTTGAGGGCCAGTTTCAAAGGCTCAAGAGGTAGTTTATAAGGAAGTTCAAAGAACTCTATGCAATATTCTTGTCTTTGTCTCCCAAATTAAAGCAAAAACTATGCTTTTGTCTTTTCTACAACAAAGTTCTCCTCATTAGAAGCTATCTCTTTTACTTAAAACAAATGTCTTTCTACTGAAGTATAGCCCTGGAAATTTCACAGAGGTTCTTAAATCAGATTCAGTTTGAGACATACTCTCAAGAGGTTTGGTGCAACGACTCCCTTCTCTGTCAATCATGGGTTCATGAATAAATTTTGATTTGTTCCTGCTCATATAATTTTACATGCATCAGAATAATTTGTTTTTAAAGATTGTCTCTTGTCCTTGAATAATTTTCTAAAGGAAATTATTCCAGCAAAAATAAATAAAATAGTTGCTTAGTTTGCTATCAGTTTCTCACTCAAGTTTACTTACTATAAGGTAAATTCAATATTGAGTTTCTCCTATTTATAATCCAGAAAGGAAATTATAGTCTAACAAGCACACAAGCAGCTCTTAGTATTTAATATATTAGTGTTAAGCATCAGGATTATCATGCCTCAATCATCATAAATGATTAGTTTGTAATATGAAAATGCTATTTAGGGCAAGATGTTATGAAGATAATGTGTTCTAAAACTTTTTCCCAAAGAACTTAAAAAACATATGCCACAGTCCTTGCTTAAGGATGTGCATCCTGATGAAAATCTCCTGAAGTTTTTTTTTATTAATTTAGAGTGAATCCTAAGAATCTGTATTTTTAATAAAAAGTCAAATGATTTTTATTATAAGGGTTATTTCCTAATCAATGACAATCTTTACAGACATTTTTCTTGGGCATTTAAAAATTATAGAAAACAAAGTGGGCAGTGTTCCTTAGATGTCTTGTGGGTACTCCTTATTTATTCTCTTATTCTTTACATAGATTTCTCTCTGTTGAGAGAAAAGAGTTATTCAATATGGATCAGTGCTATCAGCTCTATTCTTCGGCTGCTTGGTGCTGGCCATATTTGGCTTAAATGTATCGAGTCCTAAGATAAGCCAGTTCTGTTTTATGTGATTCAGCTTATAATCTTGCAAATACAGTTAGGCCTAACTTCTCTTACTCTCTCAATTTATACATTCCCATCCTTGTGATTACTATGTTGATCTGCAATGTCTTTATAAAGAATCAGATCTATAATAAATTTCTCTCTATGGGCAGAGTGACAGATAAAAAATATGTTTGGTGGGTGTTTGGAGTAGGTGAAATATTTTCAAAATGAGGAGGGAGAAGACTCCGTATGGTGTTTTCAACCAGAACCAGGAAACGGGCATGTATTTTTGAGCACTATCAATATTATCCATTTTTATTTGTAAAATGAAATTATTTCTATGCTTTTCATGATTTCAGCTGAAAGTAAAATGCAGACTGTTTCTTGATTGATTAGTATATTCAGAAGACATCCAGTGCTTAACTAGAAATGTTATTCTATTCAAAGGAATATGAGGAGTGCAGTTTATTTTTAACAAAAGAGGACAGGGTTCAAATATTGTAAAGCCAAGAAAGATATCTGTTAATATTCATTCCAGTGTTTAAGATTCTGTGAATTTCATTCAGAAATCTCTTATTCTAAAATCCAATATTCTAATAAATTTCCTGTTTTCCTTGCTCCTACATGTTTGTTCCTTCCTATATATATGTCACCTCCTGCTAACATATGTCCCTCCCTCCTACATATATGTATATGGAATTCAGGAGAAACAGAAACCTAAGAATTCTACTGACATCTAAGATGCAGCAAGCTGTAAACAATGTGCCTTCTCATCTCAATAGGAAAGTGCTAGGTAAGTGACAAAAATGATAACTTTTCCTGGAATTAAGGATACAGGCTAACTGAGCAATCTGAAATCCGTGAAGGGACAGCTCCTCAAAGAAGAGAGCACGTGGGTAGAATTGACCACTTGTGGCAGAGGAATAGATACCAACCACCAGATGGCCACCCCAACAGAAGAAATGGCCTGCCTGGGTTCAGGCACAGCTTATTATTTACCTCAGCCTTGACCAGCCTATGGAAGGTGTCTGATATTCAACCAAAAATCATAAAACACACAAGTAAGAAAACAACTCTCAGGACACAAAGAAAACCTACATGTTCAAAGTATAAGATTTTTTTTTATAAAAAATAAGCTTTAAATTTTGGTTTTGAATTTACAGAAGAGTTTTAAATAAAGAGTCCTGACACCTAATTTCCCCTACTGTTAATTAGGATCTATATGGTTCAGATGGTGTGTTTGGCATGACTATGAATCCAACATGAATGACTACTAACTAACCCGTAGAACACATTCAGATTTTTTTTTTTTGACAGGCAGAATTAGACAGTGAGAGAGAGAGAGGCAGAGAGAAAGGTCTTCCTTTTCCATTGGTTCACCCCCCAAATGGCCGCTATGGCCGGCGCGCTGAGCCGATCTGAAGCCAGGAGCCGGGTGCTTCTCCTGGTCTCCCATGCGGGTGCGGGGCCCAAGCACTGCCATCTCTGCTGCACTCCCGGGCCACAGCAGAGAGCTGAACTGCAAGAGGAGCAACCGGGACAGAATCTGGCACCCCAACTGGGACTAGAACCTGGGATGCCGGCGCCGCAGGTAGAGGATTAGCCAAGTGAGCTGCGGTGCAGGCCCACATTCAGATTTGACTACTTTATCCTTTACACCCTTTTTCCATTCCAGGACCCTACCAAATTATCACATGGTATTTTGGTCCAGCATGCTCCTTACCCTCAATATATTACAAGAGCTGGTCAGATATTTTCTGACAGTGTCCTTCAATTTGCTATTGTTTGGTGTTTTTCCTATGGCTTGACTAAGTTTCCAGAAGGAAGACCATTCAGGCAAAGTGTCATTCTCATTGCATTGAACCAAGAGTACATGCTATCAATATGACTTTTCACTAATGAGGTTAATATCGATCACCTGGCCTAGGGAATTTTTGCCAGGGTTTTCCACTGGAAAGTTGGGGATGTTCCCTCTAATTTCATACCCTGTTTTTTGAGAGAAAGGAGGAGAGTTAGGTTTCACTTTATGGAGAGGGGAGTACCCATGTAAATTTTTTCTTTGCTATTTTCTGTCTGTTTTCTACACAACAATATTATAATTGGCTTGGTTCTTAGTTCATGTTCCCTGTAATATTCTTGTTATAGTGATTTATTGAGGGGATGATCTCAGGAGAAAATGAAAGAAGGGTTCTGGATAGCACAAGGGGGAAAAAACCAAGGATATGGCCTCTCCTGGAGACCAGCTTCAGACTCCACCCAGGGGGTGATCCAAACATAAATTGCCCCATGGAGTATGTCTAGCCCAAGGGGGCTGAAATTTTATATTCTCAGGTTACAGTTCTGTGGGCTGGGAACACCTCCCTAGTGACGCTGTACCTTCTGGCAATTGTCTCAAGAAAGGTGGCACTGAGTGGGTTGTCAGCAACCAGTGCTGACAACAGCTTGGAAATAGGTGCATTGACCTGGTAAAGTGAAAAGGAAGGGAAATGAAGTACTTCCTTTTTTTTCCTTCCTTACTGTTCAATTTTAAGTTGCTTTTCCCAATTGAAATAGAATGCAAACAGCATGAGCTGGTGGTAGTGCAGTATTTACTGTTAAGGTTACCATTGTCTCACAGCTGCTTTACATATTCATGTTACCATCCCTGGAATTATTAGGTTTCAGAACCTTTGATTTAAAAAAAAAACACCACTGTAGCAATGTTTAATTTTCCTCGCCAATTTCAGATTCTTTCGGGGGGTGGGTATTAGTTACATGGGAACTTTGATGATTTATTTTCATATCCATTTTAGGTGTTAAACTATTTCTGTGAAATGTAATTTTTAAATTATTGGTCAATGGTGAAGGCTGTGTGAAGTACACTCCTGGAAACTAAATGACAGATTGTAGTAATTTGCAGGAACTTGTGGAGAGAAAACTATTTGTCTCACTCTTCCCTTTTGTGCTGCATTCTCGTGACCTCCAGTGGAAGCTGGAAAGCCAAACATGATAATTATTTTCCAGACACATGGAACCTTAGAGCTCTAGATGCTTAGAATTGCTAGGATTCTAGGTGTGGTCCAAGTTCAAGCAGAAGCACCCACAGGAGTCACAGGAAGAGGAAGTTAGCAATGTGGAGCGATGGCTGTGTCGGTGAGATTTGATCTTGGGTCAGAGAAATTTGATCCTTCTGGTGGCACTGTGATACAAGTCCTGTTGCCTGTGCCCTAAAGTCCTGAATGGCAATGGACTCAGTAATGCTGCTAGAATGACGCTGTAGTGTGGTTGCACATTTCTTCTACCATATCATCTCTGCTTAGTTTCCTAATATTCCTGAAACTTTTTATGTTGCCTAAATCCACTCTCCTTAAACCATCCAGAATGGATCTCATTGTCTACAATTAGGAATAGTGGCAAAGACAGTGAATGTTGTAATCGTAAATACTGGCAGGGAATCTCAGGATAATTTCTAAATGAGGTTACCACAGTCTAGCTTCTGCTTCTTAGCATTGAATTCAGAGACCCCATTCCTTTGCATTCTCCAAGGTGGTCAGGGTGAGAACTCACAGACTGAAACTGAAACGGAAAGAAAGTGAAACTGAGCTGGCTACACACATGGACTGGTTACATGACCAGGATCTTAAGGAAACTCATGCCTAAATTCTAGCTGTATAATCCTAACAATGTGTCAAAAACACTGGGGTTGGCTGTGAAGATCACATATGTGGATTTCATGGACCCTAATGTAGACATTTATTATCAAAAACATAATAAAGGCCCAGAGTGAGTGGTTTATTGAGGTGTTGCCTTTCTGTTTTCATGGGGTTCTCTCAGGGTGGTGGCCAAAGAGCCAGCAAAGCAGTCTGTATGTGTGGATGGGTATCAGTCATCAATCCTAAAATCTTGGACTTGCATCTTCATATCTTGTATTGCTGTCCTTGCTTAGGTATGTATGTTGTGCATCCTCCCTCTACCTGTAACATCATTTTGGACCCAAGCATGTTTCATTTATGTTGATTTATGTGCACAGACATGGACAGTCACAACATGAGAAGCAAAATCATAACCAAATGAGTGAGTTATCACAAAAGCTGAAGAAACTATATGATCTTGTGGCAAACCCCTCAGAAAGCAACTTGAAGGACTTCTCATAAGGACTAGAAAGCTTTGTCTTGGTTGGCCAAACATGTTCCTACTCTGGCATATCTGGAGGAACATGATGAAGTTCAAATTTTCTAACATTTTTTGTTAAAGTTTATTTTAAGACTGTTTATTACCCCTCTTTCTATGTGATATGTTATATCATGGTATCTGCTTGACCTAAATCCTCAGGTTTGGTTGAAGAACCTTCTGTCTACCCATTTTCCACTTAATTCTTAAATTGCTTAGTTTAAGGCAGAAGTAGGAAGAAGTTGACTTCCTGTTTACATGTCAGAAAACAATCATTTTCAAGGTCTTAGAGTCAGCATCATTCAACCCCCCCAAGTACTAACAACACTGATCTATCAATAACTTCAAAAAATTTCTACCTATACTGACTGTTTTTAGGTATAACAATTGAAGGCTTGTGAAATTAATCTTCCTTTAATTTTAAACTTAAATATGAAGATCGGCTCTCCCATGCAAATACAAGTGATTTTTCTCAGTTATTTTGACTGTACTTTGGCTGTGTTTTAGTTACTTACATCTGGAATATTTTAAAAATAGAAGTTTTCATATCTTGAATAAAACCCACAACATTAAAATTAAAAATACTTAATTCATGGTAAGGAATTAAACTTTTTTAGCCAGGGTAGCCTGTCATTTTCAAATACAAAAATGTCATATTTCAAATATCTTAAATAATTTGAAGAAACTTGGCATTGCCATTAAGTTTATCCAACTGCAACATTGCCATCAAAACTAACAGGAAATCAATTCACACTTAGGATCAATTTTGTAAGTTGTATTAAAAATAGATGAAATTTTCTCAAAGAAATGTTGCTTTGGGAATTTGAAACATGGCTAATGAATGGTAAGTGACTTAAGAATTTTATTAAAACTCTGTGTAGAAAAGCCAAAGAAGACACATCTTCCCTTCTTAGGAGAATGGAGTTACTAGTCACATTCAATGTTATATTATACTTACCTTATAAGTGCATGCTTGCCAAGAGTTTATAAGAAAAATTGCCTGAATTTTTCTCCTTTAACATGTGTTCCGAAACAAAAGTAAATCTGGGTGATTTTTTTTAAAAGATCAAATCTATTTTGGGTTGCTTCACAGGTTATAAGTGAAACCCATGGACTACAGTTTTGAGAAGGTATATTTCAGTTCAATCTGTGAAAGTATTTTCTAACAATGAAAACTCTCCAATGAGCTCTTTATCTCTGGTAGTGTTATTGCAAATAGTAGATGACCTCTGTTAGGAATGCTGAGTGTGACTAACTGAACTCTAGCAGTTTATTTTTGTGTGTGTTTTATTTATTTATTTTTAACATTTTTATTTTAATTTATTTTAACATTATCAATGTAGTATGTAGATACAATTCTAAGAACATAATATTCCCTTCCTCCCACCCTTCTTCCTTCCCACCTTCCTTTCTCCTCCCTCTGTTTTTTTAAAGATAACATATTTTCAATTTACAGTAAAAGGGCTTAATATTTCACCAAAAAACAGTTTTTTGTATGCTAATGATGAACTCACAGAAAGAAAAATTGGGAATAGAATCCTATTCATAATAACCACAGAAATCCCAAATATTTAGAAATAAATTTAACCAAAGAAATGAAAGACCTCTACAGTGAAAATTATCAAACATTGATGAAGGAAAACATCAAGGACACAAAAAAATGGGAAGATATCCTTTGCTCATGGATTGGATGAATCAATATCATTAAAATGTATATACTACCCAAAGCAATCTACAGATTCAATGCTATCTCTGTCAAAATATCAATGGAATTCTTTACAGAATCAGAGAAAGGAATATTAAAAACCATATGGAATCAGAAAAGACCCAGAATAGCTGAAGTGATCTGAAACAAGAAAGATCAAGCTGGAGGCATCACCATACCTGACCTCGAAGCATACTACAAAGCTATAGTAATTATAACAGCATGGTACTGCCATAAATCCGGGTAATTTTTAAAACATAGTTTACAGTTGCAGTTATGTTGTTATTCTGCTGAAATGTTATTCATGTCATTTTGTTTGATAGACCTTTCTTTTTTTCCCTTTGCTCCTTCGTTGTCTCCTTTTTTAAAAAAGGACCTATTTCAACTTTTAAAAAAGCTCAGCATAATCCACATGAGAAATACAAGGAAAATAAGGACAAATATCATTAACAAGACAAACACAAACATGGAAGGAGAATGGATCGAGCTCCAAATTTAATGATGCTCTGTGTGGATTTAGATGGAGGGAGTTGTGGTGGCTTTATTGGCAGGGATATTAAGGTTCATCAGAAATAGGCCTTTCTCTTGGCCTTTGGTTTAGCTCCGTTTGAGACAGCAACTTATCTTGTCTTTTTATAAGAAAAACAATGTACAGTACCTGGCGAGCAATCTCAGAGTGCACGTCGAAGTCTAACATTTCACTGACTTTTCTGCCTCCTATGACATGTTTATTGCATAAGCTGAGCTCCGAAGAAATAGATTTTCCTCCAACCTCCGCATTCAAACATAAGATCAGCCTTTCCCAACCCTTGGTGGCACTATAGATTCCATAGATTTCTAAGAATGTTCTCATTTTCAAATTTTACAGAGTTTAAATCAAAACATTACTTTCATATAGAACCTAAAACAGTTTCTTCCTTAAGTCTGATACACAGGTAGAATAGGCACAGGGAAGAAAGTGAGGCTCAATTCTTTCACTCCTCTACCACATCCTCTCCCTCTTTTTCTTCCTCCTCCCCCTCCTCCTCCTTCCTTTTCAGGGACCACCAGGTTGAGGGACGGGGTAGGATGGGAGAAACTATCATAAGAAAGGTTAACATCCTGTTTGGCTGCTGCTGTTGTCATCTGGCCATCAGTGCCCTCTACTGGGGTAGGAGTCCAAATGATGGGTGTTTCCTGTTCCCTAGAACCCTGAGGCGATTTCTGCATTTCACTAGTACTTGGTAAAGGAGGTTCATGTATCTCTGCTAAACTATTCTTATTGTTCCACTATGTAATGCTCATAGACTCTTTGTCTACCCTGTTCTTCTGAAACCAGAATGGGCATGGTTTGTCTAAGTGTAACAGCCATGAATAATACACCCCTTAGGGGAGGGTCTTCATTTCTGCGGAGAACTACCTGGTGACCAAGCTGCCATCCTGTCTTCATATTCCCAGTAGTACAAATAAGGTTAACAGTAAATATGTATTGAATGAATTTCAAATTCTAGAATTGTTACTCATAATCTCATTATCATCATTGTCATCTTCAAAAATCATTGAATTTTCTATATCTAGAAAACTATTATAAGGGCAGAGGTGAAAGAAAAAGAAGTTTACTAATGAGACATAGATTAGAATTGATATCTAGTAAATGAAAGAAGATGTAGCATTAAGAGGAGTAATTTCGAAGGGCAAAAGTCAGTGGTGGAGCTGGAGATAGTAATACTAATTGTATACATGTATCAAAATATAACACTATACCCCATAAATATGTATTATGTGTCAAAAATAAAACTAAAATTTAGGCATATCTAAAAAAATATGAAAAGAAAACATCAATGGTGGAATCTGTTCATGGAGCTGTACTAATGCTAGCTTGTCAAGAGTAGATATGAATTAGGGTGACGGCCATTTGGAGGGAATACAAAAAAGGAAAGTTAAGTCGTACCAGCAAGTGTGAGGAGCCTCTATTCTCTGCATGAATGTACCCTGTGAAATGAAATTATGCTATGTATAATACAATGTCTATGTGTTGGGCAAACACTTGAGCTTATATTGGAGATTATTGGGAGTTAAAACTGGAACACGTGGCTAAGAGGCGGTCGTGGAAAGTTTTGAATGTCAGGCTTATAAATAGGCAAAACTGTTCAACTGAAGTTTTTAAAACCATATATGCTGCATAGTAGGAAAAAGTGTAGGGTAGAGAAGATAATATTCAGTGAATGAATTATGTAGTATATCCAATTAGGAACAGACTCTATGCCACATGCTGTCAAGAATTCACTGTTCCTGGTCTTCTTTGCATCAGAAAACACTCATTAATCTCATGAGGCATAGTATGAAAGATGGAGAATTTGCTCTCTTGTTGCTAATGGTTTGGTGTGTACATGGTGCATGTGTGAACAGGTGCCAAGGTATAGCATCTACAGGGCTCCTCTTAATTAGCACCATCCATGATCTTCTGAACAGGACCATAGCTTTCTCAATCCTTTTCTCTCTGTTTTCTGTGAGTTATCAGGCAACAAGCAAGCCTATGCTATGGATGATGAGTGTTGCATAGGGTAAAATATTTAATGTTGAACAACAAAAATGTGTTAGCCCCTGGTACCTTAATTTCATATCTATCTAGCTGAAGCTCTCAAAAGAATTTCTTTGTTCTTGATCACAATCTCTCTGAAAACCTTTCTAAAATATTTCCCTTTTAAATCCCATCTTTTCCCAAATTAAAACTTTTTACTCTTGCAAAATTTATCCCTTAGTTTTCTCTCCTTTTCTACTGGCTTTAGAATTGGCATTAACTAGGTTTGCGAATTTATGTAAACCACTTGGCTTTCTTAGACCTATTTTCTAGCTAGATCAACTTGTTCTTTCAATTAAGAATGAGAAAACGGATACAAAATGTATGTATAAAATATTAGTTGCAACAGATAAAAAGAGTAGTTTTTTAAAATTTATTTTTATTTCACATTTTTCTGAATTCTGGGTCCCCTCAACTAGTAACACCCCAGTTCATGCATATCATGGATAAGTTTCTGTTTTACTCTATTCAAAAGAATAGAGTGAGACTACTAAAAATATGTAAGAACTTCTGGAATAGTATCTATGAGTGTGATAGTAGTGGGGGCATTCTTTTTTTTAAGATCTTTTATTTATTTATCTGAGAGGCAGAGTTACAGACAGATAGAGGGAGAGGCAGGTCTTTCATCTGCTAGTTCACTTCCCAAGGGACTGCAATGGCCAGAGCTGGGTCAGTCCGAAGCTAGGAGCCAGGAGCTTCTTCTGGGTCTCCCATACATGTTCAGGGGCCCAAGTACTTGGGCCGTCTTCCACTGCTTTCCCAGGCCATAAGGAGAAAGCTGGGTCAGAAAAGGAACAGCCAGGACACAAACCTGAGACCATATGGGATGCTGGCACTGCAGCCTGAGGCTTAGCCCACTAAGCCAAAATGCCAGTCCCTGGGGAATTCTTTGGCATACTTTTTAAATTTCTGTTCACTATACACAAATGAGGATAATTGTTTTCATTTCTTCCAGCTGTCTGAGATTTCAGAACATGCAAAACTTCTTCTGGATGTGGATACAAATGAAAAATAGCAATAAACCAAATTTCATTGGCTTTTGCCCAACCTGTTCCAACAGGATTCCAAATCCTTGTAACCCACCTCCCCACCAGGCTCCAAAGCATTGTTGGAATCTCAGATAACACAGTGTCAACAACTACCTTTGAGTTTCCTTTTTTTTTTTTTTTTGGCTCAGTCCAACTTTGACTAGCTGTGATTCTATCTCTAACACACTACTGAATCCACCAGGTTCCATGCCACTTTCTACCACTCCAGAACACTGGAGCATGGGAGATATTAAGGCGCACAGAGAGCTGCTCTAAAGTGAGGATCATGTTTCAGTCTTCTTGTGCAACACTGGGGATGCTGCTGAACTATGCCGAATGACATAGTTCTTCAAGCTTTTGTTTATGTTGCATATCCTCAGTTTCAAATACGAATTCACTCAAATCAGAATGATAGAGCAGATCAAAATTTTCATTCATTTCCAGGGACTAAACCTTTCTTCCACAGCCTGACTTGAGATACCTATGTCTTTTTCACCATAATGCAGTTTGGTTTCAGGAAGTGTTTCAGTCTTAAAATGGCAGGGCCAGAAGTTCTGTTCATTTCGGACATGCCCAATATGTATACAAAAGTGGGAGAAATTACATTCCTAACCTTTGGCATGGGAATGCTGTAAGAGATACAATTATCTTTAGGAGAAGTACCTTGATAAGTGTCCGGGGTAGATAGAATTTGAGAATCAAAGGCCTGTGAGTTGGCTGTTATTAATATACTTGGTTGTTAGTGAGTGACAGTGAAGAAAAAAGAAATGAGAAGAAAGATGTCATGGGGAAAAGCCAAGATGGGACCTTGCAAGGGAAAAAGGTATGGGAAACGCTTGTTGGATTGCAAAGGCATAAATGATTTCTAAAGAATAGGAATGTCTTACAGCTGATTTAAAATTGATTGCTATGTTCTACCTATATTGTGGCCCACTTAGGAGGGCTTTGGATTGTCCCAGAACACATAACAAGAGTAAAAAACAAATTTAAGCCAAAATCATTCAGACATTATGAAGAAAGTGGGTTTCCAAACCAGCATCTGGGTTATGAATGACAGAAAACCAATAATGCAGCAATATGATACTCTTTGTACAATGTCCACCCCAATTTATAATATAACAGGCAAGAATCAAGTAAGTGGAAAATATATGTAGTTGACAAAATTAGATAGTATTTGTAGAGGCATTATAAATAACCGTAGTTGGGTAGTGGCCTGTGCTTCTTGGGAAGAGTATTAATATCAAATGGATACGAAAGTCGAGTAAAATTTGGTCTTGTGTTTCAAAGGAATGAGAGTGTACTGTTTGGAATAGAAGCAACAAAGAAATATCAATGGATAAAGTCTAGAAGAAGAGAGAGAAAGAGAGATTGAGAGAGCGAGAGCGAGAGAGAGAGACAGAGAGAGCTAGCTCTCTCAAGACCTTTTCTTGATTAAAATTGGAAAAGTCAATTAAGGACTTAGCATGAGGAATATTCAGTGTTTGGGCAATAAATTCTTGTGGGGAAGGGACTCATAGTGATGTGTGAAGTAGCTGGCAGTCATAAGAAGGATAATTGAAGACATATTTTTATTTTCTTGTGTAGAATATACTAGGAGTAATATTCTTGAGGTGGCAAAGACTTACAGAGAGATGAGAAAGTCAGGGCCAAGTAGGGGACTGTGGAAAGAACAAAGGAGGCAGTAGGATGGAATAGAGAAATAACTGGTGGTTTAGAGATGGCTGAGAAGGTGATGGAGAGTGAGGCTAGAATTGATGGTATATCATAGAAAGAGAGGGGATTGATGAGTGGTCCTGCTGGTCATTGGTATTAATTGGTCAATGCAAACTCTCATTTACCTGGTGCCTCGGGCGACCTCTAAGTCCAGCATTTCACCTTTAGAACCCTTTTCAGTGTCGGACTGCTGAGAGCCAGTGAAATGGAATGAATGCAGACTATAGCATAGATGACATCCTCCCACAACCAGAACCATGATCTTCTATCCACTATGGTGCCTAAAAAGGTGATGAGTAAGGCCAGGAAGTAAGAACTGAAGAAAATAAAGAAGATGGAAAGGGACTTCAGGGCGGTCACGTGAGCTTTCATTCTGGAGTTGCCCCCACCCGTGTCACGATGTTGCATCTGCTCCCGGTGCTGGGCCAGTGAAACCATGAGCAAAATGATGGCGGCCAAGAACAGGAGGAAAGGGACAGATAACGCAATCAGTTTATGAGGGGTGGTCAAATATTGCTCAAATACATGAAGTTTCTCAATCTCAGTATTATTTCTGGGTAATTGTTGCAAGGTGATTAACCGAACCCGGATGTAAGTCCTAATAGCTGAAGGGATGATTGTCACACAAGTGATCATCACAGAACCCAGTAACAGCCAGGGGACCAGTCTCGGAATTCTCCACCTTAGCCAGAGGAAGATGGGGTGGGTGAAGGAAGAGACCTTGACACAGTAGTAAACGGCAAGCAGACTGGTTAACCAGAATGTAAGGACGTTGATGAATTCCCAGGTAAGCGTTAGGGTCAAATACACACAATTAGGTTTAAAGTAGAAGAAAAAATCACACAGCATCGATATCCATTGTAGACAGAAGCGGCAAACGCCCAGACTGGTGAGAATCATGTCCACAGGTGACAACCTTTTGACTTTCACCCACTCTCTGCCCAGCACTGCAACAATGAAGCTGCTTTGCACAATTATTGTCAAGGATTCAATCACATAGATGATGATGAAGGAGACAGTGAGCTTGTTGAGCATCATCTTCTTACCCCAAAGTGTCTTCCTGGACCAAGATAGAGAATCTCTGCACCAAGTTCCAGGTAGGAAACAGGTTTCTGATCCCACCACTGTCTGCTACAAGAAAACACCTCCTTCAAGATGCAAATTTCCCCAGCTCACTTTTAACTTTGCCATTTTCCTACCTATCAGATTTGTTTGTGCTTTGCTTGCTGGTTTGTTACCACATCTGGATGCAGGGAAATTTTATTTGAATGTGGATGCCTGCTCCTTAGGTGATTTGGTTATTCCCCAAAAGGCATACCTATTTCAGTAACCATGATGTCTGTTTCTTCTTTCTCTGTTTGAGATGCCCTTAGATTATTTTCCCATCTTCTTCAAATGATATCTTTACACTTTTAACCTAAAACTTGAGCCACAAGAAAGATAAAGCCTTCACTGCCTTTTCATGTCCTGGGTAATGTTCCTATTCTATTGAGTGCTATACCAGTGCCAATCACAGAAGCCTGTCTTCCCAGCTTCCATACCATCTGGCTGTAGATGCTACAAACAAAGTGTGAGGGTGTGCAAAAATGATCATAAAAGACATTTCCTTTGAGACTCTACCCACACATTTGCTGCAACCTGAGACCCATCTAATGCAGCCCAGTCTCATGAGTACCCACTGAGTTCTCCAACTCAGAGAAATCAAACTGCAGTGAAACCCCTTCGTGCCCTTCCTTGTACTCCATCCAACCTACATGTGGCACCCTTTGTTATTTTTCTTCCAATGATTCCAAAATGCTTTAGCACATGTTTTATAATATTTTTAGGGATTGTGCTTGTCCTGTTAACATCACTTTTTAAAATTTTTTCTCCTGACATGGCTGGGTTCTCTTTATTACTTCTCCCCATTGAATTGAAAAGGCCATATACCATAAGTAATACATTGTACTCCTAAATGTACAGGACTATTTCATAGTTACAGTAGTAGGCTAGATATATTTTTCCCTTGGTTCAAGACAACTATAGTGGATAGAAACCAAATATTTAATTGGTGGCTTCAGAAGTAAAAGACCTTATAAATGAATTCTAATAAATGCTAAATGGTGAGGTAGACAGAGTGAAAGTTGTAGGCCCTATGTATGACAGAAACTGAGTCTATTTGGACTTTTAATCATTAAAGAAAGAGAAAATAAGCAATCCAAATTGAAGATACAAATTCATGACTACAAAACAAAAAAGTGAATTTATGAGGCAAAGGCAAAAGTAGCCTTTAAATTACAATAGAAAACAGAATTAAACATTAGAAAGCATCCACTCCACATTCTCAATAAAGTATAAGAAGCCAGAAATGAAAAATGAAGATGACAAAATAATAGTATCCAACCAAAAGATGAAGTAGTCAATATATGTTCAGATACAAAGTGAGAAGGATGAAGTATGAAGTATTGGTGAGTGGAATATGCAACAACACCATTAACTTCTTCTGCCCCAGGTACTGGAGACACTACACATACTGCCTCTTGTGTACACTGCCTCATTCTTAGAATGACTGGCGTTCTAAACCTGTTGGCAGTTCTTGGAGTAGTGACGATGCTACAGTTTTCATGATGGATATCTGCACAAGGGTTTGACCAGAAATGAGTATCTGCCCACAGCAGCCCCTCCTGGATGCCTGAACCACAGAGAAGGCCTGGCACTGCTCTGCCCCACAGAGACACCTGTAAGTGATAGTGGAAAATTGACACAGACATTCTTTTTGGGAAAGAGACATAAAAAGTGAATATGTAGACCTGTAATTAATGTTCCCTCAAGTAGGAATCAAAGGTCTTTTATTGTGTGGGCTCCTCCATGGTGAGTCCTGGAGTGACCTCAACTCTAGTTTGTATTTTCCCCTCTCAGCTCCAACTGTTATCTTTTAGGCTGATCAGGCTGCATATCGCTGCCCATTAACCAGTCCATATTGGGCAGGTACTGTCTAGTTCCCTTCTGCAGTTTATGCCTGATCTATGACAAACTCACGGATTCTTGCAAAACAGAATGATAGTCTGTCCATGCTGTGTCCTCTCTCCACTGTGATTTCTCCAATTCTCTTTCTCCCTTTCAACTGGAAATAAGAGGAGCTCGGGTGAGTGCTGTGGTGCAGCAGGTTAAATTGCATCCTCCAGTGTCAGAGTCTTGGCCGCTCCCAGCTGATGCATCTGGGAAAGCAGCAGACTATGGTCCAAGTCCTAGTGCCCCTGAATGCATGTAGGACATCCAGATGAAGCTTCTGTCTCCTGGCTTCAGCCTGGCCCAGCCCCAGCTGATGTAGTCAATTGGGGAATAAACCAGTAGATGGAAGATCTTTCTCTCTGTCCTTCTCCCCGATCCCTCTCCCTCTTCCCCTGTCTCCCTGCAATTCTGCCTCTCAAATAAATAAATAAATGTCTTTTTTTTTTTAAAAAAAAAAAAAGAATGAAACAAGAGAAGGACTACCAGTCTTTCTAATTTTCTCATCTAATATCCAACTGAGGAGAGGAAT
Organism: Oryctolagus cuniculus; assembly: GCF_051225735.1. Classification (NCBI taxonomy): domain Eukaryota; kingdom Metazoa; phylum Chordata; class Mammalia; order Lagomorpha; family Leporidae; genus Oryctolagus; species Oryctolagus cuniculus. The sequence goes on from NC_142869.1 coordinate 158,937,184, forward strand.
GCCAGTCTCTCCTTCTAAGCATCTACAGACTTCACTGTGAGAAGTTTTCTTCCTTCCTTGCTCTTGTTTTCCCTGAGCTTACTTCTGGTCTCTTCTGATATCTATTTATTTCTCCCTAGACACAGCACACTGATTTTTCTTATGTGCAAAGTTGTTAAGAATAATCTGAATTTTACTATTATTAAGCAAACACCATATATGTGTGTGTATGTTTTTACACGTGTTCTATATACTAGTATTTTTCTGAAATATATGTATATATATATTTATAAACCACATTGAAAGCAGGAAAATAAGAGAACAGGCAGTTCACAAAAGGGTAAAAGATAATAGCCAATAATTTCACAAAGAGGTGCTCAACCTCACCAGTAATCAGAAAAATAAACACATTTTGCCTTCACTTACAAAAACAAGATAAAATCTGGATAATATTTATATATGGAAACATGAGTTTTTATTCACTGCTGAAAGGAATGTAAATGAACATAGTTTTAATAAAAATTTGGTCATATTTAATAGACAATTTACAGACTATACTCCATAACCTCTCTACTAGGTAAATGTTACATATTATAAAGAAATACATAGCTATAAAACATAAGGAAAAATGTTCAATGTAATAATTATTACAGAATAATTATTTCAGAATTATTCACAATACCAAAGGACTGTAAACTATATGGACCCTAATTTAATAATAAGTGAAATGTGACATAGTTAGTTAATGACACAAAGCCACACATTTTCTTTCTTTCTTTCTTTCTCACAGCTGATTTTCTATATTTCTTCCATACTGGCACAACTTGCTGCTTACCAGACAGGATTTAAATGACAGACTCTCTTGCATATTCACTTTGGGCACTGGGAACAGAGGAAGAGCCTTCTGAAACTGCCTATAAAGAGTGCTCCTCTCTGGAAAGAACAGAAATTCTTTCCTCTTTTCATCTATATTGGATGTTAGCCTGTACTGTGCATGATAGAAAAACTGCAGCCATTTTGTGACCCTGGGGGAAGGCAGGGGAAACTACAACGAAACTGAATCAGAGTCATGTATGGCTGAGTAAGTATTGATATTGGACAGAACTACTGCATTACTACTTTGTGAGTAGAACTACCTTTACAGTTTAAACCACATAGAGAACTTAGAATTGAGTGAGGGAGATAATAAGAAGGAGGGAGAGGGAGTGAGAGAACATGCCTTATCTAATAATAGTTGTCTTTTCATTGCGGAGATAATTGAATGAACTTTCCTTGATCCTAGTATTATTAAAGTTCAACATTGGTGTTTCTGATTTCTGGTATCTGACACAGTATTGAGGAGCTGACCCATATCAGACTGTTTCTTGGAATTCTGTACCAGAGTCAGAAAGAAAATTCCAGACATGTGGAGACAAAATTACAGGGAGAGGCATTGTTTGAGATTGCTAGGATATTTCTGACACAATTGGATATACTCAGTCTATGAAATTTAAAGTTTCATTTCATTTTTAGTTAAAAAATTGTGTATGTTAAGAGATGTAAAGTGATGTTCCAATACATGTATGTATTGCAGAATTATCAAATCAGGTATATTAGCATATCTAGCATCTGAAATACTTATTGCCTTGCAACAAAACATTTAAAATCTATTGTTTTAGCTTTTTGAAATATATAATGCATTATTATTAACTACAGTCACCATATTGTTAAAATCTATTCTGTCTAAACTAAACTTTGATCCCTGCCATGTGGTTGGTAGGGATTCATGTTCTTGAGGCATCACCTGCTGACTCCCAGGGAACAGGAGCCTTGAATCAGGAGCAGAGCTGGGACTTGAACCCATACACTCCAACATGGAATGCTATGGTCCCAGGTGGCATCTTAATCATTGCACCAAATGCTTACCTGAGAAACTTGGTACCTTTTGACCTATGTCTCCCGGTGCCTCATACACCTCTCCCCCTCCCCCCAACCTCTGAGAACCACCATTTCAACTCTCTAAATCTGTGGGTTCAACTTATATAATATTTTTCTTTCTGTGCCTTGTGTGTTTCACTTAGGATAATGTTCATTAGGCTCATCCATGTTGTCATGAATGATAGAATGTCTTGCCCTTCTAAAGGCTGAATATTATTTCATTATTTACAGAACAAATTTTTATTTATTTATTTATTATTATTTTTTGACCGGCAGAGTTAGTGAGAGAGAGAGACAGAGAGAAAGGTCTTCCTTTTTCCGTTGGTTCACCCCCAAAGTGGCCGCTATGGCCAGTGTGTTGTGGCCGGTGCACTGTGCCAATCTGAAGCCAGGAGCCAGGTGCTTCCTCCTGGTCTCTATGCAGGTGCAGGGCCCAAGGACCTGGGCCATCATTCACCCATAGATGGACACCTCAGTTGTTTCTACACCTTGACTATTGTGAAGGATGATAATGCTGCTCTGAACTTGAGATTGTGCCATCTCTGACATTGTGATTTCATTTTCTTTGGATTTTGTATGTAGAAGAAAGATTGCTGGATCATATGATAATACTATTCTAAATTATTTGAGGTACATCATACTGTTTTCCAAAATGGTTATACTAATTTATACCACCAACAGTGTTTAAGTGTGCTCTCCTTTCTTCACACATTTATGGTAATTTTTGGAGTCTTAAATATTCCCTCTTTAAACCACGGGCTGGAAGTTGGTGTTAAATTAGTCATCACTGACATGCCAGTTTTTAAAGCACATGGAACCTAGAGTCATTGAGTCACTTTTTCTTCTAGAAGTGAGTGACACTCATGGAGCAGAGGTCCAGAGACTGGAGAGGTAAGTCCTGAGTTGTGATAGAGTGCTCCACTGAAATGTTGCAGGAGCCTTGGCAGAGATGGAGAAAATACTCATAGTAGCAGCAATTCTGGTTACATGTTGCTGCATGGCTGCGGATGTCTCTGTGTGATCTGTACAGGTGAATACCTAATGTACTCCAGCTGACATTTGATAACCTATACGTTAAGCTCCTGATCACAGGCAGAAGAAGGGAGCTCTATTCTACCCATGTTTTAACCCTTGGTACAACTTGAAAAAATCCCATGAGTTATTGTGTAATAAAAATTTTAAAGCTTGTTCACGTTTAAGCAAGTCATTGGGAGAATGATTTAAAGTCAAACTGTATTTGAAAATACAAACTTCAATAGAAACATGAGATGCTTTATTTCTCTCACCGTCCAAAGTCTAGTTCTAAATGGAGGGAAAAAAGAAGATAGAATAGAAACACTGGCTGTTCTTTGAAACGAAGAACAGAGTATGTTTGGGGTATTGGGTTGTGCACATTTTGAAGGCCATTATTCTATCTATAGCAGTGTAGGTAAACTAACATTTGGTGGATGCGTCGTCACACTATAACTGTTTTCAGACGGTATTAACTTGCAGTATTTTCGGTCAGTCCCATTGATTTAAACACTGAACAGAAATGCACATTAATAGCAGTGCAGACCGTGGGAACTATGCTTAACACAGTATCTCAGTTCACCTGAATATATTACCTTATGTGACAAAATAGACCTTGCAGTTATAAACCATAAGATAATAAATGTATGTTGTTTTAGGCCATTAAGTTGTTGGTAGTTTGTTACAGCAGCAAGAAACTAAAAAGAAACTATTGCACAATTAGCTACAAGAACAAACTGACTAAATTCTAGAATTATTCAATTTATAGCTTATAGTACCTAGTGACCACTAAAGTAATGAGAGCAAACACAGACAGAATGTCAGCAAATAGGAGATGCTAAGACTACTGTGGAAAACCAGGTTATATAAAAACACAAATGTAGAAGGCTATGTAGGGATGATTTATAACATCCCTGAGAGTCTCCAGAAGAGTATATATGCATCAGAGCTGCATTTCAAAGTCTCCTAGGGAACTTTAAAAATGGTAAGCGTGCCCTGAGTCCTGTAACTAGTATTTTGATTTGTCTGGATATATCTGGGTATTATCCACTTCATTCTAAAGTGCAGTTCAGTTTGAGGTCCATTGCAGTAGATGTAGGGCTAGGGAATGTCTGTCCCATAAACCATATAAAGCCCACAAAATCATTTGGTCTGGCCCTACCAAGACAACAATGGATGGGACTTGAAATTCAATAAATCTATAGCAGGCTAATTTTTTTTCTTTTTCTTTTCTTTTTCTTTCTTTCTTTCTTTCTTTCTTTTTTTTTTTTTTTTTTTTTTTTTTTGACAGGCAGAGTGGATGGTGAGAGAGAGAGACAGAGAGAAAGGTCTTCCTTTTTTTGCTGTTGGTTCACCCTCCAATGGCCGCCGCAGCTGGTGCACCACGCTGATCCGAAGGCAGGAGCCAGGTACTTATCCTGGTCTCCCAAGGGGTGCAGGGCCCAAGCACTTGGGCCATCCTCCACTGCACTCCCTGGCCACAGCAGAGAGCTGGCCTGGAAGAGGGGCAACCGGGACAGAATCCGCCACCCCGACCGGGACTAGAACCCAGTGTGCCGGCGCCGCAAGGTGGAGGATTAGCCTATTGAGCCACAGCGAGCAGGCTAATTTTTAAGTTGATAGTTTTACATGGCTCATGAATGATGTGATAAATATCCAAATAGCCCTTGGCAAGAGAAACATTCCCCATCCCTTTAAGGAGAAAAATACCCTGCATGGGTGGTGAGAATAGCAAAACTATTACATGTATTTTTACCTTGCAAATTAATTGTCAGTGAAATCAATGCTTCATTTTATGTCATTACCAATAGGAAGAATTACAGGTGTGTCCAATTCTCCAGGAATTTTTTTGTGTGTATCCAAACTTCAAAGTTGTCCCTCTTTAAAAGCAGTTTTATCTTTAAGTCCTTTCACATGTATGAATTTTGCTGAAGTTTGTTTTGGTCTCCAGTTTTGTGAATATATACCAGGTTCTCCTAACATCACCTTCAAAATATGTTATATTTATTATTTTAGAAAAGCCACAACTTTTTGTGATTTCCAATGAAATGTCTAATGTTATACATTTTCATCTTTCCAAAGCATCCACCAATTCTATATATGTTTTAATGATCTAAAAGAACCTCCACATTGTGCTAGTGTAGGGCCATGGCTGCTAAACAAATCCTTCTCTGAAGGTCCTGCTCAAGTTCATGCTCTGTACACTACTTTTAACTACCCTGTGTAATATAAATCCAGAGATAATAGAGCTTTGGAGGTTGCACAAATCTATTAGTGCTCTTACATATAGTAGAGAAAGAATCCTTTTTGTCTGTGACTGTCTAATTTTCTTGGTATGTATTTCTGTTCTGTGAAAGAAAAATGCATCCATCCTGCATGACTGTGGGAGAAACAATTTCACCCTTACCACATAATGTATAGTATGCTTGGTTTCTCTATCTCCTCCTTCAGGAAGGGAATTCCTGAATTGAAACATCTTCCCCCACAGTTTTATCATGAACTTTTATGCCTTTGACCCTTGTTAAGGCAAGCCAAGATTTGTAAAAAAATAAAAAAAGTAAATTTGTATATTTCCCAGTTAACTAAAGACGTTTTGCTTTCTTGCATTACTAACATTCAAGGACAACTAGAATAGATCTCTTTTGTGTCACAATGGATCCCAGGTAGCCTACATGTTTCAAGAATATCTAGAAGTAACTAAAACATAAGTTGTTGGTCCAACTGTGGGGTTAGAATATGCCCTCTCCTATTTCTAATGCTGCCACCAACCTGTGTGGCCTGAAGCAAGTAATTTTTTTTCTTTGCTTTTTATCTCATTCATTAAATAGGAATTATAGTACTAATTTGTTTAGTCTGCAATTTATTGAATGTACATATTACTAAAACCATGGGAGCATGTACCCAGTCAATTGGCAAATTACAAATTATATAAAAAAGCTATAATTTAATACTAAAATGAAGCCATCCAAAGGCCTTAGGTAAAACTCTGGCCACAAGGAGTTAAATACTATAACCACAACCACCATCGCCAGCAAAACAACTACGTTCATTAGACGTTTGTAACCCGACTGGGCACTGCCTCTGTTTCACCATCCTTATCAGGCACTATCCCTGATATCCTGGGAATTTGAGGACTCAACATGTGGGGGATCCGTGCTAAGGGGGCAAATGATCAGCCCTTTCCTCCTTCTCATGTATTCAGTTAAAAGTGTACTAAAACCAGACTTGAGTGTAATAGATGCTTTAGTTACTTTCTCTATCCTTGGCACAGAAGTTTATGAGGCTGGGAGGGGTTACAACAGAATAAACACTTCTCTCAGAGACATTACTTTCCTATAACATCTAAAGCAGTGGTTCCTGTGGATCACTACATAAGCCTCACCTAAAAAATGATCAGAAATGGATATTCTTCAGCCCAATCTCAGACCTAAGTAATCAAAAGTTCTGAGGATGGGACTTTCTGAATTCCAACAAACCTTCAAGTTTATCTTGATACTTGATAAGGTTTGAGATTCATTGATATCAAAGCATCATGTCTGGTTCTTCCTAGCCTTCGGATGACTCAGTCCTTGCACATTAAAATATTTATAGATTTGTCTGACTCCACTTGGAAGACACAACTTTAGACCAAGCTGAGATTCCCTTAAATATGTGTGTGCATATGTACATATGCATGTATATATATATATGTGTGTGTGTGTGTGTGTGTGTGTGTATGTATTAAATATCTCTTCACCATGAAAATTATCTTATTCTTATTTTGAGGACATACAACTTTTTCGGAGATCCAATACCTTAGAATGAGATTTGGGAACAAATCATTACTTACAAATAGTGTTGATAGGGTACTGGAGGTAGCAGGGCTACTGAAGAGCTGAGATAACCTTTCTGTGGCTATGCTTCTTGATTACCAGGTCAATGACTCATCAGTCCTGGGTGCCAACCCTCATGGATTCCTTAGTGGAAACCTCTGTACCACTCAAAAAATTTATATAGGAAAAAAAGGATGGAGGCATGAAAATAGCAAGAAGAAAAGACCAGAAGACAAAGAAAATAGGGTCAGCATTGTGGCATAGTGGGTACAATGCTGTCACCACTGATGCTGGCATCCCATATGGGCACTGGTCCAAGTCCTGGCTGCTTCACTGATCCAACTCCCTGCTAATGCACTTGGGAAGGAACAAAGGATGGCCCAAGTACTTGAGTCCCACTATCTGCATGGGAGACCTGGATGAAACTCTTGGCTCCTGGCTTTGGCCTGGCCCAGCCCTGGCCATTGCAGCCATTTGGGAAATGAGGGCCTCAACATTTGGAAGATCACTCTATCTGTCTCTCCTTTCTCTCTGTCTTTCAAATAAATAAAATAAATCTTTTTAAAAATTTAAAAAATATGAAAGTCAGAAATGAGGAACAGAAAGAGGATGAGTTCTCAAGTCACATGGAATTTGTCCCACAGCAATATTCAGAGTTTTTCACAGGCTGCCTCAACCCTCTTTTCATAGGCATGGGAGGATCTGCTGGAAATATGTCACTGAAAATCACGGAGTTTGGTACTATTATTTTTCAAGTGTAAAATTCTAAGCACATGTCATTATTTTGATAAAGCCAGCTCCCAACTCTCAAACCTTCATACTCAAACACATGAAAGACAGAATTCAAGCTGTTAATAATTTCACAGAGGAGAAAAAATGGTGTTGATAGTGTAATTCTACTTTAATCAAATTAAACATGATAAATATTTGTCAATTCTTTTTTTCAAAAACTCTAAGGCTGGAAGTTATCAGGTGAGTGTCCAGTAAGACCCAATGTCTTTAAATAAAATCACCTCAACCATTACATAACTTAAAGCCAATAATAGCAACACTGATATTTTTTCAAGGTAATATGCATTAGGCAGAAGCATGTCAATAGGTTCAGAACTCCCTTAATTATCTTTCCAAGTAAACAATAATGAGAAACTTAAAAAATGCAAATATAAGATAATTTTCAAAAATGTTCTTATAAAAATACTAAATTCTAAGTTTAAGTATTTTTTTATAAAAATACTAAATTCTAAGTTTAAGCAACATAATCTTGTTGGAAGCAAAGAGGTGTCTATTCCTTTCTGTTAATTCAATTTCAAAAACAAGAGAAGGAAACAAACATAATTCAGTGGGCCATAGTTTAATTCACCAGAGAGAATTTCCTCTAGAAAGATAACATTATGCTAGTTGTAATTGTGTTCATTCATTTAGCAAGTATTTATTACACATCTATTTCAAATCAGGCTCTCTTCTGAGCACTAGGGACAATAAAAGAGAAGGGGATTGTGTCTTTTAAGTTACAGATGCCTATTTTAGAAATAATGAGTGAGCATATATTTATATATACACATGCATACATATAGGATAAATTATGGAATGAAGGTATAAATGTAGCTAATGTATGTATTATTTAAAATTATGAGATTACATATAAGAGCTCTGAGGGCTGATCCCAGGGGGCACTCCAATCTTTAGTGATTGATTTGAAGAGTAAGCAGCAATTGAGACCAATAAAGAAGAACAAGTAAGAAAAAGAAAGCGTTCTAAAGAAATCTGAGTTATCAACTGTATGAACTGTGGTTGACTGATGATGTAAGGTAATCACCAAGAATTGACGACTAGATTTTAGTCCCATAAGTGTTATTGGTAACCCTGTATTATGGATTGAATTTTGCTAACCCCAAATTCATGTGTTGAAGTCCTAACTACCCAGTATCTTGGAATGTAACCAAGTCTTTGAAGAGGTAATTGAGTTAAAATGAGTCTATTAGGGTAGGCCATAGTCCAGTATGGCTACAGTCCTTGTAAAAAGAAGAAATTTGAACACAGACATAGGAGCATACAGAAGAACACACCAGAAGACAGCCACTGTCAAGTCAGGGACAGAGGCCTTTGAAGAAACACGTCTGCTCAGTAGCTTGAGTTTGGGCTTTCAGCCTCCAGAATCAAGAGGAAATAAATTTCTGTTCCTTAAGCCACTCAGTTTATTGTACTATCTTAAGTCAACCCCAGCAAATCAACACTCCACGGTAAGAGGTGTCTTGCAAAACTTGTGGGGAGTAATATCTAATTTGAATCACAGTCTGATTGGCTCAAGAGAGCATGTAAAGAGAGGAATTGTAAACTAACTCAGGAAAACAGATATAAATTCCTGGAAGGGAATGGCTGCTTTCATTTTTTTAAAGTAGCTGAAAACATGTTTGTGTGTGATGAGAATGGTTTTGACCCAGTGCGGGGGAATTGGTGAAGCAGGAGAGAGAGAGAGACAGAGAGAGAGAGGGAGTGCTTTGACCCGAGTAGCCAGGAGTATAGGAGGAAGTGGGCTCTAGTCAAAAGAGGGAGTTTGTTTTTGTTTTATAAGGAATATTTTCCACCTAGGTCCAAGGAAAGAATTATGTGTGTGGTGATGGTACGTGGGATTTCCTTTCTCACTGTGCCTATTATCTCAGTAAAGTATGAAGCAAGGTCCCGTTGGTTGAGAATGAGAAAGGAGTGGAAATGTGGGGATGCTGAAGATCAAGATGAACGTGGACAATAGATATTTCAGAGCTAAAGATATCTAGGGGTTTTCCTTGCAGAACTCTAGAGGGTAGCGTTTGCATAGATGAGGCTGTAGGGGAGTGTAGAGATTTAGCCTATAGAAACACGCTCTCAGTTTTCTTGCTGTGGAAATATAATTGACTCAGGGCCATAGCTTTGCCTTTACAGATGCACAACCACATTTGCACCATGAGCCATGCTTCTTATTGGCTGCTTTTGCAATGGGGTATGGGATGTGGTTCCCCATCTGGATTTATTCCAAGTTCTTGTCTGGGTATAAGAGAATTCAAGAGACATAGATAACATGCAAGAATGGGAGCAGAATTTATTTAAAGAGATTAAATAAAGAGTACCAATTCAGAGGTGAGTGCAGGAAGACTCAGGAAGGAGACCTGTCCCCACCACAGTTTGGTTGTCCTCTTAGTCTGGTATGGGTTGATGCCCTAATTGAGTATACAAATGGGGTTGAGTTTGGGTGGAGGTCAGTGTTAATGGTGATATCTGAAAAAGTTTCATGGCATCTCCATGTGGCCCTCAGCATACCTGTGTCCATCACACCATCTTCTGTATGATGGAAAAGGCTCAGGTACATCATGGGAAAGTAAGTGTGGCAAATTGGCACAGAAAGCAGCAGGATTTTAGCAGTGCAGGGTTAAGGCAAGAAGACAGAGGGCAGCCTTTTAAGTCCTTTGTTCACTCATTAGTTCCCTGCTGGCTCCATATCACTTTCACCTAACAGCTAAACACAAGGGGTAGAAGAGGGGAGCAATGCAGGTTCATGCCCAACATGGACTACTCCTTGATTATGCAACTTTGGCTATAGGACGTTGTCTGGCCAAACTAGTGCAATATCCCTGTTTCTTCACTCTTCTTATAGAGGTCATATCTGTCTCTTAGTCTGAATTCTATCGCCATCTTCTCCAGCTTTTTTTACTTTTTGATTCACAAGCATTTTCCCAGTAAATCTCTCACACATCTAATACTATTTTGGTGTCTGCTTCTTGGAAGTCTGAAATAGCATATGTGGTGTTAGGAGAGGTCTGGGAAAGAGGTGATAAGATGGGGAATTGGCCTGCTCATATCCCAGCTGGCAAGGGGAATTTTGATCTGAGTGCTGTTTGGTTCAGCAGTGGTCTGTGACACTATCTGGTGGTAATATTCCTAAAGCCTCTACCAGTGGTGACTGGAGAAAACAACCCTGTGGAATAAACTATGCTTGTAGTCGCAGTGATGAAGTCATCTGAAGGAAATAGAGGGAACAATATCTGTAAGAGGGCTGTAGTTGGTTACTACAAAATGATATTGACATATTTTTTTTTAAGATTTTTAAAAAATTTATTTGAGAGGTAGAGTTACAGACAGAGGGAGAAAGGGAGAGAGGGATAGATGGAGAGATGGTCTTCCATTTACTGGTTCACTCTCAATGGGCACAGCAACTGGAGCTGAGCTGATCTGAAGCCAGGAATCAGGAGCTTCGACTGGGTCTCCCGCACAGGTGCAGGGGACCCAAGCACTTGTGCTATCTTCCACTGCTTTCTCAGGCCATAAGCAGAGAGCCAGATCAGAAGAGGAGGTGCCTGGACAAGAACCAGTGTTCATATAGGATGCTGGCACTGCATGCAGAGGCTTAGTTTACTATGCCACAGTGCTGGCCCCCATATTAACATCTTATAGTGCAATGAGCAGAAACTGAGGACACTGATAAGCATTTAAAAGTTAAGTGTAAGTGACAGAGATATCTTTGGTAAACAACGATGTGGGCCTTATCTCTCACAGTGAAAGAGCAAAGAGTCGCCACCACTGAGCAGTAAAATGCAGATTTTGGTAGCTATGTCGCAGAGATTCTGAGCCATTTACACGTCCAACCAATGCATGTCTGTGAGGATTGGAAACTTGAGATACTTCAACATGGAATGGAGGCTATTTGCATGTCTGATCCTGAGGATTTCAGCTATATGGACACATTTGAACATTCAGAATTTTCAGAGGTATCCCACCATTCCCTGTGAGAGCCAGGTTGGAAGATGCTGCAGAGTACTCTCCCTAAAAAGCAACAAATGCAGCCCTCCAGAGCTGCCTCCTCTACTCTCCTGGCTGTAAGCTGCTAACAAAGCTGGAATTCCAGCAGGACCTAGATGGAGACATGGTGGGCTCGACAAAAGAGCAAACAGATCAAACATAAAAGAAGCTGCAAGAATGGACTAGATGGATTAGTGGCAGCTTAGTTTTGTGGATGAAGTTGTTAACTAATATGAGGAAATAACAATAGAAAGTGTCTGAGGGGCTGGCACCGTGGCTCACTTGGTTAATCCTCTGCCTGTGGTGCCGGCGTCCCATATGGGCACCAGGTTCTAGTCTCATTGCTCCTCTTCCAGTCCAGCTCTCTGCTGTGGCCCAAGAAGGCAGTGGAGGATGGCCCAGGTGGTTGGGCCCTGGCACCCTCATGGGAGATCTGGAAGAAGCACTTGGCTCCCGGCTTCGGATTGGTGTAGCTCCGGATGTAGCAGCCATTTTGGGGGTGAACCAACGGGAGGAAGACCTTTCTCTCTGTATCTCTCTCTCACCATCTAACTCTATCTGTCAAAAAAAAGTGTCTGAATCAAAACTGTAGTGAATAAAAGCTATAAAAATGGAGAACAATGCTGTATGGCAATTTCAAGAAATTTAACATGTGTGAAATTGCCATCTCTAAAGGAGACAAGATGAGGTGAAGGAAAGGGAGAGAAAATATGGAATTATAATTAAATAAATAATAGCAGGTTAAGTAGGTAAATGGTAAACTGTGAAACATCCATACAATGGAATATTAATCAGCACTAAAAAGAAATAAGCTATGAAGCCATGAAAAGACATTCAGAGACCCTTACTATAGATTTCTACATAAAACAAAAACTGAACAGGCTACACTGATTCCAACTTTTTGACATTCTGGAAAATGAAAAACTATGGAGATGGCAGAAGACTGGTAGTTAACAAGGGTTATTGAGAACACAATGATTTTTTTTTTTTTTTGACAGGCAGAGTTAGACAGCGAGAGAGAGAGAAAGAGAGAAAGGTCTTCCTTCCATTGGTTCACCCCCTAAATGGCTGCTATGGCTGGCCCACTGCGCCAATCCGAAGTCAGGAGCCAGGTGCTTCCTCCTGGTCTCCCATGTGGAGGTAGGGCCCAAGCACTTGGGCCATCCTCCACTGCCTTCCCGGGCCACAGCAGAGAGCTGGGCTGGAAGAGGAGCAACCAGGACAGAACCGGCTCCCCAACTGGGACTAGAACCTGGAGTGCTGGTGCCACAGGTGGAGAATTAGCCTAGTGAGCCACGGTGCCGGCCAGAGAACACAATGATTTTCAGGGCAGTGAAACTTCTGTCTGAAACTATAATGGTAGATACATGTCATTACATACTTATCAAAATCCACAGAATGTACACCACCAAGAGTGAACCTTGTGTGATTATGAAGTGTCAGTACACATTGCAACAATCAATTGCAACAGATACATCACTCTGGTGAAGGATACTAATAGTGGAATAAGCTGTATATTTGTGGGGGCAGGGAGTATATTAGTACTGTAATTTCTGCTCATTTTGCTAAAACTTCTCTAAATAATATTTCTTGGGCTTGCATTGTGCCACAGCAGGTTAAACACTGCCTGCAATGGGCATCCCATATGAGTGCCAGTTCAAGTCCCAGGTGCTCCACTTCCAATTCAATTGCCTGCTCATATGCCTGGAAAAGAAGTGGAAGACAGCTCAAGTACTTCGATGGGAGACCTGAATGGAGTTCCAGGCTCCTGACTTTGATTTGGCTCAGTCCCAGCTGTTGCAATTATTTTGGGAGTGAACCAGCAGATGGACAATCTCTCTCTGTTTCTCCCTCTCTCTGTAACTCTGCCTTTCTTTTTTTCCGCCTTTTAAACTAATAGATAACCCTTAAAATTATATCTTTTAAAATAAAATATATTATGTAAATATAAAGGAATATTACTCATCCATAAAAATGAAATTCTGTCATTATAGCAACATGGATGAAACTGAGGTCATTATGTTAAATGAAATAAGTCAGGCACAGAAAGACAAATACAGCATGTGTTCACTTACATGTGGAAGCTAAAATGTATAAATACAGAAGAGAATAGAGGTACCCTGGGAAGGGTATGTGTGTGGAGGAGAGAATGGTTAATGGATACATGGGTGCAGTTGGATAGGGGATGCTGTAATAGTACAGTAGGGGAACCATGACTGTCAATAATTAATTATATCTTTTAGAAAAGCTAGTAGAGAAGATTTTTAACATTCCCAGCACACACAAAGAATGATAAATATCTGAAGTGATTGCTATGTTGATTATATGGATTTGATGTTGCATATTGTATACATGTATGTTATTTCACCATGTACCCTGCTAGTATACATAATTGCTATATATAAATCAAAATTTTAAATATTTAAAAATGATAATGATAGGGCATTTCTAAATTTTATGAAAATGATAAACTCGTGGGTCTAAGAAGCTCAATGTATTCCAAACATAAGAAACTTGTATAGAATTATATCTAAGTAAGCAAAATTGCTCAAAACCAAGAATTAAGGAAAACGTCTTTCTTTTTTTTATTTATTTGACAGGTAGTTATAGACAGTGAGAGAGAGAGAGAGAGACAGAGAGAAAGGTCTTCCTTCCGTTGGTTCACTCCCCAAAAGGCCACTATGGCCAGCACTGCACCGATACAAAGCCAGGAGCCAGGTGCTTCTTCCAGGTCTCCCATAAGGGTGCCAGGGCCCAAGCACTTGGGCCCACCTCCACTGCCTTCTTGGGCCACAGCAGAGAGCTGGACTGGAAGAGAAGCAACTGAGACTAGAACCTGGTGCCCATATGGGATGCCGGCACCACAGGCAGAGGATTAACCAAGTGAGCCACGGCACCGGCCCTAGGAAAACATCTTAAAAATGGAAGGAAAATGTGCATTAAGTGAAAAAGAAAGATCAGAAAGGCAGCAGATTTCTCGTAGGAAGCAATTGAATGCCTGAACTACTTGTACATAATCCTGCATAGCACAACATTAAACCAGGGGACCCACTTCAAGCAAAGGTGGTGCAGAAACTAACTTATTAACGAATCCAGCATTCACATACTGTAACATCCAGAAGGAATAGACTGCTGAAGACAGAGCATCATTTCAGATCAAAGGGAAGAATTTAAATGAATAGAATGCCAGCAGGGGCTGGTTCAGGCTGAAGTCAAAAACCTGGTGCTTCATCCGGGTCTCCCACGTGGGTGCAGGGAACAGCACTTGGGCCATCTTCTGCTGCTTTCCTAAGCACACCAGCAAGGAGGTGGATAGGAAGTGGAGCAGCCAGAACTTGAACCGTAGCTCATATGGGATGCTGGTGTCACAGACTGCAACCTAACACTCCATGCCACAATGCCAGCCCCTGGAAGAAAATATCTTACAATGTTATGCTTACACAAATCTTTTTTATGAGGAGGCAGGAGGAACAATATATTATTTTATAAACTTATTTCTTAGGGAAAGACATTGTCAGCAAAGATGAAATGGTCAATTAACTATAGTCTTAAGTCTTATGCCACTCAAAGGAAGAATAATGGGAAAAATGTTCTCTTAATTATCACTTATCTGGAGAATACTAATTTGTTGACATGTCACTACTAAGTGTTGTATGAAATGAAATTTATTTGTAACAGTTGAGCTTTCTTTTTCTATGTTTTTAGACATGCAATTATTTCCTCTTGTTTTAGTCTTTGAGTTAGAAAAGTTTAATGTTTAATGTTCAAATACCTAGATATTTAAATTTTTATTATTAAAACATATCACACTTAAGAGATCACAAGACTTTTAATATTTTGTCACTTGGAGAAAAAATATTTTCTTAATTTCCCCCCAGGATATGCTTGTTGGATGAATTTAGGTATTTACTATTTTGGGTGAAAATGTAGCCATGTGTGTTCATCTTTTTAGTGGCCTTTCCCGGGGTATTTGTGTAAAAGGAGTTGTCTACCTTATCATCACAACTAAAAGAATCAAGAGAATATATTTTGTGTAATATTTTATACATTTCTTGCAAAATGATTGCTAAATCTACTCAACCATGATTCATTGTGGCCTGACGTGTGGAAGGGACAGAAATCTTTATTATGCCATGTAAATATAATATTGACAATAATGAAATCTAACAAATTCAAACCTCACAGGCACTTTTTAAAGTACTCTGTATCTCCCACTTAACATTCTAACCGTCCTGTGAGGTAGGTACTGTTGTTTTCTCCACATTACTGGTGTGGGAGCTATACCGCATGGAAGACAGGTGAAGCTGAGCAGAGCCTTTGCTCTTCCCTGCCATATCCTGGAACCTACATGCATTAGGAATAGGACAGAAAGTTATTAAAATTCGTGGAGTACTCCTTTGTCAAAGATATTCTCTCTAATGATAAGTATGAGATGCAATAAGAAGGAACATAAAAGCAATTGAGTCTTAAAGATCTATTTTTGGTGAATCTTGATGTGAATGGAAGGGGAGAGGGAGTGGGAAAGGGGAGGGTTGTGGGTGGGAGGGACGGTATGGGGGGGGAAGCCATTGTAACACATGAGTCGTACTTTGGAAATTTATATTCATTAAATAAAAGATTAAAAAAAAAAGATCTATTTTTGGGATTTTGGACTCCAAATATGAGTATTTTTATATTTTTAAAAATTTTTATTAGTATAAAGAGGAAAGATTTCATATAGTACATAGGTATAGGTCTTTTAAAATATTTGTATTTATATAAGCAAATAAATTTCATGTATTTTGTATATACATGTTTAGGAGCATAATGATAGTTCCTACCCTACCCTCCCTCCTCCCATGCTCCCACACTCCTTCCTCCTTTATTTTAATCTTAACAATGACATACTTTTAGTTTTTTTATAATCATAAATTTAATCCTCCATTCTGCTGTGGCCAGGGAGTGCAGTGGAGGATGGCCCAGGTGCTTGGGCCCTGCACCCCATGGGAGACCAGGAAAAGCACCTAGCTCCTGGCTCCTGCCATTGGATCAGCGCGGTGCGCCGGCCGCAGCGCGCCGTCCGCAGCGGCCATTGGAGGGTGAACCAACGGCAAAGGAAGACCTTTCTCTCTGTCTCTCTCTCTCACTGTCCACTCTGCCTGTCAAAAAAAAAAAAAAATTCAACAATAGTAAGAAAAAAAAACACTGTTCCTCAACAATAGAGACAGGGACTATAAATACTAATCAAATCTCAAAATGTTAATTTTGCTCATATACATTATATTTCTTGTTCCCTATTAGTTACCATTAGTTACCACAAATCAGGGAATACATGCTATTTGTATTTTTGGAACTAGCTTATTTCACTAAAGATAAGGGTGTCCAGTTGCATCCATTTTATTGAAAAAGAAAGGATTTCATCCTTTTTGTTGTTATAGCTGAGTAGCATTCCATAGTGAATATATACCATATTTTTCTTATCTAGTCTTAGGTTGAAGGACATCTGGGTTGATTCCATATCTTAGCTATTGTGAACTGAGCTGCAAAAAACATGGGGGTACAGATAACTCTTTCATATGCTGATTTTATTTCTTTTGGGTCAATTCCTAGGAGTGGAATGGCTGGGTCATGTGGTAGATTTATTTTCAGATTTCTGAGGAATCTTCTACTCTCTTCCACAATGGCTATGCTAGCGTACATTCTCACCAACAGTGGATTACAGTACCCTTTTCCCCACACTTCATCAGCATTTACTGTTTTTTTTAACTTCTGTATGAGAGTCACTGTAACTAGCATAAGGTGAAACTTCATTGTGGTTTTATTTGCATTTCCTAATGGCTAGTGATCCTGAACATTATTTTATGTGTCTGTTGGCCATTTGAATTTCCTTTCTTGAAAAATGCCTGTTCAACTCTTATGCCCATTTCTTAATAAGACTTTTGTTGTTGAGTTTCTTGGGCTTTTTATAGATTCTGGATATTAAAAAATATCCTTTATCAGGTTATTAATTTGCAAATATTTTCTCCCATTTTTTGGTTGCCTCTTTACTTTGTTGAGCATTTTCTTTGCATGGCAGAAGCTTCTTATTTTGATGTAATATCATTTGTCTATTTTTGTCTTTATTGCCAGTGCTTCTGGGGTCTTTTCCAAAATGTTTTGCCCATGTCAGTGTCTTGCAGAGTTTCCCAATTGTTCTCTAGTAATTTGATGGTATCAGTTCATAGATTTAGATCCTTGAAACATTTTGAATTAATTTTTGTATAAGGTATAAGAAATGTATCTTGTTTCATACTTCTGCATGCATAGATCCAATTTTCCCAGCACCATTTGTTGAAGAGACTGTCCTTTCTCCAGGGATTAATATTACCTCCTTTGTTAAAGGTAAGTTGGTTGTAGATTTGTGGATTGATTTCTAGGGTTTCTATTCTGTTCCACTGCTCTATTTTTGTGCCAGTTACTGAAATGTATATTCATTACTACAAAGGGGACCAAGTAAGGGAATATGGATAAATACCTGAAAATCTATCCCTGTCAGGCAAACAATTCAACACGAATAATAGAATGTTGCTCAAAACAGGGATCTCTTCATGCAAAAAACCAACATATCCATGAACATAGCTAAAAGTTGCCACTGGTGGCAGTTTGGCCTTTATCTGGAGTACATAATGATTCACTCCTTAATTCTTGGAGTAATAGTTCAAAATTCAATTTAAACAAAAAGGAAAGTATGTGAACAGTACCATGGGGGAGGTATATTGTGATAGTGAGAAAAATAGAAGGAATACTTGAGAAAAATGTCAGTTGGGTATAATGACTTAGTGATTATGAAAAATGATAATAAACAATATGTTGCTGTTTTGAATATTCTCAAAGATTAAATCTGTATAGGATGTTTTCCTTTTCTGTTGTTGTGTGCTAAAATAGTACATTTTTTCAACTACCTTGTAATGCAATGTCCAGGTATAATTGCTTCTCATCCCGCCACTCATCTCAGTCTCCTCCTTCTATACTCTGACTCTGTGTCTTCCACTTCATCTACATCCTTTAATGTAAGTTGCAACTCTCTCCCACTGTGATGTATTATTAGTTACTTAAATGTTACTCTTGCTACCATACTGAGTTGCTCAGAGTGATCTTTGATGGTTTTTCTATGCCTAACCTCCTCAATAGAATACATGGCCTGGGTCACCTCTTGACTGACTATCAACATTCTTTATTCCTTTACATTTATTTTTTTTTTTTTTTTTTTTTTTTTTTTTTTTTTGACAGGCAGAGTGGACAGTGAGAGAGAGAGACAGAGAGAGAAAGGTCTTCCTTTGCCGTTGGTTCACCCTCCAATGGCCGCCGCTGCAGCCGGCGCACCGCGCTGATCCTGGCAGGAGCCAGGAGCCAGGTGCTTTTTCCTGGTCTCCCATGGGGTGCAGGGCCCAAGCACCTGGGCCATCCTCCACTGCACTCCCTGTCCATAGCAGAGAGCTGGCCTGGAAGAGGGGCAACCGGGACAGAATCCGGCGCCCCAACCGGGACTAGAACCCGGTGTGCCGGCGCCGCAAGGTGGAGGATTAGCCTATTGAGCCACGGCGCCGGCTTCCTTTACATTTATTTTCCTCTCCTACTTTCAATCTTTGACTAATAATAACCTCTAATCAAGCCTAAGTGAAGGAGGTTAATCATTATTCCTGATTCCGACTTTCCATACTGCTCAGGAAAATGGAATTCTCCCTCCTCAGCAAAGCTCTACTACGCTTCCTTTGGGTTTGCTTTCATTGTTTGCTCTCTCCCTTTACAAATTCTCTCTCTCTCTTTTAGATTTTTTTCTGCTATCCTGAAATATTCTTAATATTCCCAGTAGATAACATTAAAGCAAACAAAACCAAATAATAAGAAATAAAAGTGCCCAAACTAATGCTCTGCCTGTGGCCTTTATTCAGCCTCTATTCTGATAACATACAGTTCAAGAGTGTAGACCCACTCAACATTTCTACTTTGCATTTACACTCACAGTTTGTAAGTTATTTTTCCCTCTATTACTTGCCAGAAACCACTCACCAGTACTCCCATATCACTAATTACCTTTTAAAATTTCCTCTAGTTATTTAGCAAGCACCTACTTCATGCACAGAGTGTATCAGGCAATGTGGAGGGAGCATAAGCCAATGAACATAACTAACTAACTAACTAACTAACTAACCCCAGAAGGCTTCTAAATGAAAAGACTCAGTTGTATAGAAAAATGGAGATGGATGTAAAAAGCTTAAGGTAAGGGTATTGAGGTTTTATTTTTTTAAGATTTATTTATTTATTTGAAAGAGTTACACAGAAAGAGAAGGAGAGTCAGAGAGAGAGAGAGAGAGAGAGAGAGAGAGGTCTTCCACCCACTGGTTCACTCCCCAGTTGGCTGCAACAGCCAGAGCTGAGCTGATCTGAAGCCAGGAGCCAGGAGCTCCTTCTGAGTCTCCACATGGGTGCAGAGACCCAAGGACTTGGGCCATCCTCTACTGCTTTCCCAGCCCATAGCAGAGAGCTGGATCAGAAGCCGAGCAGTCTGGATTTGAACTGATGCACATATGGGATGCCGGCACTACAGGTGGTGGCTTTACCCACTATGCCACTGTGCCGGCCCCAGGATATTGAGTTTTATATTTGAAAATCTCACAAAAGATAAATGATAAATATAGAACATGAAGAGTGCAACAGCATTGTATACCAGAAGTTTGAGTGGTCAAACTGATTAGTTTAGAATCTTGGCTTCCTCAGTTAGAAATAGGAAGCAATAATGCCTTAATATTTTAAATATTCTTCAAAAAATGAAGTTTCAATATAAAAATACTTGAAACAGATTTTATGTGATGTTACAGCACTTAGTTGAACACAATTTTATTCTGAAGTACATACCGTTCATTCTTTACCTGACATCTTTTGGAATCTCTGAAAGACTGTTAGATGCTCTCAGTATCTATTTTTCTCTTCTGCTCTAGTACAGAATGTTGATTTTTAGTTGGCAAAAGAGACTACATGTTCTAGATTCCTTTATAACTACATGTAATCGTATAGCTAAGTTCTGCCAATCAGTTGTAAGCACATAGAACGGAAAGAATTTCAAGGAGTCCTTGCTTTTTTTTCTCTGTTGCTTGGAATGTGGATAATGAGATCTGGAACTTGAGGTTTCACATTGGCTCATGAGTCAGTCTGCTATGGGTTTGGGGCAGCCAGACACAGACTGTCTGCTGATGGTTTAGCTGCCTTCTCTGCCCTGGACGGTCTACTTGTAGATTCATTTTATGAGAAAAATAAGCCGTTTTACTTAAGATACTTTTATTTTTCTCTTCTTCTTGTTATATGTGGCTGTGCCTAATCCTATTTGACATAGAGTGACTTTCAACTGCATTCTTTTGGATAATTTACTTCAATTTTCTCTTCTTTATTTATACTCTTACCTAAGATTTTCCAAATTTCAGTCACAAAGGGCATTAGAAACTCCAGAGTTGAATTATATTTTTATTTTCAAAATATTCTTCTTAATTAGTGTTGAAATATTCTATTTATTTGGTACTACAGCCTGATTTTTAAAAATCTGTTCATTATCCTGATAGTAGAACAAATAATAGTTTGCTAGATGGGGAGATATAAAAGATGGTTACTCAATTACTAGAGAGAGGTATACAAGAAAAACATTGGTAAAAGAGGTTAAAAATGTGCTTTCCTTAAAGAGTGGCTTGAAAGGAACCAGTTATTTTAGGGTGGACTTTATCATAAATGATGAGTGATATTGAAAAAGGGAGTTTGTGTTCCAAGGCTTCAATCACAATGTAGGAAGAATGCTTTCTTTATATGTGATTGTAGTGTGTGAGTAAGAGGCCAATGCAGATGGAACATAGTAATCAAGATGTGATAAGCACGGGTCACATAGGTAGGGTAAGTCATTGAGCCTGCGTTAGGAAGATGAATAACACAGACCCGTAACCATGGAAACACACTATGCCAAGGATAATTCTAAACCTCTGATAAGTTTTTGTTTAGTGTTAAATGCCACTTGGAAAAGAAGGAAAATGAAGTGTTGAAACTAGCCAGACAGATACCTCACAAACCTTTTCAAAGCCAAATAAGCAGAGAGATATTGAATGTTTGCCTTGACTATAAGCAGACTCATGTGAAATACTTGTCTAACAGGACACAGGAATGGGTCCTCAGAGAGGAAGCAACCGGAATAGCAAAAGTTTTCAATTTGTTGTTATTATACAATATAGAGGTATCTAAGTTACTAAAACACATGACCAGGTGTGAGTGAAGTGGTTGATGGAAATAAAATAATGGGGACATTAACAGACCTTTTAGTCTATATTACCCTGAAAAGAGGGGATCCACAATGCTTCTTAAATTTAACATGTTTCCATTTCATTCCATCAAAAACCATTTTTTGACATCTTCTATGTGCACAGACTACAGTTAGCATCTGCAGCTCTAATGAGACTCCTCGCTGATAGGGAAACGTTACAGAGCCAGGAAGCAGGTAAAGAGGCCCTTTTCAGGAGCAAAGCGCATTTCATAGAACTTGGATACCTAAGCTAGTCTATTTGCATAAAGAAAATGTAAGAGGAGAGGAACAAGGACATTGCAAAAGAGACATTGACTCTGATGAAGAAGACGAGTGTGACTCCTTAGTACACGATTGATGAATAATGAGAGCAGAGACTGAAAAGCAACTATTAAACATTAAAAATTTAAAATTTTTAAAATTTTATTTGAAAGGCAAGAGGGAGGTAGGGAGGAGGAAGAGAGAGAGAGAGAGAAAAGGGGGGAATCTTTCATCTACGTGTTCATTCCCCAAATGTTTGTAACAGTCAGGAATTCAATCTGGGATCTAGGAACTCAATTAGGGGTCACTAAATGGAAAGTAGGAGACAAAGATTTTGGAAAGGAGAGAAATATTCAGATGCATACAAAATGTGAAAATTTTTATATCATTGTTAGTGTCCACTAGAAATATAAAACAACTAAGTGTATGAAATAACTAGTTGAGGTTATTCAGGTTTCATCACTGGCCAGCCCAGAACATTTATGATTGGAACATCAGTGGGATAACTATGGCTATAGACACAGAGGCTAGGAATGCATCCAAAGGCATGTGTTTATACTAGACAAAGCTAATTTAGCTATAATTGCCTCTGAATTTCCAATTAATCAGTAACAGGAATAAACATTGAGATTTTGATATAACATTATCCTTTGAGCAGAAAAATTGGCTGCTTAGTGGTAAATTGAATAAATAGGCCCCCTTCTACCATAGAAGGGTTGAAATAAATGTCTATACTGGATATAGGTTTGTGTTTCCTCCATGAAGTGCCTCAATAAGCACTATTATCTAGGGGGTTCTGGAATGGTGAACATAAGCTAGAAATTCCATCCATCCATTATAAAATTTGACCAAGGAAGCTACTCGAAAATGAAGGAAATAGAAGAATGGGTCCATAGCTATGGAAGCTACTGATCATATCACATACTACACAGATACCAGGAGAGCCCTTGAAAGTCTCATTTGAAATGTTAGCTTGGAAACAACA
The DNA here is from genome assembly GCF_051225735.1 of Oryctolagus cuniculus. Classification (NCBI taxonomy): domain Eukaryota; kingdom Metazoa; phylum Chordata; class Mammalia; order Lagomorpha; family Leporidae; genus Oryctolagus; species Oryctolagus cuniculus. Next base: position 158,960,213 of record NC_142869.1, read on the forward strand.
AACCATGTGAAAGGACAACACATTATCTTTCAGGATGAAATTAATTTATTAAATCATAGACCTCCATATGGAAACATGTCCCTAAAAGGAAGGATAACTGTGGCTGAAAACCACATGATTCAAATAGGAATGGTCCTTCTCTCCATCACTCCCAATCACCTGCTGATGCATTTTGTGGTTCCTATTCCTAAAATGTTTGTTTCTGCAGTCATGGAACAACAGGTAACATATTTTTGCCAAGGAATACAACAAAAATCTAGCAGAAATAGATGTATGGCTGCCTTGAGAACACTTTGGACTCCTGGAAACAAGAGACCCTCCAGTGATAAAAGGAATTACCATATTGCTAGAGTGATTGACCTTATCACCATCAGGGGGTATAGCTGTTTTTATTCAATGGGAGCAGGGAAGCATGCATGTGGAACCCAGGTTATCTACTGGGGTACATCCTGGTACATCCTGGTACAACCTTGTCCCATTATAACTATGAATGGACATGGGCAGAGACTCTGATTTGAGAAAACATGACTATTTACTCTTCAGAACCTTCTTGTATGAAGACTTTAACCTCCAGACAACATTTTAAGATCTTAATTGGCATTCCATGCCTAAAATACTCTCCTGGGCTTTTTAGCCAGATCTGAATGCCTTAAGGGCTGATTCTGAGGCCAGAGTGCTATTTAGGACATCTGCCATTCTATGAGTCTGCTGTGTATCCTACTTCCCATGTTGGATTGTTTTCTCCTTTTTAATTCTATCAGTTAGTATTAACAGACACTAGTCTTGTTTATGGGATCCCTTTGACTCTTAGACCTATCATTATGATCAATTGTGAACAGAAATTGATCACTGGGACTAGTGAGATGGCTTCACTAGTACTTCACTTCACTTCATTGGTACATGCCACCTTGATGGGATTGAATTGGAATCCCCTGGCATATTTCTAGCTCTACCAGTATGGGTAAGTCCGATTGAGCATGTTCTGAACTGTACATCTCCTCCCTCTCTTATTCCCACTCTTATATTTAACAAGGATCACTTTTCAGTTAAATTTAAACACCTAAGAATAATTGTGTTAATTAAAGAGTTCAACCAATGGTATTTAGATACCGTGGCAAAAAACAAAAAAAAAAAACAAAAAAAAAACAAAAAAAAACAAAAAAAAAACAAAACCTAAATGAAAGATCTCTGTGAGTGAGTGAGTGAGATCCCAGTGGAAAGAACGGGCCACCAAAGAAGGAGGTACCTTTTTCTGAAGGGAAGAGAGAGCTTCCACTTTGACTATGGCCTTGTCTAAATAAGACTAGAGTTGGTGAACTCAAGAGGCTTCCATAGCCTTGGCAGCTCATGACAAGAGCCTTGGGTGATTACTGATGTCATAAATAAGAGTGTCAATTGTTAAGTCAACAACAGTAGTCACCGTGCACTTACTCCCCATGTAGGATCTCTGTCCTTAATGTGTTGTACTATGTGAATTAACAGTAAAACTAGTACTCAAACAGTGCTTTATACTTTGTGTTTCTGTGTGGGTGCAAACTGATGAAATCTTTACTTAGTATATACTAAATTGATCTTCTGTATATAAAGATAATTGAAAATGAATCTTGATGAAGAATGGGATGGGAGAGGGAGTGGGAGATGGGATGGTTGTGGGTGGGAGGGAGATTATGGGGGGAAAAGCTGCTATAATCCAAAAGTTGTACTTTGGAAATTTATATTTATTAAATAAAAGAAAAAAATTCTTAACTGTAACTGAGGGGATTTAGGATGGAAAATGGAAGAGATGAAAGGAAACTCACAAGATCATTTGCAGTGACGGAGGCCTTGATTCATTCAACATTCCCTTCTGAGCTCTTGGAAAAAATGGTGTAGCACTCTAAAATCAGTGAGGAGAAGGATGCCCTTCAAAGTATAGATTATGTCATCCCTGAGAATGTGCATTCAGGCCTTTACTCCAGGGGAGCACAACTGAGCCAGCATTCCAATAGCTTTGACTGGAAATCCATCTCTTCGTTCAAGCTGCCACTACTATTAGCTAAGGACTGAGTGCCATGGAATATTAAGGTAGACTCATTCTTGGGAGACACAGGACTCCTTTGCTTTGGTTCCAGGAGGCCTTAAATAGCTTTCTGAAATCTGCCTTTAGGGGGACCCAGCTTCTCCACTTACAATACAGCTCCCTGCTAATGTGCCTGGGAAGGCAGTAGAAGATGGCCTAAATGCTTGGGTCCCTGCCACCTATATGGGAGACCTGGATGAAGCTCCTGTCTCCTGGCTTCTGGCTTTGGATGGGGTCAGCCCTCGCTGTTATGGCCATCTTGGGAAGGAACCAGCAAATGGAAGATTTATTCTTCTCTCTCTATATATATAACTCTGACTTTCAAATAATTAAACAGAGTTTAATTAAAAACCCCTGCTTTGCTCTCTACAGTAGTCTATAGTGTCCTTACAAAACCCCTTCCTGCTCTCTTCTTCATTTGAGGTTAGACTTTCTAATCTTTTCTGTTTCACTCTGTCTTTCACATAGGAGTTTTTCCTGTTACAATCCTTGCAGATTTAATCTCATATTTATGTTTTTTTTCTCAGCAAGCCTGGACAAACAACATTCTGTGTCTTCTCAAAAATCTAAGAAAGGAAAACTCAAGAGTAAATCATCTAATCCTCCGGCTTGCGGCGCCGGCACACCGGGTTCTAGTCCCGGTTGGGGCGCCGGATTCTGTCCCAGTTGCCCCTCTTCCAGGCCAGCTCTCTGCTGTGGCCCGGAAGTGCAGTGGAGGATGGCTCAAGTCCTTGGGCCCTGCACCCCATGGGAGACCAGGAGAAGCACCTGGCTCCTGGCTTTGGATCAGCGCGATGCACCAGCCGCAGTACGCTGGCCGCGGTGGCCATTGGAGGGTGAACCAACGGCAAAAAGGAAGACCTTTCTCTCTCTCTCTCTCTCTCTCACTGTCCACTCTGCCTGTCCAAAAAAAAAAAAAAAAAAAGAGTAAATCATTTTGAATGTTACTTTGAACTGCCTTGGTAAATTATAGGTAGACAATTCTAACAGAATTCTGGTATCCAGAAGCTTCCATCTCATTGTTAATTTAGAAAATCAATTAAATTGGATTTACTCAAAGTAAGATTACTCTCCCAGGTAAGGTCCTAAAGAGAGTTGGTGCAGGGCATTGTACAGACTGATTCCAAAGAAGCATCTACCCTGCAGATGGGATGGTCCAGACATAAGGGTGCGGCATGCAGAGTCTGTAAATTGGAAGCTGGATACAGTGTAGGAGGAATGGAGTTTCCGCTTTGTGTAGTTTTTGTTTCATGAAGAAAGCTTGGAAAGGCCATTTGATGTATACTGATTTCTGCAGAGTTCCAATCAGTTATTTAATGTGAAGTTTTCCTAGGTTATGGCCAGTTTTCCCACCTGTTCTAGTGTTAGGAGATGCTATGAATGTATTTTCCTTTTTTATGTCTGTTATAGGAGGCCGTTGTGATTCTGCTGGCTAAGCCCTATTTTGATTTCATTGCAAATCTGAATGAAAGTTCAGTGAAATGAAACTTGCATCTAAATGTATATTACTTCTTAAAAATTTTGAACTATTCCTTATGAAAAAAGTTTAGTTTCTCTGTACCTCATAGTCTCTAAGTTTCCTTAAACAGCCACTGGTTCTTGGATCCATGAATCTCAAAGTATGTAAATGAAGTCCATTTGTTTCTACTGAAGTAAGGCATATGACTTTGTTAAGTTTGGTAGTAACAACCACAGATAATTTTGAGTTTTTTATGTGTTTACGATATAGGAGTTAAAAAGCATTTTTATGTGTGTTATAGCATTTTATGTATGTGTGTATGTTTCTTTGTATGTATTTGAGAGGCATAAACACAGAGACAGAGAGAGGGAGAGAGAAAGAGAGAGTCAGAGAAACAGAGAGACAGAGAACTCCCATCTGTTGACTCACTCCTCCCAAATTCCCACGATGTCTAACCTTGGGCCAAGCCAAAGCCAGGAGCCAAGAACTCAATGCATATTTTTCACATGGGTAGCAAGGACTCAACCATTTGAGGCGTTATCTGCTGCCTTCCAGGGTGCACATTAACAGGAAGCTGACATTGGGAATGGAACTCAAACCCAGGCACTCTGACATGAGATGCCTGCATCCCAGTAGTGGCTTAACTGCTGGGCCAAATGTCCAGGAAATGTATTTTATAATTTAAACTAATTAAATTACTTTTCTTTTGGTTTTAGAAATTCACAAAACAGAAAACTACAAATGACCTGTGATAATGGAACAATAACAATATAAGTGGTTGTATTGGTTTTCTATTGTTGCTCTAACCAGTTACCAACAATATCATGGGTTAAAGCAACACAAATTTATTGTTTTACAGTTTGGACATCAGAAAGCCAGGGTTGCATTCCTTTATGAGGCTTTAGGGGACAATTCACTTCTTTGCTTTTGAGCTTCTAAGAGGCTGTTTGTGTTTCCTAGCTCCATCTTCAAAAGCAACAGTGCGGCATCTTCAGATGTCTCTGTCTTTCTCTCTTTTAGGCTGTCTCTGTTTCTGTCTGCTTCTTTGTCTCCCGTCTTCGGTCACGGCGTCTTCTTTTCTGACTGCTTCTGCTGTCAATCTACTTTCTCTGACCTGACTGCTTCTCCCGTACCAGGACCCTTGTGATTCACTGGCAGAATCTGGATAATCTTGGAAAAGCCTAGTTAAATTGGATGAAAACTGAAACAATGAGGGTACAAAATAAACAAACAAACAAAATAGGCATCCTGTATTTGTCTTGTGGGAGTATAAATCATTAAAAGCATTCTGTAAGGCATTTTAATAATAAGTACTGTAGGACTTCAGAATAAAGAAATCTTTTAAACGCACAAATACATGTGTATGCGTGTTGTGCCATTATATTGTTTATCAGAATGAATTTTAATTATAGTAAGTGGAAACGACTTAGTGATCACTAAAGGAATTAAATACATTTACATTCATATTTATCTACCAATAGTATCTTTTTTTTTTTTTTGACAGGCAGAGTGGACAGTGAGAGAGAGAGAGACAGAGAGAAAGGTCTTCCTTATCTGTTGGTTCACCCCCTAATGGCCACTGCGGCCCGTGCGCTGCGGCCGGCGCACTGCACTGATCCAATGGTAGGAGCCAGGTAACCCTCCTGGTCTCCCATGCAGGTGCAGAACCCAAGGACTTGGGCCATCCTCCACTGCCTTCCTGGGCCACAGCAGAGAGCTGGCCTGGAAGAGGAGCAACCGGGACTAGAACCCGGCATCCATATGGGATGCCAGCGCCGCAGGTGGAGGATTAACCTAGTGTGCCACTGCACTGGCCCCCCAGGATGAACATTTTTAAGAAGGAAGCTTTGATGATGCAGATGTACTGATCATAGCTTCTAAAATCATAAAGCAGAGATGGACAACATTTAATTACAACCATGAGCAATAACTTCTCAAACTTGTATTGTTATTCAAAAAACATGTCAGACTTTTGCTTCATTTTATTATTAACTTAATCCTTTAACTTATGGAAAATTTGGAGGTTTTTTCCTATGTGCTCACTTGAACTCCATTTACACTATATTAATGATGTTATCAATTATCTTTCTGCAACGTTTTAATTTATAATTATCATATTTCTTAAAGCACATTGTTTAAAAATAGATGATCCAATTATACACACAAAAAAGAAATTTTCTGCGCACATCTTTGCATTGTTCCAGCAATTTTATTACATTAGGTGATGAGTGCTCAATTATCCACAAAATGTGATGAGTATATTCCTTTATCATGCCAGTTATATAAATATTTGTGATTCAATACTTCTGTGTCTCAAGGTCTTCAGAATACACTATAGATGTGTAAAACTGTTCTTTGCAATACTTAAGATAGCCTAATTTCAGTAACTGGGAGATGTCTAAGACATTTCCTTAAGTCATTTGATAGATCAGCAGCAGGAATCCAACAACATTCTTACAAGCTATTCTCCCTGGAAGTAGAATCTGGTATCACTGGGCCTGTAATATAGACTTGCAGGGTGTTGTAGCTGAAATGATCTTGGAAGTGATTTTCCACAGAAAGCAAGAATTGCTTCTGTAGTGGCTCCAGCACTTTTCAAGAAATAGCTATATCAGATGACCAATTTACTTTACAGAATCAACTGAGAATTGTTTCAGTGATTGCTAAGATTCCAGACACTTTTTAGTAGCTCATATTTTCAGGTTTAAGAGGGGAGAATCACTGGTATAATGATAATAACAAGGTAATATTTACTTGTAGTCTTCCAGGAGTCCTGTGCCACTACTTCTATGTCCTTAGATGAATCCCTTACTCCTTTGGGCTTTGTTTTTCTCTTCCCATAATAGAGTGAAAGAGATATATACTGAGGTTTCAGATGTCTAAGTGACTACTCAAATGCATTAGAGAGAGGAGTTGGGACTTCAACTCTATTTTCTTTTGACAATTGCAAAACAGAAGTTGCAAGACATGCAGTGTTTGTAGAGGAACCAGGTTTAAGTCTTAAGTGGGAATCTGGGAAAACTTATTTGAGAGAAGAGAACACTGAAGGGAAACCTGCTTTAAAACATACGCAGAACCATAGAAAAGTTGTTGCAATTCAGTGGGCCAAGGCAAGTGAGTATAGAGAACATGATGAAATGCCAAGCGGGATGTTATATACAGAGAGGACAAATAGTATGGGTGCTTTGAAACTAAGGGAAAGAAATCACTGGACTCACAGAACTTAGGAGAAGTCAGTACAGTGGAATAGGCTGTGGATATGTAGGGTAGAATGCTCCCTTACAATAGCATTTCAGCAGAAGCCAAGGGGCTGAACATCTCTGTCAGGTATATTGTAAAAAGATCTTTGAATGGGATGAGAGAGATTAGATATAAATCTTATCAAATTTTAAGAACTTATTTTTCAGTCAACAGAACAGTAAGTTTTATGAATGAAAAATTAAATTATTTTATTGTCAATTATAGAATAACAGTTTGGGGAATGGACACAGATCATTATATATATATATATATATATATATATATAAACAAAAGCAAGGCAATTTGATGTAAAAAGTAAAGGTTTTTCCACCGTGGGACTCTGTTTCTATACTTGAAAGGGAGAGAGAGAGGAAGAAAAAACTCCAGTCCACTAGTTCCCTCTCCGAATGCCTACAATGGCCAGAGCTAAACTAGGCCAAATCCATGAACCAGGAATACTTTGTGGGTGGCAGGGTCCAACCAGATGAACCATCACTTGCTGCCTCTTAGGGTCTGCATTAGCAGGAAGCTGAAATTAGGAATGTAGCCCGGAATTGAATCCAGACACTCTTATATGGTATGCAAGTGTCCCAATGGTTGGCACCAATGGTAGGCCAAATGCTTGTCCCAGATGACCTTATTGTATCTGAGATTTTAATTTCTAATTGTGTGATTTGATTAACTCACTTGAAGTCTCTATAGTTCCGCCATAGTAATATCTATCAGCCGTCTCGTTCTTGAGTTTGTTGTGGTGTCGTTAGAAATAAACATACATGAAACCTGGACGTGGAAGCCTTTTTCATCATGTGAAGTCCTAGATAATTTAATTGCAGCTGTTACTGTTATAACTTCTTTCAATGATCATGTTACAGGAAATTTCCTTTCTCATATGCACCCTTAAAGGATTCTTCACTACAACATCATACTTTAAAAATGAGACTGACTGCAGATTAAATTATTAGTCATAACTGAATAAGGAAAAGGACGCAGAATTTCTTCTCAGCATAAAAACGAAGGCACTCTTTTCAGGTAGAGGAGGCTTTGCCATGAGTCTCTTCATTTCAACTTACTGTGCTTGAAATTGGTGTTCAAGGTTACTTGTGTCTGATGTGTAATTTGATCAGCAAATGGATGAAAACTGAAAAATGACAGAAAGAAGTAATAGGGCTGAAACCATGGTATGATTCACAGGGACAAGGGAGAAAGTATTTGTAAATTACACAAGATAGGCTGGCTCTTGTGTAATCCTGACTGAATGCACTAACTTACTTGATGAGCAATTATAGGGTGGGAAATCACTTAATTTGACATAGGTTTTATCAGACTTTAAGCTTTCTCTCAATGTGTCTCTTGGAAAGGTCATATTTTCAATTTCCTCAGTGGGTGAAGGTAAAATTGCCTTCATTAAGTTCACACATTTTTCTCTTTACTTTGTGTGAAAGTGAAAAGTTTGAGAAAGAAACTAAAAGACACATTCTCTATTTCCTGGCTGTTGGAAGTAGAAGAAAATAGAAGGCAGAAGGAACAGATAAACCCAAAAGAATGAACCGATTGTTTTCCAAGGAAGTAAAAATATATGAAAAAATTTTCCAAGTTGCCAAGACTACTTGTCACTTGAAAAACGCAGTCATCATTATGCAGGAACTATAGGAAGTCCTAAGTCAGCCATCCTGTTGACCACTGAGATGTGATCAGCTCAGAGAGGTTGGGGTGCTACTGTCTCTGAGGAAAGGGAACCACACAAATACAAGGATCGGCTCCACTCCTAAACGGCTAGGATTCCCAGTTGATAATTTGAGTTTCGCAAGAAATGGAAACAACTCTCACAATGGAGTTTAATGGCAAATAAAATTCTTAAATGATTTGTGTGGGATTATTTTCATAACATTGTCATAGCACTTACATTTTTCACTAAGTAGTAATTTGGGAAGTAAATAGGATGGTAATAGAAAAGCAAATGTATGAGTCACAAAAGAAGAAATGTTGAAAGGAGTGGAATGATTGGTGGGAATAATGTTTTAAAGCAGAAATGTCAAAAGTTGATGCGTTTATATAATAATCATGATCATAATAAATGACTCTTATATAATGGGCAATTGCCTAGACAAGGAATATAAAAAGGCTTTTATTTCCTGAAGGAAATGCAATATTTAGCAAATTTTGTCATATTAATAACATTTGGCAGTGAGAATGCCAAAGTACAAACAAAAATAATTAACTTACAAAAGATGTTTATCAGCAAACTCTAGGACTGGACAGTAGGAAAGAAACAGGATCATTAGGAAAGAGGCTGCAACCCGAGGAAGTCACTTTTTTCTTTCTAGAATCAAGAGGCCTCCAAGCAATAGTCTCTATTTTATTTCTCTTGACTCAGATCTTATTCTGTTGGCAAGCTTTTCAAAATTATAAATATCAAAATTGTAATCTGATCAAGACAATGAAGAAGGTTTGAGCTTTGCTCTTCATTTTGTGAACTCCTTATGTTGTCATGAGTTCAAGACCTGGGTTGTTTAAAGATTTCTTGCAGCTATACCAAGATGTTTAAATTGCCAGCTCTACAGGAGCTCTAATCTCAGAGGTAGCACAGAAGTGTAGCTACAGCTATGAACTTGGAGATCAGCACTGCTGACATGTGGCACACCACAAAAATCTCAGGTCCTAGGATTCAGCCTGTGAAGAAAGTGAAGCATTTCAATTTTTTCTGGATTTTCCTCCTTCAACAGAAATGCATGCCTGTAAAATTCTTTCTCTTCAAAAAGTTCAGGAAAAATACATATTATGAAAAAACTATGCACAGGTTTCAAAGTTATTTTCACCAAAATAAATATCTTTTAATTCTATTTTCCACAAATGTTGTGAGCTAACCTCATGTATGTGTGTGTGTGCGTATCTATGTGTGTGTGTGTGTGTGTGTGTTTTAGAGGTGCCTGTTGAAATCAATGCTTGTAGTCTTCAAGCTGTACATACCTATAAAAAAGAGGCTTTAATACATAAGGAGGACCAGTATTGCAACTTTTACAACTCAGGTAATATTTGGAAACTATTTTCAAAAATATCTTATTTTGATCAAAGGATTTATTCCCACTCACAACACCTAGAAATGAATTTGAGAACAGGTCATTCTGAGGAAGAACTTACATTCATGACTAACTGATTCACATGCAAGTGGAGTCCCAAGGGTGGATGAACCCTTACTTTTTATATCAAGTAGCTTTTCTGTTAAGTGCATGGTCAGCCTCCTGTGGGGATACCTGCTTTCTCTTGTCTCCTTCTCTGTTCTTCCTGCAGGCTCCCTTCTATCTTCTCCAGCCTTGTGATTCCACAACAGCGTCCGGCTCAGTTCAGCAGACAGCTTTCAAGGTCTCTGAGGTAAGAGTGACTGACAGTTTCCACTGGCAGATAGTGAGAAGCCCTTAGGTTCCTCAACAGGTTCCTGAAACATATGACTATTTGCCAGTCTCTTCAGAATGAACCTCCAACAATATACACTTTCCACTGTTTCATGGCAACACAGTGTGAACCAAACAAGTCTCTGTCTTACCAAAGGAATCCCCTCATCACAGTAAAGAAATATGGAAGTAAAATAGTGAGAGGGTAACGAAAACATCTGTTTACTCATTCTCCTGCTACCCACTTACCCTGAAACAAACAAGAGTACTTCAAAAAGCTAACGAAAAATGGAATTAAAAGACGAATTCCTGGCTCTTGGCCTCAGTCTGGCCCAGTCCCAGCTGTTGTGAACATCTGGGAAATGAACCAGCAGGTGGAAGATCTGTCTCTTTCTCTCTCTCTCTCTCCCCTCCCCTCTTTTTTTCTCCCTCTGGGGCAAAAATGTTTGAAATTTATGCATAGCTTTTTCACAATATGCAGTTTTCATGAACATTTTGAAGATTTTTTCCATGTATGTATTTCAAAAACTTTTGCACATAAATAAATTTGTCTTTTAACTGTATTTTTCCAAAAAGTTTCAGAATACCCTCTCATTTCATTAGCAGATATTTTGAAAGGAATTTGTGATACCATCTTAAGATTGAATTTGGACAATTTAGGACAAGTCTAGATTCTTTTTGGATATTAACTATTATAATTTCTGATACTTCTAAAGGATAGAGAAATTAGGTCTATATAATTTAAAAATATCCTGTCAATTCAGTTAAAAAATCAGGCTGTTTCTTTATTATTATGACAAAAGCCAAAATCGTATAAAATGTGGCTTTAAATTTTTTTCATTGCTTACTATCCTTGGTGTGTTGCTTCTTTAAGATAGCTTGGCAGGGGTGGGCCATTGTCTTGCTGCGGGTTAAGCTGCTGCTTGGTAAAACAGCATCCCATATTGTAATGTCTACTAATGCACCTGGGAGGGAGCAGACAATGGTCCAAGGCAGAGTTTCTGCCACTCAAGTGAGATTCCAGGAGAATTCCTAGTTCCTGGCTTCCTCGTGGCCATGGCTGTTGTGGGCATTTGGGGAGTGAACTGGCAGATAGAAAATCATTTTCTCTCTTCCCCTCTCTCTTACACTCTGCCTTTCAAATAAATAAATAAGCCCTTTAAAATTATTCAAAGCAGGCCACAGATCTAAGTGTGAAATCTAAAACTACAAAACCTATAAACAAAATGCAGGAGAAAATGTGCATAAAAAGATAAATGGGAAAACACTACTGTCTACTGATTTCACTGGATTCTTGTGAAGATCAAATGAGATAATATAGGAAAGAATGCTCTAAAAAGTGCAAAAAGTTATATAACTGAAGTAGCATGTCCTCAAAATAAACCTTCAGATAATTTTTCCCCTTTTTAATCTTTGAAAGCTGAGAGCACCAGGGACTGTTAGTAATATACCCAGTATTTAATTCCTGCCTTTTCCTTTCCAAAAACATAGCCCAACCACAAAAAGAAAAAAAATCCTTACATCTACAGTATCTTTTGCAGATAATGACTGTCATGGGTCACAGTTTAACCAACAGGAATAAACAGAAGTTGCTGGATAGACTCTTGGGAAATCTCCTTAAAAGGACTTACATTCAACCAGCACATGACATTTGCCCTGCTTTATTTATCTTTAATTCATGAAATTTGGGTGTTTTGCTAGAACTAGAGCCCTTGGGGTGACCTTAAGAATGGAAACCACCTAAAAGTATGTAGACTACAAAGTCCTAGGAAACATGGGTCATTGATTGCATTGTACAGCTGACACATGTAGCCCTGGTATTTCTAACTCCAGGCTTGTCATGTCACATGGGAAAAACATTCCCCAAATTAACATCTTTTAATTCTATTTTCAATGAACTTTTTGAGGTACCCCCATAGTCCTACTTTTACCCTTATAACACACGTAAAAAACATTGTGCATATATGCTGGGGTAAAGGGGTGAGACTACCTGTCCAGAGTGATAAGCTTTGGGAGCTTGCATGGCCCACCTCAGCCACCCCTGAGATAAATTGTTCTTGGATTGTGGACCTGTAACAGACTCATTTGGACATGGTGCACCCTTTAGGAAACTTAAGCTTAGAAGATACAAAGTCAAGATATCTTGACATATCATACAAAGCTCTCTCAGGACGTATTCTTTGCCTTTCCTTCCAACCTTATCTCAAGTTGCATTCTTTTTCTGTCCCTTCACTCATTCCTCCTAATCTATGATTGTATATAGATAGATGGATAAATAGACATAGATGATAAAGATAGATAGATATATAGATAGATACAGAATAATAGAGAGATGATAATCTTAGTCTGTTCAGGTTACTCTAACAAAATACCTTAAACTAGATAGCTTATACAAAAGAGAAACTTATTTGTCACAATAGTTCTGGTAGCTGCAAAGTAAAAATTATTGCTAGCAGATTCAGTGTATATTAAGGGCTCAGTTCTTGTAGACAGTGACATAACTGGCTTCTCACATGTCAGAAGACATAAGGCAGCTCTCCGGGGCTTTTGTTAAGGAAGTAATATCCCAGTCATGGTGTCTCCATCATCATGATCTAATCATGCCCCACTGTCAAGGTCAATACATGAATCTTGGAGAAGTATAAGCTTTCAGATCATAATTATGTATGTCATCTATACTTGATATATGAATCAAGATACTTCAATATATAAATGGAGAAATGGAATTAAGGGTTCAGCGGTGTAGTGTAATGGGTAAAGCTGCTGCCTGTGATAGCGGCATCCAATATGAATGCCAGGTTGAGTCCCAGTTTTCCATTTCCTATCCAGCTCCCAGTAAATGCACCTGGGAGAAAAGCAGAAAGTGTCCCAAGTACTTGGACCCCTGCATCAATGTGAGAGACTGGATGAAGCTCTTGGCTCCCAGCTTTGGCCTGACCCATCCCTGGCCATTATGGCCATTTGGGGAGTGAACCAATGGATGGAAGATTTCTCTGTCTCTGTCTCTCCTTCTTACTCTGTAACTCTGCCATTCAAGTAAATTTAAAAAAAAGAAAAGAAAAAAGAAAAATGTAATTATAACTGTGGGTTTATTTTAATTTGAATCTAAACATATTTTTCATAATATAAATTTCCCATGAATTATGAAAATTTTTTGCACCAAAATAAACTTATACTTTTCAAGCCCCATAATAAATAATATAATATAATTAATATTACTTTGAAGAAGAAATATGAAGTTCAAATAAAATACTAATTATTTAAGAATTTGTATGGATTTTAAATCTTCATCCAAATAGGTTTATCTTTTATTTCATTTTACTATGAATAGCTTCAAGTACCCTCATGCATACATGCATGCATAAATGTGTATGTATGTATGCACCTTTTAAACAAAAGTCTTTCCCTACCCCCTACTGCTCTGATATTTTTTTCATGGAATGTGCCATTTTTTTTTCAATCCCTCTGGCCTTAATTTCCTTATGTCAACTGAATCTCCAATATACTATTGCATATAAATGCATCTTTCAAACTCGATTCAAGTTTTATATCTGAAATGAATTATTTCTCTCTCCCTCAGACAGACTCTTCTTTCTGTTCATTGACCCTCTGGTGAACAATGCTGTAGCACTTTGCTACATTCACATTAGCATACTAGCTCTGGTCTAGACTATGCACTACTAGAAATCAAGGCACAGGCTTTATTCATCACTATACTTCAATGTCTATTTACAGCAGTTCTAACTCATAATAGTAAACATTTTCAAATATTAATTGCTTACTTAAAATATAAAATGCTTTGGGAAAGTTATCAGAAAAATTATTAGATCATATTTATCAGTCCATCTGATAGAAAATTTCCTAATTTACCCTCCTCAATGCCTTTGTGAGAGTGAGAAATAAAAGTCCCCAAAATCTGCCTCAAACAACTGCACCCTATGTACTAAGGATACATTTTTTAAAGTTTTTCTAATTTTCTTAATTAAAAAATTATTTTTGGGGGCTGGTGTTGTGGTGCAGCAGGTTAAAGCCCTGGCCTGAAGCACCAGCATCCCATGTGGACACTGGTTCAAGTTCCAGCTGCTCCAATTCCAATCCAGCTCTCTGCTATGGCCTGGGAAAGCAGTGGAAGATGGCCCAAGCCCTTGGGCCCCTGAATCCACGTGGGAGACCCAAGAGAAGCTCCTGGCTCCTGGCTTCGGATCAGCACAGCTCCGGCCATCACAGCCACCTGGGGAGTGAACCAGCAGATGGAAGACCTCTCTGTCTCTACCTCTCTCTGTAACTCTTTCAAATAAATAAAATAAATCTTTAAAAATATTATTTAAAAATTTTCATTAGTTTTTAACAGATTTAATATGATTCATAGATACAGTTCTAAGAACATAATGTTTAGTTTTGCTTTTGTTACCTGTGCTTTGGGTGTCTTGTCCAAGAAGTCATCCCCTATGCCAATGTCTTAGACTGTTTCCCCTGTGTTTCCTTCCAATAGCTTGATAGGTCTTTGATCCATCCTGAGTTGATTTTTGTATATGGTGAGAGGCATGGATCTAATTTCATTCTTCTACATATATACATCCAATTTTGCCAGCACTATTTGTTGACAAGATTATCCTTTCTCCACTGTATAGCCCAAACACTTTGGTCAAAAATCAATTGGCTATATGTATGTGGATTAATTTCTATTTTGCTGCATTGATCAATGTATTTGTTTTTATGCCAGTACCTAGCTGTTTTAATAGTCTCGTAGTATGCTTTGAAGTCAGGTATCATGATGCTTTCTGTGTGGCTTCTCTTGCTTAGGAATGCTTTGTCTATTCAGGGTATTTTGTGATTCCAAATGAATTTTAGGATTGTTTCCTCTAATTCTATAAATAATGTCATTGGTATTTTTATAGGGATTACATTGAATCTGTAGATTGCTTTAGGTAGTATAGACATTTTAATGATATTGATTCTTCCAATCCATGAGCAAGCAATATCTTTCCATTTTTTGTGTGTCCTTGATGATTTCTTTCATCAAAATTTTTTTTTGACAGGCAGAGTTGACAGTGAGAGAGAGAGACAGAGAGAAAGGTCTTCCTTTTTGCCGTTGGTTCACCCTCCAATGGCCGCTGTGGCCGGCATGTTACAGCCGGTGCATCATGCTGATCTGAAGCCAGGAGCCAGGTGTTTCTCTTGGTCTCCCATGCGGGTGCAGGGCCCAAGTACTTGGGCCATCCTCCACTGCACTCCTGGGCCATAGCAGAGAGCTGGCCTGGAAGAGGGGCAACCAGGACAGAATCCGGCGCCCCGACCGGGACTAGAACCTGGTGTGCCTGCGCCGCAAGGTGGAGGATTAGCCTAGTGAGCCGTGGCGCCGGCCTCTTTCATCAATTTTTGATAATTTTAACTCTAGAGATTTTTCACTTCTTTTGTTAACTTTATTCCTAAATATTTGATTTTTTTGTGGTTATTGTGAATGAGTTTTCTTTCTTGAATTCTCTTTCAGTGAGTTCATCATTAGCATATAAAAATACTACTGTTTTTTGTATGTTGATTTTGTAACCTGTAACTTTACTGAATTGGTTTAGCAATTCTAACAGCTTTTTGTTGGAGTGTATAGGTTTTTCCATGTACAACATCATGTTGTCTGCAAACATGGATAATTTGACTTCTTTTCTAATTTTGATGCCCCTTATCCCTTTCCTCTTCCTAACTGGTCTTGCTAAAACTTCCAGTACTGTATTGAATAAGAGTGGTGAAAGTGGACATCCTTGTCTTGTTCTAGATCTGAGGGGAAATGCTTTCAACTTTTCCTCATTTAGTATATGTTGGCTGTTGGTTTGTCTGTCATATACAGACTTTATCATTTTGAGGAATGTTCTTTCTATACCTAATTTGCAGAGAATTTTTTATCATGAGTGGTGTTGAATCCTATCAAATGCTTTCTCTGTATCTGCTGAGACGACCATATGGTTTTTGTTCTTCATTCTACTGATGTGATTTATGATGTTTATTGACTTGCAAATCTTAAATCACAGTTGCCTTTCTGTAATAAATCACACTTGATTGTGATGCATGATCTGTGTGATGCGGTTTTGGATTAAATATGCTAGTACTTTGTTAGGAATCTTTGCATCTATATTCATTAAGGAAATAATTCTGTAGTTCTCTTTTCATGTCATGTTTTTTGTTTTGGCATCAAAGTGATGCTGGCCTCATAAAAAGAGTTTGGCAGAGTTCCATCCTGTTCATTATTTTGGAATAGCTTGAAAAGTATTGGAGTTACCCCCTCTTTAAATGTTTTTTGTAGAGTTCAGCAGTAAAGCCATTAGGTCCCAGATTTTCCTTGGTGGAAGACTGTTGATTACTGCTTCAGTCTCATTGCTTAGTATGATCTGTTTAGGCTGTCTATATCTTCTTGATGTAATCTTGGTAGATTATATGCATCCAGGGATTTATTCATTTCTTGACATTTTCTTTTTTTCTTTTTTTTTTTTAAATTT
Organism: Oryctolagus cuniculus; assembly: GCF_051225735.1. Lineage (NCBI taxonomy): Eukaryota > Metazoa > Chordata > Mammalia > Lagomorpha > Leporidae > Oryctolagus > Oryctolagus cuniculus. The sequence goes on from NC_142869.1 coordinate 158,976,848, forward strand.
TTTTTATTTGGCAGAGTTAGACAGTGAGAGAGAAAGACAGAGAGGAAGGTCCTCCTTCCACTGGTTCACCCCTCAAATGGCTGCTACAGCCGGAGCTATGCCAATCCGAAGCCAGGAGCCAGGTGCTTCCTCCTGGTCTCCCATCCGGGTACAGGGGCCTTAGCACTTGGGCCATCCTCCACTGCCTTCCCAGGGCCACAGCAGAGAGCTGGACTGGAAGAGGAGCAACTGGGACTAGAACCTGGCGCCCATATGGGATGCCGGCTCCGCAGGCAGAGGATTAACTAAGTTAGCTGTGGTGCCAGCCCAATTTCTTGAAATTTTCTAGTTTATTAGCATATAGTTCTTCATAGTAGTTTCTAATGATCCTTTGTATTTCAGTGGTGTTGGTTGTAATAACTCCTTTTTCATGTTTAATTTTATTTATTTGAGTTTTTTCCTATTTTTCTTTATTAGTCTGTCTAGAAGTTTAACTAGTTTATATTCTCAAAAAACCAACTTTTTGTTTTGTTGATTTTTGTTTCAATTAGTTAAACTTCATTTATTTCTGGTCTTATTATTTCTCACCTGCTGATTTGGGGTTTAATTTCTTCTTGTTTTCCTAAATCTTTGAGATGCATCATTAGATCTTTAATTTGAGACATTTCTCTTTTTTTAATGTAAGCAGTTAATACTATAAACTTCTCTCTTAATACTGCTTTTGTAGTATCCCACAGATTTTGATAGGTTATGTTTTCAATTTCATTTATTTCAAGAAAGTTTTATATTTCCTTTGTAATTTCTTCAATGGTGCATTGCTCATTGACAAATCATGAGTGTTTCATTTCCAAATTATGAATGTTCCGTTGTTCTTGTTGATTTCTACTGTTATTCTTTTATGGTATGTGAAGATACATGGTATGACTTCAATCTTTTTAAATTTGCTGAGACTTGATTTGTGTCCTAATATGTGGTCTATCCTACAAAATGTTCCATGTGGTGATAAGAAGAATGTACATTCTGTAACTGGTGGGTAAAATGTCCTGTAAATATGTGTTAGGTCATTTGTTTGATAGCATGTTTCAACTCTGAAGTATCTTTATTGGTTTTCTGTCTGGATGATCTGTCCCATGATGAGAGTGGCTTGTTGAAGTCACTCACTATTATTGTATTGGAGTCTATCTCTCCCTTCAAGTCTAATAGTATTTCCTGTGTATATTTGGGTATTCTTTTGTTAGGGGCAGGTATATTTATGATTATTGTATCTTCCTACTGAATTGAACCTTTTATCAAAATATAATGTCCTTCTTTAACTCTTTTTACATTTTTTGATTTCAAGTTCATTTTAACTGATATTAGGACACCTACCCCTGCTTGTTTTTGGTTACCATTTGCCTGACATTTCATTTTCCAGACCTTCACTTTCAGTCTGTGTGTATCTTTGTTTGTAAATTGAGTTTCCTGTGAGCAAGATATAATGGAGTCTTGGTATTTTATCCATTCAGCCATTTGCTTGGAGAATTTAATCCGTTTACATGAATGGTTAGTATTGATAGATAAGAACTAAGATGTGTCATTCAGACCTGTCATTTTGTTGACAGAATATTGATTGTACATGATCTGTTAGTGAATTCAGTGGTTTCATGTGTTTATTTATTTTGACAGGCAGATTTAGACAGTGAGAGAGAGAGACAGAGATAAAGGTCTTCCTTTCCGTTGGTTCACCCCTCAAATGGCCACTATAGCGGGTGTGCTGCAGCCGGTGCGCTGCGCTGATCTGAAGCCAAGAACCAGGTGCTTCCTCCTGGTCTCCCATGTGGGTGCAGGGCCCAAGGACTTGGGCCATCCCCCACTGCCTTCACCGGCCACAGCAGAGAGCTGGACTGGAAGAGGAGCAACCGGGACAGAATCCGGCGCCCCAACCAGGACTAGAACCCAGGGTACTGGCGCTGCAGGTGGAGGATTAGCCTAGTGAGCCACGGTGCCGGCCATCATGTGTTTACTTGTAATGCAGAAAGCCCTTCAGAATTTCTTATAAGTCTGGTCTGAGGTAATGAATTCTCTGCTTTTTCTTATCTGGAAAATAACTTATTTCTCATTCACTTTTAAAGGATAGCTTTGCTGGTTATAATACTCTTGGTTAGAATTTCTTGTCTTTTAAGACCTTGCATATATCATCCCACTCTCTTCTGGCCTGTAGAGTTGCCTCTGAAAAGTCTAATGTTAATCTAATTGGTTTTCCTTTATATGTAATGACATTTTTCTCTTGCTGTCTTTAGGAATCTATCCTTGTCTATTGACAATTTGACTACCAAATGCCTTAGAAAAGGTGCTTTCTTGTTGAATCGGTTTGATGTCCTTTGAGCTTCTTCTATCTTAATTCCATGGCTCTTTTAAGACCTGAGGAATTTTCAACTATTAATTCATTGAACAAATTCTCAACTCCTTTTTCCTTTTCTTATCCTTCATGAATAGTTATAATACAGATATTTAGTCACTTAATTTATCCCAAATTTTCCATAGACTTTCTCCATTCCTTTTCATTCTTTTCTATTTATTTTTGTCTGAGTGGGTTATTTCAAAAGTCTTGTTATCTAAGTCAGAAATTCCTTCCTCCACCTGGTCTATTTTGCTGTTAAGAAGTTTTATTTAACTGATTGAAGATTTCATCTCCAAAATTTCTATTTGGTTCTTCTTAAGGAGTTCTATCTCTTTTAGTAATATTTTCATTCATTTCACACATTCATTTTCTTATTTCTTTAATCTATCTGTATTCTCTTGTGTATCATTGCATTTCTTTACAATCATTATGAATTTTATATCTTTCATTTCACATATTTCTTTCAGTTCAGGATCTAATTCAGGAGGATTATAATGTTTTTTTGGAGGTGTCTTGGTACCTTGCTTCTTCATTTCTCCTATGTCTCTATTTGACATCGGCATATCTTGTGTAGTTGTCCCTCCTTCTTTATGGAGTAGATTTTATTGTAAAAGAGTTTATGCGGGCTGGCGCTGAGGCTCACTAGGCTAATCCTCCGCCTTGTGGCGCCGGCACACCGGGTTCTAGTCCTGGTTGGGGCGTCGGATTCTGTCCCGGTTGCCCCTCTTCCAGGCCAGCTCTCTGCTGTGGCCAGGGAGTGCAGTGGAGGATGGCCCAAGTCCTTGGGCCCTGCACCCCATGGGAGACCAGGAAAAGCACCTGGCTCCTGGCTCCTGCCATCGGATCAGCGCGGTGCGCCGGCCACAGCGCGCTGGCCGTGGCGGCCATTGGAGGGTGAACCAACGGCGAAGGAAGACCTTTCTCTCTGTCTCTCACTGTCCACTCTGCCTGTCAAAAAAAAAAAAAAAAAAAAGAGTTTATGGTTCACCTGCAATATGGGGTATCACTTGGCTTGTTGCTTTGGCTTTGGTTCTATGTGTGCCCAGGACTGTAGTCTCTGAGTGATCTCTTCTGTCGTAATCAATGTCAGTTGTGTATATAAATGACACAGTGGTCTAATCTGCTGCAGTTGGTAGGGATAGAAGTATGTCTTTGAAATGAATGTAGGTTTCTTGGGTTTGTATTTTTGGTCCACAAAGAATTTGGTGTCAGTCTCCTTGGTGATTGTGAAAACCAGAGCCTTGTTCTTGGTTCTGAGAGAGACAAGAATGATTGACCCCTTGTCCTACTGGCAAGCCTGAGTGATACTGGGGTTTGTGACACCAATTGCTGTGGCTCTAGGACTGTGTGATTCAGATGAACCCTTTCTCAGGTCCTCCTAGAAGAGTCCAACTGGTGTTGTGGCTTATAATAACAATAGGCCTAGTCCTAGGACTAGGGGATGTGAACTGAGCCCTGCTCCATACCTACAGGGTGACTATAAGGTATAGAGGAGATTCTGCTCTGGGAGGTTTGAGTCCAGAGTGGTGGAACAAAGGTAGATTCTTTCCTAGGTCCACTGAGTACATTGCAGTGGCCCTGAGAAATCTAGAATGAATTGTTATAGTCCTGGTGTTGCAGGGTATAGTGAGGTCATTACCCAGATCTCCAGGATGGGAGTGGATTTAATTATGGGCTACTTTGGATGTGAGCCCCCAATAGCTTAAGTGAATCCCCCTGGTTCATGTAGAATCTGTGAGTGTAGCTCTGGAGCTAATACCCCAAAACTCCCACAGTTACAGTTTGCTTGAAAAAAAAAAAATAGATGTTAAGTTGTTTGTGGATCTACTTGTCCATGGTATTTGGTATTTTTTCTTTTTTTTTTTTTTTCACAGACATAGTGGACAGTGAGAGAGAGACAGACAGAGAGAAAGGTCTTCCTTTTTCCGTTGGTTCACCCCCCAATGGCTGCTGCGGCCAGCACACTGCGGCAGCGCACCGTGCTGATCCGAAGCCAGGAGCCAGGTGCTTCTCCTGGTCTCCTATGCAGGTGCAGGGCCCAAGCACTTGGGCCATCCTCCACTACACTCCGGGGCCACAGCAGAGAGCTGGACTAGAAGAGGAGCAACCGGGACAGAATCCGGCGCCCTGACCGGGACTAGAACCCGGGGTGCCGGCACCGCAGGCGGAGGATTAGCCTATTGAACCGCGGTGCTGTCAGTATTTGGTATTTTTTTCAACAGCATGAGGTTTGCTATTAACAATTTGTAAAATTTTTTGGCAATACTTTAAGTCTTCAGTCCATCCAGAGATCTATGAAGACTCTGGAATCAATGTAACAGCAAGAATTTGGTAAGTCACAAAAACAACTGCACATTGAGTTAATTAATTTTATAGAGTAGATGGGAAGAATAACTTTCTCCCCATTATGAGTTATTTTTTTTTTAATTCCAAGGAATCCTTTACATTCTAAATGCTGTTTATATTCCTTAAACAAGCCAAGAAGTTTCATTTTGTGAAAATACACATATCTTTCATGGTTGCTATTCTCATCAAGGATTTACCACTGAAGAAATTCATTGCTTAATACCAATTGGTAGCATCCAATGGAGCTGAGAATGCATCATATTTTAATCCAGCAATTTTACCTCAAATGTAATAACATATATAATCTGAAAATTCACTAAAATATTTGTTGCACTAGCAAAAGTTGGAACAAAATTAAATGTCCCCCAAGAAAGGACTGATTAACTGAATTATGGTTTATCCACTTTACATAGACTGATACAAAAAGGCTGCTGATATATAGCATTTAATAAATAAAACAGAAAAGAGTGGGTAGACTATGCTGCCATTTATATTAAGAAGCAGAATATGCATACATGGCTTATAAATCTCAATATTTTCTAGAAAGACATATAATAAACCAGTAAAGTATTGTCTCAGAGGAAGGGACCTAGTGATCTGGGAAAAGAAAAGGAATTTACCTTTCACTGTTCACACACTTTACCTTTTGAATATTTTACAAGGTGCATGCATTTCCTATTAAACAAATAAACCAACAAATCAAGAATGTGTATCAAAGAAACCGTGTTCTTATTTCAAAAGGGAATGAAAGTCATATGTCAGTGACAAGATCTCAACCAGTCAATTTTGTCAAGCTACATAAAAATTTTATGACAAAGGTCTGAGCCCTATAAAAATGATTTCTAAACAGCTATGACTCTATTGTCTTGCATAAGGGGATGTATGAGATTTTTAAAAACTCTAAAATTTCCACCTCTAAATTTCTGAACTCTAAATTTCCAACTATCAATTCTACTAATTTAGAATATAGTATATAAGTTGTCTATATACCATATTACAATTTTGGTGGGTGTATAAATGTTTTGCATAAATATATCTGGGCATATATATGTATTTTGATGCATTAAAAAGAATCATTCCAAAAACTAGATGAAAAGTGATAATTCTGTTTTTAATGCTGCAAAATACCTATCATAGTTTCTTAAGATATGGCAGAAGTTCAAAAATGTATTCATCAATGTGCAAGAAAGAAACAGTAATGCGGCTTAACATGTTTAGTAATCCCAACCTCTAGCTGTGTAGAATCAAAATGTAATAATTTATTTCAGTGCCTGTGAATAAAATCTTAGTATGTGCCACCTCTTTAGCAATTGAGTGATCTTGGAGAGTTTTTAGCTATTAAATGGATTTATTAAGTATACTCTTCTAATATATATAGATATATACATCTAGATATATATCTATATATCTAGATATAGATATATATATCTAGATATATTCATAAAACTATGAAATAAAGATAGAATTGTTGCTTTTAAGGGTTATAATGAAAATCATCCAGAGGCAATTCATGAAAGGAGGTGTTGGATGTAATCATAAATGTACACCATCCTGCTACTCATCCAGTTTAGCAAGAGAAATGCTTAATGCTTCCCTTACTTTAGTGTGCTTATCTTCTTTTAAATCCTATCATAAGGGCTGGAGCTGTGGTGTAGCAAATATAGCCACCACCTGCAGCACCAGCATCCATTATAATATATAATACATTAATATAATATATTAATAATATATCATATTAATATATATTAATGCAATATATATTAATTACTATATTTTAATTACTGCTGGGAGAGCAGCAGAAGATGGCCAAAGTTCTTGGACCCCTGCACCCATGTGAGAAACTTGGATGAAGCCCCTGACTCCTGGTTCTGGATCAGCCCAGCTCTGGCTGTTATGGTCATTTGGGGAGTGAACCGGCAGATGGAAGATTTCTCTGACTTTTCCTCACCCTCTCTAAAACTCTGCCTTGCAAATAAATAAATAAATCTTAAAAAAAATGAAAATAATCCCATCATTACTCATCATCTTGCAGAGCTATTTTAATGATGCACTGGAAAATTTTAACAGTCTCAATAAATGAATATTGAAGGAATGAATATGTAAGGGCTGTCCATCCTTTGAAAAAGTTCCAATAAGCACTAAGGGTATATCTCAAAAGGACTGATTTATATGAGACATTTTTCTGAAAACAGAAAAGAAAGAACTCAAAGAAGGGCTCAATAGGAAGGAGAAGAAAATGGATGAAATGATGAATGTGACTTCAGCCAAAGCTGAAGGGATGTGCACAAAAGAATGGCTGATTTTCAGGTAGCACACATAAACAGCATCACCTCAGTCCTGTGAGGACACTAGTGTCTCCTGGTGGTTCTTTCTAGGGAAGACTCAAAGGGAAGAAATGTTTTGACAGAGCTATGCAGCTGTATTCCAGAATTAGAATTGTTTGAGAATGTCAGGGAGATTCATGGGACTCCCAGGGAGATTCATGGGACTCCCAGAGACCACTGATGGAAACCTACAAGGGCTGGAGTTTCAGTTGGTGGATGGGACAAGAAATGAAATGAGGGACCCGTGTCATGGTGCATCGGGTTAAGCTGCCACTCGAGATGCCTGTATCCTATATTGGAGTGTTCTCACTCACACGGGAGACCCTGATGAAATTCCAGGACTCTTGGCTTCAACTTGACTCAGCCCCAGCCATTGTGCAGAGTAAACCAGTAAATGGAAGATTTCTTTCTCCCTGTCTCCCTGTCACTCTGCTTTCAAATATATAAAATAAATATTTAAAAAAATTTTAAAGATTTTATTTATTTATTTGAGTGGTAGAGTTATATACAGAGGGAGGGAGAAACAGAGAGAAAGGTCTTCCACCTGCTAGTTCACTCCCCAAATGTTTGCAATAGCCAGAGCTGGGAAGATCCGAAGCCAGGATCCAGAAGCTTCCTCCGGGTCTCTCACGTGCGGGGACCCAAGCACTTTGGCTGTCCTCTGCTACCTTCCCAAGCCATCAGCAGAGGGCTGGATTGGAAGAGAAGGTGCCAGGACAGGAACCTGTGCCAATATGGGATGTTGGTGCTGCAGGTGGAAGTTTAGCCTACTATGCCACAGTGCCAGTACCTAAAATACATCTTAGAAAAAAGGGGGAGAGCAGCATTGTGATGTAGAGGATAAACCCGCCACCTGCAGTGCTGGCATCCCATATGGGCACCTGTTCAAGTCCTGGCTGCTCTGCTTTCCATCCAGCTCTCTGCTATGGCCTGGGAAAACAGTAGTAGATGGCCCTAGTGTTTGGGCCCCTGCACCTGCGTGGGAAACACAGAAGAAGCTCCTGGCTCCTGCCTTCAGATTGGCCCAACTCCAACCATTGTAGCCATTTGGGAATTAACCAGTGGATGGAAGATTTTTCCCTCTCTTTCTCTCTCTCCCCCTGGCTCTCTGTAACTCTGCCTTTCAAATAAAATAAATATTTTAAAAAATTATGTGAGCTATTACTATCACTGTATCATAGGCTAGATGAATGCAGATGATGCATACCCAAACTTACATGAATGAACTCAGTAAAAACTAACAAAAAAATGACATGCATATAGTCCTCCATCAATATACCCAGGAAATTGATTCAAAGGTACTTGTGGATACCAAATGCCATGAATACCTTCTTTATAAAAAACAGCATAGTATTGGCATATAGCCTGTGTGTATCCTCCCATATACCTTAAGTCATTTCTAGATTAATTATAATAATGTAATATAAATGATATATAGATGCTGTTATATCGTGTTTTCACAAATAATAACAAGAAATAAGTCTGTACATGTTCAGTTATAGACAATTTTTTCAAGTATGTTTCATCTGTGTTTGGTTTCATTGTGAATGAAAAACCTGCAGATTTGGAGACCCAACTGTATTTTTATATCATGTGAACTATTTTTTCTAAATCAAAAAATGCTAGCCTACTATTTTGACATAGTCAGGGCAGATGAATCATTGTTTGATCAAGTGTGAAAGCTCAAAATGCACAGGCATTTGGAACAGTAGTTAAAGTCACATCCCATATTGGAGTGCCAAGGTTTGAGTCCTGGCTTCTCTGTTTCTGATCTAGTTTCCCCTCTCCATTGTTCCCTCGAAGCAGCAAATTAGTGCTCAAGTGCGTGGGTCCCTGCCACTCACATGGGAGAACAGGACTGAGTTCGTGACTCCTGGCTTCAGGCTGACTCAGTCCTGGCTGATACAAGCAATTGTGGAGTGGTCTTTCTGTCTAGCTGTCTCTGCCTCTTTCTCTCTCTGCCTTTCAAATTTAAAAAATGAAAATAATTAAGTCTAAAAAATTTTGAAAATCTCACAATGAATAAATACAAACTTTGTAATTAAACCCCTTGATATTTTCCTAAGAATCTTTTTGTTTTCACAAAAACAGATATAGTAGTAAGAGAATTGTAAACCTGTAACATATATATGCACATATATTTACATGTGTGTATGTGTGTATGAATGGACTCCTTCATTTACATAATAGGGATATGATGCATCTAATGTGAAATAATGTGAAAGCAATCATTTTCAAAGCAATGCTGTATTTTTTGCATCTTTTCTTATTTAACCATCAAGAATTCAATGTTTGCTTGAATCATCAAAAAATTTATTTCAGATAGCAACTGACATTTTCCCATATTAAAAAATAAATCCTTGAGCTGACAGACATCCAGCAGTAAGAGGTAAGGCTTGAGCTGACAGTTGCTTCCTTGCACAGGCTTTTAATTACAGAGTCAGCGTGCAAGCTTCAGAAGCCCCCAGGAGTCAGCAGCTAACATTGACTGGTGTTCAATCCACTGCTAGCAAGGAAGAAGTGTAGCAATTAGGGGAGGTTTCAGAAGGAACATGGGGAGTGCATATCTGCTCTATCACCATGAGGCTTAATTTCATCAAGAGAAAAACTATTTCATCCATCTAGCTCTATCAGAAAATAGGCTGTTTCCCAATATTAAAATTTTAAAATAATCAAGGTTCATATTTATTCACTAGACTATGTAAGATATTTAGGTATCTCAGCCACATCTTTTAATGTATGTTAGATATTCTGTTCCTTAAGCACAGGATTCTGAACGAAATATACACTTTTATGCAAACAGGTCCCAGTGATAAATTTCAGTTGTTGCAATTTTACTCTGAACACAATGAGAATCTATTTTTTTCTAGGGCTGCATCTTAAATCAGCTGTTCTTTCTCAACATCAGCTTTTAGCAGAACAGTCTTGCTGGCCTTTCTGAAAGTCTGTTTTCTGTAATCTTTGTACACAGATGACCAATTTTGTTAAATTAAAAAAAATCATCTTCTCATCATTTTAAATCAGTGGGCTTTTATCTGAGGCTCAAAAGAAGGCTTCTTTCCCCTGCGGACTCAAGTATTTTATTATTGCCATTTTAAAAGCCAATTCCCAAAATATTTGCAGAGCATCTATTATATGCCAGAAGAGTGGGAGGTTGCCAGAACTATGCTATTTGGATTAGTGAAATGCTACTGATCTCACATACTTTGGGAGAAAAAATATCAGCTTTCAGTATTTCTCCCCACACTTTCCACATCCTTAGAAATGATTAAGAACTGTTGCTTTGTAATATCTCCTACCTTATTCTATATCAGCAGAAGATCATAAATCACATATCTAGACTTTAATTTTAGAATCTGAAGCATACTGTTTTCTGTGGCATGTCACCCCATACAAGCCTGTTGGTCCCTCATGGGCAAAGTCCTGAGCTGGCCATCTGAAGAGGTTTCTCATATCTGCACACAAAGTAGTTTATCTGGGACCCTTAGATCTAAAATGAAATGACTCATTCTTAATTTCTCTTTAAAGTTTGTCTTCCCCACATGCTTGCTAAAAATAAAGGGTCTGCATAAATGTTGGTAGACCAAATGTAAGAAAATATATTGGAGTAGCAAACATGAAGGAAAAGAAGGTATTTTAGCTTAGGCTTAAATACTTCACAGGACAAAAAGATACAAGCTAATATACAAACATACTTCTCTCTCTTATCCCCTGGTTCTTCAAATTTCCCCTTTAAGAGGAGTCAACGATGCAAACCTTGCCTCTTTTTAAAGGCCCCATTCCAGGCCAATTAAATTAAAATTTCTAGGCTCCTCCTTGGTAATATTAAAAAACAAAAACAAATACAAAACAGGGTGGGCATTTGGCTTAACGATTAACATGCAAGAGATAAGATGCTTGCATCCCATATTGGGCTGCTGATTCTAGTTTGTTTCCTGAAAAGCAAGTAGTTGGGTTCCTACCATCCATGTGGGAATCCTGGATTGAGTTCCCATTTTCTGCCTTTGGCTCAGCCCCAGCCATTGGGGGCACCGGGAGAATAAACTAAAAGATGAGAGCTCTGTCCGCCTGTCTGTCTGTCGGTCTCTCTACCTCTTAAGTTAAAAAAATTCAATTAAGCCTTCACAGGGAATGCTAATATAATGGCTGAGGTTGACACTACTGAGTTAGATTGATATAAAACACTGCTTTTGTACAGGTCCATTCCAGATAACCACTTGATATCTTAATCTTATTTCTGATGTAATTTCACTTAGTCATAAAGTTGTAACATATCTGGTTTCAAGCAATCTTTGGAAAAATTCCTAAATCAAAAGCAATATATATATATATTTTTTTTTCCTACAAATTGGCTAATCATAGACCACAGAATGTGAAAAGACTATTTCAGACGTTGACATTTCAATAATGGTTATTAATCATAGCCTTGCATTTTATTATTGAAAAATTTCCATTTAAATATCATTTGTTAGTGATAATATTTTTGGAATTCTATCTGTATGTAATATGAGAATGAAAATAGTTTATAGCTTGTCCTGAATTATACATCAAATTGGAAAGTCTTTTGCTAAAAATAATTTGGAAAGAAAAGACATTGTGCAAGGCACTAAAAACGTATGCTCTGGAGAGGAAAGTAGGTGAGCTAGTTTCTACTTATTTTGACTTTTTTCTGTACAAAGACTTCATATCACAAAAAGTAATTTTTAAAAATTTCAGGAAATAAAGTTTCATTAATTCCTTTTGGCTAATATGGAAACTTTAAATAAAAGTATCATAACTTTCTCCTCCAAGGTGCCTAAAATTGTTCAAAGAAGAACATTTCCAAGAAAGAAAACCACTACCAAAAATTTAAAGAGAAGTCTATACTATGCTTATTCTTAACTTTTAAAAAATCAGGGGCCAGCAGTGTGGCTTAGTGGGTAAAGCTGCCGCCTGCAGTGCTGGCATCCCATATGGACGCTAGTTCGAATCCTGGCTGCTCCACTTCCGCTCTCTGCTGTGGCCTGGGAAAGCAGTAGAAGGTGGCCCAAGTCCTGGGGCTCCTGAACCCTCATGGGAGAACGGGAAGAAGCTTCTGGCTCCTTGCTTCAGATCGGCACAGCTCGGGGCCGTTGAGGCCAACTGGGGAGTGAACCAGCAGATGGAAGACCTTTCTCTTTCTCTGCCTCTCCTTCTCTCTCTGTGTAACTCTGACTTTCAAGTGAATAAATACATCTTCAAAAAAAAATCACATCGTGAAACATCAGGATTATTTTGAAGACAGTTCATATACTTTCTGATCAACTTTTTGAAGTGTTCCAGTAAAAAGTAAAGTGGTTTCATATATTAAAAAACGAGACTGAAAACACCTTGGGATTTTTCTCATCTAGATTGCAAGGAAGAGAGGTGCTCAAGTGAACTGGATGATGAGGCTTTCTCTCACAGACACCAGGTGAGATCACAGGGCAGTGTCACAGACCTTCATCTGACCATCATCCGTAACAGAAAGGGCTCAGAGTGACCCACCAAGGAGCCTGGAGTCTCAGAGCTTGCCTTCACGGCTGCTAAAGCACATCGCTTCTCTGAGAATCAGTATTGGATAACAGAACCTACAGGAAATCAAGAAAATCCAAGGCAGGAATTGAATTTTGTAATTCACATTGGAGTAGGAGATATCAGCTGTGAAACTTGAGAATATTATTTTGTACTCTTGGATTGATTTATTTAATTTATTTAGTTACCTGAAATTATTAACTGAAGAAATAGAAAAAAGAGAAAATGTTTGCTTAACAAATATACTGTTACAGAGCACAGTTGATGGAGAAAACAGTGCTGTCCTCCAGGAATATTAAGAGTGGACCTTGTCTAAACAAGATAAGAGTCGGAGAACTCAGAGGGCTTCCATAGCCTTGGAAACTCATGACTGGAGCATAGGGAGATTACTGATGCCATAGACAGGAGTGTCAATTGGTAAAGTCAACAACAGGAGTCACTGTGCACTTACTCCTCATGTAGGATCTCTATCCTTAATGTGCTGTACATTGAGATTTAATGCTATAACGAGTACTCAAACAATATATTTCACTTTGTGTTTCTATGGGGGTGCAAACTGTTGAAATCCTTACTTAATGCATACTAAACTGATCCTCTGTAAAAAAAAAAAAAAAAGGAAAAAAAAAAAAGAAATTATCAATTCCCAACTTGACTCTCACTGGGATTAAACATGACAATAGGTCTGCTCTGATTTAATCATCATTTAAAAAAAATCATCTATTATTTTTCACTTTATGTTTCTGTGTGGGAGCAAACTGTTGAAATCCATACTTAATGTATACTAAGCTGATCTTCTGTATATTAAGATAATCGAAAATGAATCATGATGTGAATGGAAGGGGAGAGGGAGTGGGAAAGGGGAGGGTTGTGGGTGGGAGGGACGGTATGGGGGGGAAGCCATTGTAATCCATAAGTCGTACTTTGGAAAATTATATGCATTAAATAAAAGTTTAAAAAAAAAAAAAAAAAAAAAAAAAAAGAGTGGACCGGATGCAGAGGAAGAGGTAGGACAAGTCTTTGAAGTTGACTTGGGATGGCTAAAAACCTAAATTCCCTTTAAGTTATTCAAATTAAGGTATTTAAAGAGGCTGTTTTCTTTTTGTTTGTTTTTGAGAGGACCAGTATAATTTTTGGCCAACTGTGTCCAAGAGAAGAATTTAAGGAGAAAGAACAATATCTAAACACATGTCTCCCAGTATATGTATTTTTCTGATAATCACTATTTTTAGTTCCCAGTGGCTCACTTTTGTTGTGACCATGTTAAGATTTATGATCTGTGATGGGAACTTCCTACCTGCAACTCTGAGTTGCACCATCACATTTTCCAGAACCCTTGATTTAAGGTTTTAAAAGACTGGAAAGCAACAATTACAAACCAGTGTAGAATAGGACTTACAACTACTGTGAAAAGAATGGAAAAAAGAAATCAACACTCCTGTAATCAACAGATCATTATCATATTTTCTGAGACTTAAAAATTCAATTAAAAATAGCATTAACAGTTTACAGTCTTGAATAATCATCACAACTCTTCATAGACCTTCAGTGCCAATTTTCTCTTTGTTCTCTGGATTATTGTAACTCCTATTTTCAAGTGCATACTAGAATCTCTTCTGAAATGTAGTAGCCCCACGAGCTTTGTTCTCTTTTGGTTAAGGACATACCCTCCACTGCCTATACAGATGCAGCTCCTAGGGGATTCTGTGGGGTCGCTTAGGGTTAAGCTGTACACTCATATGCTGCGAAATGAAATTTAGTAGCCTCTGGTCTCTGGCTGATGATCTCTTCATTTCTTCCAGAAAACCCACAAAAGTCATATTTCAAATTTTTAAGTGTGTTTTCATTAATTATTTTTTTAACCAGCAGAATTAGACTTAGGCAGTGATATGTAAGATAGCCAGAATGAAGGAATAAGTGAAACTAAGTTTTCAGACTGGAAATAAGTTTCTATCTTGTTTCCTCAGATGCCCAATGTATTTGAGAACCAGCATCCTTCCTGGAAAGGGAGTCATGGCATAGGTATCTAACACTTGCAACTAGAGAGGTAAGGTCCTGTGGAGGCTGTAGTGCCAAGATCAAGCATGTTTGGGTAAGATTACAGTAAGCTATTTGCTACCAGGAATTTCAGAGGTATCATTGCGTCAGGAATGAAGATATTCTTTCATGGTTAGAAAATGCATTGAACTAGGTCAACATTTGCAGATTTGGGGCTAAACAGAGACTTGGGTTAACAGTGTTTAGCATTGGGGAATGCTTGCATCCACCTCAATTTTTGTAGAAAAATGCTCATCAATCATAGAGGATAAATAAGAGGTGCAGTTTCTTTTGAGAGAAATCATGTCTACATTTAAAGAGAAAGGTATGCCTACACAAATCCTATGTGTTTAGACTTTAGGGGACTTTGACAGGGAGCCCATTAGCTATGTGTTACGAAGTGCAGATTAGTGAAACAGAAATATAGGCATTAGGCCAAAGCCAGTCTTAAAGACAACCAGAGTTTGTACCAAATTCAGACATTTCCAGAACTCCTGAATTCCTGCTGTTAATGAAGCTACTCATGAAACATAAAAATAAAGCAGTGTGTGTCTCAGACTGAACAGAGACATTGTAACTGGAGCTCTAGGATAAAGTTGGGGAAGTAGAAACAATCAGGCACCTGAAGCCAGAGTCCCAGCCAGGAAGCTATGGGTGAGCAAAGTAGGCATCCTAATTATCCTGGCATCTGGGCCATACTATGCACTCCTAAATTTGTTTTCCCTGTAGAAGAGTATTTCCAAATAAGAAGGTTGAGAGCATGACAGTACATCAACAAGAATCCTATGGCACATTGAAGACCTTAGTATGTTTGAGCCGTTCAGAAATAAATCCAAAGATACACAGACTCCAGAAAGGGAAATACTCCTCCAATCCCAGCTTTCATTTGTTTGAATTTCCATGAGGAAGAACAACTGATGGCAGAGTAGATTTGCAGAAGGGTCGAGATGGTAGAAGATGACTCAGTGATCTTGAAAATATATCATACATTTTCCAGTCCAAAGAATACACATAGAAAGAAGGAGAAAACTGGACTTCCTTTCAGAAATATGTGTGACAATGTCAAATAGTCTAACAAACCTATTGTGGAAGCCTCAGGATAAGAAAAAGATAAAAATGGGTAGAAAATATTTGAAGATAATGAACAAAAATTCCTCAAATACAATGAAAACCATACTATCTAAGAAATCCAGTGACCTCAGGCAAAATACTACTCCAGCTGCTGACTCATCAATTCATACCATATTTATTTCGTGCTGATTCTGTGCAAAGAGCAACAGGAATATATATCTGAATGTTGCACATTCTCTGACACAGTTAACCATGTAGCTCTATACTATATGATATGGTAACTACTAACCAAATGTGGCTATTGAGCATTTGTAATACCATTAATAAGAAATGATAATATTTAGACTATGTTATTTTTTAAAGATTTATTTATTTATTTATTTGAAAGAGTTACACAGAGAGAGGAGAGGCAGAAAGAGAGAGAGAGATACACACACACACACACACACACAGAGACAGAGAGACAGAGAGAGAGAGAGAGGTCTTCGATCTGCTGGTTCACTTTCCAATTGGCCGCAACGGCTGGAGCTGCGCAGATCTGAAGCCAGGAACCAGGAGCTTCTTCTGGGTCTCCCACGTGGGTGCAGGGCCCCAAGAACTTGGACCATTTTCTACTGCTTTCCCAGGCCATAGCAGAGAGCTGGATTGGAAGTGGAGCAGCCGGGTCTCACACCAGTGCCCATATGGGATGCTGGCACTTCAGGCCAGGGCGTTACCCCACTGAGCCACAGTGCCGGCCCCATGGACTATGTTAAATATATTAGTGAAATTAATTTCACCTGTTATTTTTATTTCCTTAAACTATACTAATAGGAAAGTTTATATTTATTATTTAATATACTATGTTTTTTGGAAGCACTGATCTATGATATCACCATCTATTTGGTAAAATAAAGCCCACACATAAAAGTAAAGAACAAGTAGCTATGTGTCAAATCAGATCAACTGGAGCTAGATATATTTAATTAGTTTTTAAAAATTTTACTAGGTTTATTTTGAGTTTGTTTCAATTTGGCCTTATATAAAGAAGCCAGAAATTTAGTGGATATCAGAAACTATCATTGATAATCAACAATAGATTACTTTGGCTCATTATAAAACATTTAGGGTTTTATTTTTATTAAAGATTTATTTATTTTATTTGAAAGGCAGGGAGAAAGGAGAGAGAGAGAGAGAGAGAGAGAGAGAAACAGAGAGATCTTCCCTCCCTATTTTACTCCCCAAATGGCTGCAACAGCTGGAGCTAGGCTGATCTGAAGCCAGGAGCCAGGAGTTCTTCAGGATCTCCCATGCCAGTACAGGGGCCCAAGCACTTGGGCCATCTTCCACTGCTTCCTCGGGTGCATTAGCAGACAAGTGGACTGGAAGTGGAGCAGCCAGGACTTGAACCAGTGCCCACCTGGGATGCTGGTGGCAACTTTATCCAGTAAGCCACAGCATCTGTGGCCACCACTCTACTCTCCCCCCCCTTCTTTTTTTAGAGATTTATTTATTTTATCTTAGGGTTTTAATGTTATCAATTTGCACTCCTTTAACTGTCTACCCCATGATCCAAATCAGTGAAAGCAGCTATAATCTGGTCCATTTATTTCCATAGCTCTTTTGAATATGTAATGAGGAACATTAACAATGTTTTAAAAACCCAAATGTATACAACGGAAATAACATAGCATTTTAAATAGAGTAGTAATTTCAATTTTTTTTTATTTTTTACTGTTTCAAGATCTTTATTTTACTTTTATTTGATAGACATTAATAGAAAAATTATAGTTATTAAAACTATGTTCAAGAAAAGATTTGGTTCAGTTTGGTTCTAATGTGAATATTCAAGATAAAATCTGAGGGCATGCTGGGTGATAAGCAGTCCATTAGACACTGGCACACAGCTATTGTAAGAACCGTAGTTCTGTATAAGTTTGTTATTGTAGTAGTGTTTGCTTTTCTTCTGTAACTATACTTTTCAAGTTTTGTCTCTGATCTTGCAGATTTCAACTCTTAGAATACAAATCACGTGAGTTTCCTCTTTTGCTGCTGTCAGATGGCACTCAACTTCTTCACATGCAGCTGTGGGCTTGCAAGTTAGGGTACCCAAAAAGCAAAGGAGCTTGGAAAGGAAGTGACTAGTCATATCCTTCAGAGAAACAGGCTTCCTAAAATATATGGGAACAGGTGAGGGCTAATAGGTTCACCTAAGAGTTTGCATAATGACTAAGATATCTAGGATTCAATCAGACCTGGAGATATCCAAGATATTACCATTGCAGGTCCTTCTGTTCCTGGCAAGATGACAAAGTCATGCTTTTGTTAGGATAAACTCTATGTAACTAATTTTTCTGGGAATGCTTTGTTCAAACATAAATTTGCTTTTCATTTCCACATCATGCCTTGGACTGAATGGAATCTACTTTCAGCAATACTCATATTAATAAAGGATATTGCAAACCTGCTGCTGCAGTACTCAGAATATGTAGGATGGTCCAATGAGGTACAAAAATGTGGGGAAAATCTATAACAAAGTTACCTAAATAGGACTAGAATCTGCATTACTCTGTGAGTCAGAGATATACTCATATGATGATACACACACACATACACATTTACTTCCGTGAAGCACAAAAGATGCCTTTGTTTTGGCCTTTTAAATTCTATTTCAAGAAAATAAAGAAGCAAATAATAAGACTCTCGTATAAAATTGAGAGGGAGAAAAATGAGCAGAGTCATCTTTCCCTTTTATTCCCAGCATTATATAGAAAAAAATAAGGGAATACAAAATGATATTCAGATTTGTAACTTGGATTTTAGGAAGAGGTACCACCCAAATTGGAGACACATTAAAGAAATCATGCTGGATGTAAATGCTAAGTCTGCTTAGTTAGTCTCAGAAACAGCAACAACACTGAACAAAAGAAAGCGGGGATCCTTTAGGAAGTCACTCACACTTCTTGAGGTGTAGACACTGTTTGGGTTCTAATTAGTCAACATTCAACAAAGGCTCAAGTGTAGTTAGACCAAGCAGGGAGTTCGAGTGTTAGTAATGCCAAGCAGAAAGTCAGAATGGGATATGGGCTAGACAAATTACTGAAGAGAAAGCCCTTAAAAAATAAAGGCAAAGGAAACATACTCATTACACAGAGAAACAGCATTCTCAAAGAAAGAGAGAAAGGAAGAAAGATTTCTTATACAAAGGAAGCAGAAGGAAACTTTAGAAAACATCTGCTTTATGTTCTCAAAACAAAACTTCAAAACTGTACAGAAGAATAGATACGTGATGATAAGACAACATATTGAGAGGAAAATGTTTCCGGTAGGTATAAATCAAAATAGCTCCAAACATGTTTTTCTTCTGGCTAGGTGTCCCTCAGCATAATGCTTCAATGTAATCAAGTTTTTCTCCCCGGAATTTATTATTTTATTTTATTTATTTATTTGAAAAGGAGAGTAAGAGCAAGAGAGAGAGAGAGAGAGAGACGTATTTTCCATTTACTGGATCACTCCCTTTATGCCACAACAAAGAGGGTTGAGCAAGGCCAAAGCCAGGATCTCAGAACTCAGCCCATGTCTTCCATGTGGACAGCAGAGACCCAAGTACTTGAGCCATCATCTGCTACCTCCCAGGAGGTCCTTTAGCAAGAAATTGGATCAGAGGCAGAGCCAGGATTTGAATTCAGATACTCATTTATGGAATATAGCTGTCCAAAGCAGCAACTGGGCCAAATGCCCGCCCCAACAATCATTTTTGTAAAAGTTGTAATCTGTGTCCATTAACTCCTCTGAGTACCAAGCATAAACTGAAGGGATAGAATTTCCTCTCATAAAAACCATGGGGATACTAAAAACAAACAAACAAACAAACAAAAAACAAAAACCACACTTCCTAGATAAAAAGCTGTCCTGTGACTGATAGAACATATCATAGAAATATTGCATTTAGGGCCATACTGTAGTTCAGGGCTCAGGTGACTTTTTGGTGGCAGCTGATGGAGGCAAAATTGCCCTGGAGAACAGTTTGTGCAGGTTTGGGGGATTAACTGAGGCCTGGCAGATGAGTATTTAGAAATGAAGATTATTGTACTGGAAAGTGATGTGGTCTAGGCATGGAGCTAGATAGTGAATAGGAGCTGAGGGGCTGACAGCTGTCTGCTGGAATCACCCACTACTACAAACTCCACCCCGTTCTGTGCAGGTTTGGCACACCCACTTTCCCATAGTGCACCGGAATCTCACTTCTCATGCACAAGATCCCGTGATGTCCATGTGTACAGTAAGCTCCACATGGAGACAGAAGGAAACCTCCCCAGAGATCATTATATGCCCTGAGCACCACCTAAACTCCATCCAATTTGTATGCTGAATTATTGCACCACACTCCCCACAGTCAAAGGGGCGACCGAATTGGGGTGGGGGCAATTCTCCCTCATGAGGTTGTTCATCTCTGCACGTGTACTGTCTTTAATATCTTTAAGTAAACCATTCTCTGATTCTTGCATTTTATTATGTCTCTGCTTTGAACTCATCTCTCACACTGAGACAGGAACTTAAATAAATCCAGGTGGGGACCCCTTGTCCCCTACACAAAGTGAGCTTCTTTCTATTGTATTGTAGCTTGCATGATGATTAGTAGGGTCAGAAAAATAAGAGAAATGTATACACAGAAGTTGTTCTTTAGATGACGATCATTTTATCTGTTAGGACAGGTGTTACAATTGCAAGCATGAGGGTTGATTTCCATTCAGAAGAAATTCATCTCAGTTTCCATTAACCAGCTTAGAGCTTCATTCAAAATGTAGTACATTTTATTTATGTGATGCCTTCTGGCTTTTAGTGCCAAAAGAAACATGACTCAAGCCATGTTTTAAGAGCAAGATGTTAAATAATCTTTTCAGATTCAAAAAAAAAAAAATGCCTGCATGGAAGTAGTGGGGGAGGGTTGGGAGTGAAAATGAAGTCTTTGATTCTTACTAAAATATATTTTGTGATGTGTGGAACCTGGGAACAAACTAGCAACTCCATCATTTCATTTCATTAGAAAGAAGAAAGGGATCTAAAGGTTGCTCCTCTATGTCTGAGGAAAAAGCACATGCCTAGGAAACCAGATACTGACTTGATCTTATTAAAAGCGATAGTTGTGCTTTTGATATAGATTGGGCAGGGAGCTAGTTAGTGAACAAAGGAGCTGAGAGACTCATCAGTTTCCTTGCCAGAAGGGTCCCACCCACTTCTGTGCCAATCAAACATAGTTGCAGGCTAGGCATACCTACTTCCCATGATGCACCTGTGCCTCACTCCCCCATCATGCACAACATGCCACTCTAACTGCATTCTGAGTGCCATGAGATGCCATGAAACCTTCCCAAAGACCACCAGATGCACTGAACCCTGCCCAAACTCCACCCTGTTTTTATAGAGTACCATGCCCTACCCAATAAAGAACCAACCCAAACATCAGGTGGGGGTGCAGTAGCAGTGGTGGCAGCATCACCAGCAAGATGCCCCTTCTCGTGGAGGGAGGCTGCCTGCCTTCATTCCTGAATATGTACTCTTTTTAGCTATCTCTAAGTACGTCCTGCTCTCCTACCTGAACTTCATCTATGTCTCATGCTGAGATAAGAATGCTGAGTAAGGGGCCAACATTATGGAGCAGTAGGTACAATCACCACCTGAGATACCAGCATCCCATTTTGGCTCTGATTCATGTCTCAGCTGTCCCATTTACAATCCAGCTCCTTGCTAATGACCTGGGAAAAGCAGTGGAATATGATGGCCCAGGTGTTTGGGCTCCTTCCATCTACATGGGAGATAAAGAAGTTCCAGGCTCTTGGCTTCAGCCTGGCGCAGCCCTGGCCACTTGGCCATCAGGGGAATGAACAAGCAGATGTAAGATTTCTCTTTCTCTGTCTCTCCCTCTAATGCTGACTTTCAAAAATGAATAAGTCTTTTTTTTTTTTTTTTTTTTGACAAGCAGAGTGGACAGTGAGAGAGAGACAGAGAGAAAGGTCTTCCTTTGCCGTTGGTTCACCCCCCAATGGCCGCTGTGGCCAGCACGCTGTGGCCAGTGCACCGTGCTGATCTGAAGCCAGGAGCCAGGTGCTTCTCCTGGTCTCCTATGAAGGTGCAGGGCCCAAGGACTTGGGCCACAGCAGAGAGCTGGCCTGGAAGAGGAGCAACTGGGACAGAATCTGGCACCCAAACTGGGACTAGAACCCGGGGTGCCAGCGCCACAGGCGGAGGGTTAGCCTATTGAGCCGCAGCACCGACCATGAATAAGTCTTAAAAAAAAAAAAAAAGAAAGAAAAGAACTTGGAGTAAATCTAAGCTAAAGACTCCCAAACTGCTGTCTTACAATACTTTTTTTTTTTTATTTTAAGGATTTATTTATTTATTTGAAAGGCAAAGTTAAAGAGAGAGAGAGCGAGAGATCTTCCATCCTCTGGTTCACTCCCCAAATGGCCACAATAGCCACAACTGGTTCAATCCAAAGTCAGGAGCCAGGAACTTCTCCTGAGTCTCCCATGTGGGTGCAGGGGCCCAAATACTTGGGCCATCTTCCATTGCTCTCTCAAGCACATTAGCATGTTGCTGGATTGGAAGTGGAGCAACCAAGACTTGAAC
This sequence comes from Oryctolagus cuniculus, assembly GCF_051225735.1. Lineage (NCBI taxonomy): Eukaryota > Metazoa > Chordata > Mammalia > Lagomorpha > Leporidae > Oryctolagus > Oryctolagus cuniculus. Next base: position 158,999,123 of record NC_142869.1, read on the forward strand.
TGGCACTGGCAGGCAGCAGCTTTACCCACTATGCCACAGCACCAGCCCTCACAACACTTTAATCACAGTAATTAGTGAGGCTCTGGGAAACAAGAGTGACATTGTTGTGGGCTAGTTTGGGCCAAAATTAATACCGCAGGCTGTTGCCTTGTACTTAGAGATTCTAAGTACAGACACAACCATGGCATGCAGGGTGATAAGGTTTATTTACAAAGTGAGAAGAATACAAAGGCACATGAGGGCTCCATTTAGGGAGAACAGACCAGGAAAGGTGAAAAAGGGGAATTTCATACCCTGCTCTGGTTGTCATTGGTCCACGAGGTGGAGAGAGAGAGAGAGAACTCCCTCCCCTTCACCAAGCTTCTTATGAGCTTTGACAAAGGGAGTGGTTACATAGTGCTGCCCCCAGGTCCCAGGAAAGGGGAGGGGCATCTTGGGGAGAGGTCATCTGATAGGAGTACATGGGGTGGGGGTGGGGGTGGGCTCCAGCTCATGAACTTAATCTGTCTCCCTGACGTTTCCCACATCAACTTCACACAGCTGTCAAGGCTTGCTTGGGTGAAGTTCTGCCTTTGAGGGGAAACCTCTCTGTGAGATCTTTCCATTGCTAAACCTTCATAAATGGAGTTAAAATAAATCTAGTCACCACCCAAATTTGCTTTGTAATAAATCACCCTTTGGAGAGGCCCTAGTTCAGAATTAACTGAAATGAACAAAAACAGACCCCTGACCCAGACAGCCTTAACTTTCCCTTGGCTGCCCTAACTTTGGACAAGTGTCTTCTGGCCTGACAGCTCTTTACTTCCCTTTCCTTATGACCCTTACTTTGGAAAACAAGTAAGTCCTTTCTCTTCTCCTTTGAGAGGTAAATCTTTTTAAAAGCCACCCCCCCTCCCTGCCCCAGTCTTATAAGCCAGAAGTGTCTTTTCCTAGAACCTGGGGAAAATTTTCCTTTGAAATGTAGTCATCAAGGAAGACAAAGCTCCCATCCCTCAGGCTCTGGTGGAAGGGCAAGAGGCTAATTTCCAAGGGTGCCTATTAACAAACACGGTTGGCTTAATCACCCAGAGGAGCATTTGCAGACCCAGGAATAATTCTATGTGCTCCACACGTGGCATTAGCCAACCTCCTCTCCCAGTTCCCCTAGTGTTCCATTAGCTCAGCCCAGTGCCTGAGAACTCTCTCGCCCTCTGTTGCAGAGAAGTTGAAGTCAAACTCAGTTCTGGCTTCTCTTGCCTGCCAAAATAGCGGTTCTTCCTCACCTGTTTCACTTTGGTGGAATTTTTTTTTTACACTATAGAGTACATGTTGCCTTCCCCTAAAATTCAGATATTGAATGAATTAGGATACTAGGAGGTGGAAAGATTAATGTCCTTCTGATATAGGCAGGCAGATAGGATTAAATCGATTAGATCTGTGAGCTGGAGACCACACCCTTTTTTGATCTCACACCCCTGCCTGACCTTACTTGTTCGTGCCCCTGGCAATCAGACTGTGTAACCACGCCCCTTTGGAAGTGAATAAAATGTCTGGGCCTGCCCTTTTTGTCCTACGACTCCAGGCATGTGGCTTTCTAGCCATGGCTCCTGGCCTGCTCTCTGTACCCAACTTAGTTTCTAGACTTCTTTCTCCCCTAAATAAAGCCCTGATTTTTCTGTGTATTTCTCCCACTGAATAAATACTAAAACTGCACCATGTTTCATTTATAAGCAGCTGATATTTAGAATTCTTAAAATATATGGCAAGAACCCTTGAAAATATTAATGTTAAAAGAATTAATAAAATTTTGAGTAAATGTCCCTGATTTCACTTCCAAGTGGAGGAAGTTGGGAAAGAGGAACCATCACTGTGGTGCAGCACGTTAAGCTACCATCTGTGAGGTTTGTTGCTGTTTGTTGGAGACAGAGAGACAGCCCAGAGGCAACTTCCTATCTTTCACAAGCATTATTTCAATTTAACTTCATAACTCTCATCTACTCATGCATTCTTATATTTATCCAATCAACAAATCATTGTGAGTAACTATTAAGTGCCAGACACAACCACATGAGTTACATATTCATCACTTTATGTTTGTATGGGGGAACCTGAACACAAGGGAGATTAAATGACTTGTTTAGCATCACGAAGTAAGAGACTTTTAGATCCATGCCTTGCCTCTGGAAAGCAAGTTACTCTGGCAATGCAACTGACTCAGACACAGTGCCTTTTGCTGCTAGGTTAAGTAGTTGAACTTTAAAGTGTTTTCTTTTTCATGACAAGTAATGCTCCCTTTTAATTGGAAAAATATTGTGACATATCTGTGTTTCATTTCTAGAAAGAGAGGAAGTAGAAGAGCGAGCGTGGATAGGTACTACACACACACACACACACACATACATATGTATCACTTTTTGATGTACAATCATGGATCTAAAATTATGCAGCCACTACCTTGATTTGAGTGTGCCCTGAAAGATCAGATACAACTATTTCTGATATTTAAATACATTCTCTGAAAAGCACACCATGTTCTAAAATACTCATTTTCTTATTTTTGTAACCTTTGGGTGGTAAGGAAAAAGTGACACAGGGAATTTAAATGATATGGACAAGGTCTATACACATGAACTGATCCGAACAAATTTGAATTCAGTCAAAGTATCAGACAATTGTGGTAGTGTTAACATTAGAACCTACATGCATTTATTTTTACTCTGCTTATTATTATTCTTTTAAAGAAGACATGTTTTCTCAGAGTATAGTTGCAATCAACTTTTCTTCCAGGATTTATGTAGTGTCAGCGAGGAAGCATTGCTACCTCCACTGGGCAGGATAAACTAGGTTATGCTATGGTAAAACATTTATCATGAATTCCAGCATGTAATACAATAAAGGTTTATTTCTGGATCATGTTCCATGACAAAGCAGGGCAGAACAGTTCTGCTTTACAGAGACAGCAAGGATCCTGGCTGAGAGAGAAACCGGCACCTCAACATGAGGCTCCAGCATTGACTACAGCAGGGAAAGGAGAGATGAGAGAGTTGCAAGTTGATCTGGCAGTGAGTGATACCTGTCATTTCCACTCACACCTCTCAGACTAGGATGAGTCACATTAGGCCACCTCACTGAGATAACTCCTAGGGACTTCAGTTTTCCATATGCTCAGGAAAACAGAACTGGATATGCTACATTTATCTCAGCATGTTTGTCATATTTATGGCATATAGATGTCATCTAAGAGCAGAGAAGATAAAAAAGTATGTAAACCAATTATCTGGATAAAAAATAATGCAATTGGCTTCTCAATAATGTATGTAATCTTGCTTAAAGCAAGGTGCATATTTATCAGTCTAACAGTCTACATATTGTTAATGCATAATCAATAAACCATTTCTTTATGTCCTGCAGTATAAAAGTCCACCAAGTGTGAAAACAAGGAATATGGGCTTGTCCTGGTGACTCAGCATGAAAGAGTCTTTTGTGGCCATATGCAGATTTATGGTTATTTGCAAATCAATGATTTTAGTGATACTATTTTCAGAATTAATATAAAGTAGGTAACTTCAGATAGTAAGTCTCAGACCAAAAGGTGTTCCTTTCTCCTGATTAGTAAGATCCTTTACAAAATTAGTTTTTTTGAGATATTCTAAATCACTAAATTATTATAATATTATATAAAATTTTTCCTTAGATTTTATTTCTAATGAGAAAAATTTCTACAAACCCAAATAAAGTTTTTAAATGTGTATTGAAATTAGATTCCTTTCTGTGCCCAGAATTAGGTACTCAAAATTCAGTGGCATGTTTAAAAGTAAAAAGTATATTGTTGCCTGGGGGAAAAAAATCCAACTTTTATAATCAGAAGAGGAGAATAAACTATCAAGTGTCACATAATGGTTTAAACAGAAGATTTTATAAAATAGGTTTTTCAAGCTTTCTTTTGTAAAGAGCACAGATAAAACATTTAATCTATCTGTGTCTGAATTAATAGAACAAAAGTAATCATATTGTCACCTATTTCTAGAGCATTGGACTAGGATTAACAAAGTAGTGTGAGTAAATTGCTTTCAGAATCTCAGATGAAGAGGATCGAGTAAGAAAGTAGCTAGCAAAGTACAGGTGACAGGAGGCTTACACACTACAAAGTGTGCATATTACATGTATGCAGTGTCAAAATGTGCCGTAATGGGCTCTACATGGCCCTGTGTGATCTCCACTGTTGACATTTTGGGTTAGACAGTTCCTGATTGTGGGAGGTGTCCTCTGCATTACTGCATGTAAGGTCACATCCCTGGTTCCTACCCACTAGATGCCAACAGGACCTCTTCTTCTAGGTATGACAATCAAAAATGTCTCTGATCATAGCCAATGTTCTCTGGAGAGCAAAAAGTACCCTTGGTCTGGAGCCACTAATTTAAAGACTCAAGAATGTGAAAGAGTTAAACTAATAAGGAGAAAATTCACAGGTGAGGCTAAAACAGTTTTAAAATTAAAAAAAAGTTATTAGTTGAAGTGATAGTTTAAAGGGAGACATCACTTTTTCCACAAATGTTTATAATAAAGAAAAAAGGGACAAGAACAATTCACACAATTTTGAATAAATTGACCGCAAAAGTGTCCTTTGAATAGTTGTTATATCAGTTAAGGAAGGGTAGATTCATATAGGAATAGACAGAACAAGGAAATATGACCATGAACCTGGAAACACCCAAGCATAAGACATCCCTAATGTCTGTAGAACCTGAGACAAGTGTGCCAATGGGGACCCACATGTGATGGTGCAGGAAAAGCAGGCTTCTGCCTCCTGCTCCTGAGATTTAGCCCAACACTGTGTTCTCCCATTCTCCCACATGTGTGTGGACACCGTAGTCATAGTCTATATGTCCAAGTTCTTCCCACACCCTGCACCCTCAGTGTCTATTTGGTCACCCTTAAGTTTAGAAGTAAACCTGTTAGTGTGAGGCTCTGCCCTCAGGGGAAGTAGCTCTTGCAGGTCCCATAAATAGGTTCATAGTTATTTGAGCAGGAACTTCTAAGATACAAGATGTCACGTATAGGTTTAGAATTGGTTGTGGGCTCTGGGTGGCTTGCCCCTTGTCTTGCAGCCTCCTTTCAGGAAGGGAAAGAGCATGGCTGCAAGGAGACCAGGTCATATCCTCTGAAGTTAGTATTCTAAGCTGAAATCTCCTCTTCTGGAATCTATGGGTAGTATTGTACGAACACATGTGGAAATTTTTTATATAACACTCTTTTAAACCAGTGGGAAAAAATTAGAGCAATCATGAAATAGTACCAGGATAATTCGCCATAGAGAAAAAGTAAAATTATATATTTTCCTTATAGAAGCATAAAATGCATTCAGCTATATTTAATAGAAATATATTAAAGGCAAAGTTTTAAAGCTTTGTAAAACAGGAAGACAATTACTGTATTCTCAGGAAAGGCAGCTTGTCAGGCTATATGGAAAAGCCAGATAGATGCAACAGAGACAGTTTTGTAATTGACATTCTATTTAGAAATGTAGAGAAATATTGCTCATTTCAACTTACTATGATATGTTTTAGAGCCTCAATTCAAAGAAGTCTGTGTTTTAATGAACAATGTAGTTGTTGTGGCCACCCTAGTGAGGCAGTACTGCCCCTGCCTCTGAAGATTTGGTTTAGATGTCAGACTGATAATGCCACCCATGCATCAAGAAGGCATGAAAAGTTGTATTACTCACATAATGAAGCTTTGTGTGGAGAGCAAGTCAATTACCCTAGCAGATCTAAAAATCTAAGGTTCTAGTCTAGTCATGAGAAAAATATCAGACAAATTCCAGTAGAATGACATTCTACAAAATACTTGGTCAACACTCCTTAAAAATGTCAAAGTCATCAAATAAAAGGAAAATATAAGAAACTGTCAGGGGCCAGCATTGTGATGTAGCGGGTAAAGCCACCGCCTCCAGTGCTGGCATCCCATATGGGTGCCGAGTCCAGTCCTGACTGCTCCACTTCTGATCCATCTTTCTGCTATGGCCCAGGAAAGCAGTGGAAGATGGCCCAAGTCTTTGGGCCCCTGCACCTGCGTGGAGACCTGGAGGAAACTCCTGGCTCCTGGCTTCAGATTGGCGCAGCTCCAGCTATTGCTGGCAATTGGGGAGTGAACCAGCGGATGGAAGACCTTTCTCTCTTTTTTGCCTCTCCTTCTCTCTCTGTGTAACTCTGACTTTCAAATAAATAAATAAATCTTAAAAAAAAAAGAAGCTGTCAGCCTAGAAGAGCTTAAGGAAATATGACAACTAAATGCACGGGATTCTGGAACAGAACAAAATTAGGCAACCTCAGAGAGCAACGAGGTTGTCCAAGATCAACGGAGCCATGGAGACATGGAGTTCTCCATATGGACTCAAAAAGATGTTTCAGACAATCTGGAGGCCCAGACAGACAGGTGGGTCACAGGGTCAGAGTCACTGTAAAGCCTCCACCAGGGAAATGCCAAGTAGAAATGTGAGGTTTGCACAACTTCAGAGAATCACAAGGACAATGCCTAGTAGAGCTGTAGAGACAGCCCTCTACCCTGTGAGAACTGAGGCATGGGCTGTGAGCATGAGCCCCAGGTGTTGGACAAGGAGTTTTAGGATTCAAGGTTTGCCTGGGTGGTTTAGTTAATCTTTTCTATTTTTCTGTATTCCACTTTTGGAATGGAAACATATACTCAACTGCTGTTGCATCTTGGAAGAATATAACTTCTTTTTGACTGTTTTTTTTTTTTTTTTAATAACTAAGAGAACTGGCTTGAGTCTGAGGTGAGACTTTGGACTTTTAAATTAATGTTGGTCTAAGTTGACTTTGGGACATTGGGCATGGAAGGATTCTATGTTTTATCTAAGAAAGACATAAATCATGCAACTCATGCAAATGCAAATATTTAAACCATAAATCTCATGTTAACAGTTAACGGAATAACAACAAAAGAAAAAGAAAAAAATAAAATAAAAAGAGGGGAAAAAGAAAAAACAAAAAAGAAGGAAAAAAGAAAAACAAAAAAAGGAAAAAAAAGCAGGTTAGTGTATTGATGTTAATGGCTGATAGATTCAGGGAGGAGTTTTGAAACACTGATGGTATCTGGGAAGTGGGTCAAGTGGGGGGTCTTTAGGTCACTGGAGCTTACCCTTGGAAGCTAGTTCTCATGAGAGTGTTGGTTATATAAAGCAGAGCTGGGCCAAGCTGTTCTCTCTGTACTTCTCGGCTCACCATGTTATACTACCTCTCACATGTTGCACCATCCACTGGCCTAATCAGGTGCCAGACTAATGGAACTGCCCAATCTTAGATCATGAGCTCCAAAAGAAGAGCAAAAATAAACCCTTTCCCTTATAATTTAGCTCTTCTCAGAAGTTTTCATTAAAATAACAAAAAGATGACTCATATACCATTATTATATAGTCCAAGATTATTTACAAAAGATGAAAATATCACCTGCTGTGAAGAAGGAGGGTAGGGGCCGGCATAGTGGCATAGAAGGTAAAGTCACTGCCTGCAATGCTGGAATTCTATATGGGCTTCGTGTCCCAGTTGTGTCCTGGTTGCTCCACGTCTGATCCAGCTTCCTGCTAATGTGCCTGGGAAAGCAGTGGAGGATGGCTCAAGTACCTGGGCTGTTGTACCCATGTGAGAGACTGGAAGAAGATCCTGGCTTCAGTCTGACCCAGCCCCAGTCATTGCAGCCATCTGGGGAATGATCTACAGGTGGAAGACTCACTTTCTCTCTGTAACTCTTTCAGATAAATAAATAAATCTTTTTTAAAAAAGAATGAGGCTAAATGGAAATTATTAATGATTTTGGTGGCAGTGGAAATTGATATAACTAGTTTCATGGGCTACTTGGCAATATATAATGTATGCACATAGCACCAGATCTCTATTGCATAGACATGCACAAGAAATATAGATAACAATTCTCATTGCAGTATCACTTGAAATAAAGAAACTTGGAAATGCCCTCACTTTATATAGCAATGGGTACAACAGTTTTGCTTTGTTTAAAATTTATCTATTTATTTGAAAACCAGAGTTACAGAGAGAGAGAGGGAGCGAGAGAGAAAGTAAGACAGAGAGAGAGAGAGAGAGAGAGAGAGAGAATCCATCTTCCATTCACTGTTCATTTCCCAGATGGCCTCAATGGCCAGAGCTGGGCCAGGCCAAAGCCAGGAGCCAAGAGCTAAGAGGTTCTTCCAGGTCTCCAACATGGGTGCAGGGGCCCAAGCCCTTGGGCCGACATCTGCTGCTTTCCCAGGTACATTAGCAGGGAGCTGGAACAGATGCAGAGCAGCTGAGACTTGAATTGGAGCGCATATGGGATGCTGGCTTTGCAGATGGCAACTTAACCCACTGTGCCATGATGCTGGCCCAGACAGAGTGCTACAATTTTGAACATGTCCCCCAAAAAGCATGTGTTGGAACTTAATCCTCAAATAACATGTTGGGGAATGAGGATTAATGAGAAGTAATTCGGACATGACAGCTTTCATGAATGGATTAATGATGTTATTATGGAAGAGGGTTACTGAAGAAAGGACTAGTTCAGCTTTTTTTTTTTTAATATTTATTCATTTATTTTGAAGGACAGAGTTACAGAGAGAGAAGGTGAAAGAGAGAGGAAGAGAGACAGAGATCTTCCATATGCTGGTTCACTACCTGGATGGTTAGGGCTGGGACAGGCTGAAGTCAGGAGCCAGGAGCTTCTTCTAGGTCTCCCATGTGGATGCAGTGATCCAAACACTTGGGTCATCTTCTGCTGCTTTTCCTAGGCCATTAGCAGGGAGTTAGATAGGAAATGGAGTAACAGGGACAGGAACTGGCAGCCACATGGGATGCCACTCTCACAGGCAGCAGCTTCACCTGCTATGCCATAGCACCAGTTCCCTAGCCCTCTCTTTGCACTTCTCAGATTCCACCATGGTATCCTGCAGTAAGAAGGCCCTCACCTTATACTAGTGCGTTGATCTTGCTTCCAAAACTGTGGGCCAACAGATTTCTGTTTATTATAAATTATCCAGTATCAGGTGTTCTGTTATAGCAACACAAAATAGTCTAATATAAAGGGAAAAATACAAGTGATTTATGACATGGTCCTAGAAACAATCTTCCACACTTAGTGTAAAGGAATAAAACACATGCATTGTTATGAGGTATCTTGAATTTATTTTAAGAGAAATATACAAGTTGAACAAATATGTGTGTATGAACATGAACAAATTAAAATTTTAAATCATTTTTACTTAGACAAAAAAATAGATCTCTAAAATTTTAGTTGGAAATTTTTTATTAATCTTGTTTAGATTTAATGCAAAAGAAAAAAGTAAGTCTTAATAATTCAATAAGTTCAGTACTTTTCCTTTCACTGATTAAAATCAGCAAAATTTTTCTACTTTTACACCTGCAAAAGAATGCAGTATTTTGGGAAAAAATGGAAATAATAACATAACTTGCAGTTTAGTGTTTAAAAATGTCTACTTAATACTATGTCTATATACCTGTCTGTGAAAATTATTTCCTCAGGAAAATTATTTGTCATACAATATTTTACCTGAAGACAATGACTCTGTGCTGTTTTCATCCTCTGCGCTCTCTCTGCAGTTTTTAGAGCAGAAAATCACTTCAAAATTGCTGAATCAAAGAATGAATAATGCAGTTAAGTCACCATAATACAAAATGCTAACAGTTGGATGCTGTGTCTGGTGATCATAATGTTACATTCTTGGTCATGTCAGCATTATTTCTACGTTCTGAATTATTTAGCATTTCTGCCAATCTCATCAGTTTAAAAATATATTCATTTTATTTTAAATATAACACATATTGTTATATTTAATTAATGCCCATGCCACCTGTAATTGTTTATTTTCTACATATTAGATGCAGGTAATGTATAGTTATAATTAAATATACTATATGTGTAATTAAATATGCATCAGTGGTTCTCAGCTAGGGTTGTTTTTGCTCCCCACGGTACATTTGGCAATGCTTGGAGATATTTTTGGTTGTCACAAGTAGAGGAAGGTATCTGTCATCTGGCAGGTGGAGGCCTGGGATACTGCTGAACTTCCAATGATGCACACAACAGATTCCTTGCAAAAAAGACTCGTCTGAACTAAAATGTTGATAGTGCGTCACTTGGGAAATATTGAGCTATGTTAAAGGGAGAGAGAAAATGCAGCATTCAAAGATAAACTAGTAAGCTAGTTCATAACGTGAGTAAATGGGTAACAGAAATCAGAATTTCCTGAACTAAGAGATTTGAATGCAGGTTAAGTATTGCATGATTTGTTTGCTTGATTTGCATCTTTCCTGCATTAATGGTTAGTGGAAGTACCTCTGTCCTCTTCACTACACTCTAAGTGACTAGAAATGGAGCAGATCCTGACTGAAGATTAAACACTTACCTCTAGGGTGATTAGAAAGTAGGAGTTCTTGCCCAGGAGAAAGTAGATTACAGGCAAGTCTAAAGAATTTGAACCAAAACCTGAGATCTTGGCTCTGTGACAATACATTATGGAGCTCAAAATGAAAGTGCAAGTGCACAATCCCTGACATTTGGAGGTAATTGTCTTTTGGAGATCACAGTTTGCAGGGAAATAGAAAGCCAGATCCTGTCTCTAGACTTCATACATTCTTGTCCATCATCTATTTATACATTACCAAAAACCGTTGAATAAGTATGCAAAGGCAGTGAAGACAGCTTTTGTAAATAGCACCAAATGAATGTAGAAGCGAAAAAACAAAAGTAATTCCAAGGATAATTTGTAACCTTCTGCATTCAATGGCAAGAGCTTAAGTGCATTAGAGGACAAGTAACATATTACATTAGGCTGATTTTGCATATTTTTCCATAGCCTATGCACATAATAACTGAAATTATGCCAATCTACTGTGTTGTGGTGATCTTAACATAATCCTAAGCAGGAGAAAAAGAAAAAAAATGTTTAACACTTCTTTATTACTAACCCTGCTAACACTCAATTTGAACGAAGTGAATTTTTCAGCTTAAACAAATTGGTGAGATGAATATTATATATATTTAATGCTAAACTATCTACATTAAAATACATAAGTGAATTAATATAAACCCCCTAGAATAATGTGTGCTACATAGTAAGGAATAAGAGTGAGCTACTGTATTTTGTTAAGGTGAGGTCCCAAAACAACTTTGACTCTGAGTATCTTGTGACTAACCAAATGAAGAAAGCATTAAGTACAATGTTCTCAGTTTAGAAGTCTCCATGTTGATGAATCCCAACATCTGGGAAAAATATCTAGGGAAAACTCCTCTGATTATAAGAGGAATATATTCTTCTGAGATAACATTCACAGTATTATACGGTTGTAGTTCTGGGTTTCCAACAAATGTTCTTCAAGCAACTCCTTATCAGAGTCAGAAAAAGAACAAATAATTTAAGTAGGAACAAAAATCTGAGTAATAAAAATCACTGACACATGCCATCCCACAGCAAGAACAGATGGGATGACAGTTATTAGGCTTGTGGAAACAAGTGCAGAGAGGCAGGTACTGAGCACAGCAAATCAATTGAACTCTGGAATCCCACAGAAAGAGTAGCTGGGTGGAAAAGTATTTATTCTGCTAATGATAACAGCAGTAACATAAAATCTGCATGGAACCTATAAAAATAAAACTGTAGCATCTCATTAAAGGATATAAAATGAGATCTGAACAAATGTAGTACAAAAGAAAAATGCATATTGAATATATAATCATGAATGAGTTAAATGCTATGAGCACTGGCAAGTAGCATATACAATAAATGTAAGATATACAGCATCATACACAAATCATATTGTATTACAATTTATTAGAAATTTATTCTAATGAGTATTATTTTTATTTTTATTGCAGATACCCAGTGGGAGAAGAAATTGTGTACTATTATGGGCAGCTATTTAATTCCTGTAGAAAATATTTAGATTAACAGGACTTTTGTAGTTATTTGAACCAAGTGAAGCACATGAGAATAAACTTATTTTTTCTGTCGTTACTCTTGGTCTAGACAAGTGTTTCCAGTATTTTCTTTAATAATTTTATTTTTAATTGACACAAAGTAATTGATAGTATTTTGGAAGTGTAGTGTACACTTCAGCACATGTATACAACATGTGATAATCAGAACACAGTAATTGGCATATACATCACCTTAAATATTGATCATATCTTTGTGTTAAAAATTGCACCTGCTAGCTATTTTTGAAATACATGTTTAAAAAGTGGTGTCAGCCAAAGTTATCTTATGATGCTATAGAACGGTAGAAGCTATTCTTCCTGTCCAATTGCACCCCTGCAACTGTCCATCATCCACTTTCTATTCCCTCATTGCTCACCATTCTTACTCTGTTTCAGTGAGATCAATTTTCTGGCTTTCACATATCAGCGAGATGTTTTCTAATCTACAGGTGTTTTGAACCATCTTCTTGCTGTTCATTTTATTGCATTATGGTCAGAAGACATTATTTAAACTTGGTTTTTTAAAATACTGACTTACAAAGAGACAGAGAGAAAGAGAGACAGAGAGATATTCCTTCCGTTGGTTTACTCCCAAAATGGGCACACCAGCCACGGCTGGGCAAGATTGAAGCCAGGAGCCAGGAGCTTCCTCCAGTCTCCCAAGTGGATGCAGGAGCCCATGAATTTAGGCCATCTTCTGCAGCTTTCCCAGGTGCATTATCAAAGAGCTGGATTGGAATGGGGAAGCCAGGACTTAAAAATATGCCCATATGTGATGCTGGCTCTGCAAACAGCAGCTTAAAAGTGCCGGTCAGTCCATAACTTGATTTTTAATAATTTGTTGAGATTTAGTTGGTGAATAATCTTATCCATGATCAATCAATTTGTGAAAAAATGAAGATGGAACATAGTTACCTACATGGCAGCTAGTTTGGATAACAGACATACTAAAAGCTTTATTCAAAAATTTTAAACTAAAGTGAATGCCATTCAAAACAAAATTCAAAATCCAGATTGGTTTGTAGCATGAAAGAAGCAGAATAAATGAGTAAAGTCTACTTAGTAATCTAAATCTTAGTAAGATAGAGGGATTTATAGAAGAACAGATATGCGATAAAGCAAGTGAAGTAGAATGTTAATGGTAGAGTCTGGGTGGTAGAGATATGAAGGTTCACTAAAATTCTTTCATTGTTGCTGTGTGTTTGAGAGTTTTCAACAGAAAATGGGGGCAGAGGAATTGTAGATGTTTACAGAATCAATTTGTATCAAATGAAAAGAAAGCTAGTTCATGTCTAAGATAAATTGTTTCAGAGAATAGAAAAGGTGGAAAAGATAATCAATTCGCATAATGATACTCATATAACCTTGACAGTGAAATGGGAAAGAAAAGAAAAAATATAAGCTATTTTTAGATATGAACATTGTTACAAAATAGAAGAAAATTGCTCCATGCCTTTGGGAGAGAGAAGTATTTTTTAAGTAAGCTGCACAGAGTGGATACACAAAGAACAGCAACAACTAAAACACAAAAAGCGAAATGTTAAAGGATAAGGCATATTCATGTTACTATATTAAAGAATTTTGTTCCAAGAAAATCTTCTATGAAAAAATAAAAGGGTAATTTTACCAATTATGAGAAATGACTACAAGACAATAAATAAGTAGAAATTAAAGAAATGTATTTACAGATAATTCAAAGAAGATGAAATTCTTAAGGCCAATAAATATATAGAAAATGCTCAATCTCCTGACTAATCAGGGAAATGTTAAAACAATAGTAAGATAAATTTCTACAAGAATGCCAAGAATTAAAACATCTAACAATAAATGTTGGCAAGGATGTGAGCAAAGGGAATCTTTTATTCATTGCTGTCAGGACTACCACTGGATACAAATACTACTAACAGCACAGGACAGTACTGAGCAAAAGGAGCTGTCTGTATTTTGAAACTGAGCACTTTGAATTCCTTTGATCATCCCTAGAAAAGTGCCATACAAGTGCAAAAACTGTCATGCACAAGAATGTCATTAGGAAAGAAATAGAAAGTTAAGTATCCATTAAGGGATAAAGGGAGTAAATAAAAAATGGTCTTAAAATAAAATCTAGGTTGGCCAGCGCCGCGGCTCACTAGGCTAATCCTTCGCCTTGCGGATTCTGTCCCGGTTGCCCCTCTTCCAGGCCAGCTCTCTGCTGTGACCTGGGAAGGCAGTGGAGGATGGCCCAAGTGCTTGGGCCCTGCACCCCATGGGAGTCCAGGAGAAGCACCTGGCTCCTGCCATCGGATCAGCATGGTGCGCCGGCCGCAGCGCCCCGGCCGCGGCGGCCATTGGAGGGTGAACCTGTTAGGGTCTAAAAAAAAGCCCACCGCCCAAGGAACGACTCCAAGAGACTTTTTCTCTCATGCAACCAGCAAAGGGTTAAATTTATTGATCCAACATGTTGGGGCCCTCTGACAAGGACAGAGGAGCAGTGAGGAACTACAGCATAGGGTTTATAAAGGCAAAAACCGCAAAATCGGGAGGGGGGAGAGAATACACGGTTGCTAAGCGGTTGCTAAAATCTTACAATCAGCAATTATGATTTTAAGACATAGACAAATCACATCTTCATTATTAGCCCAGGTAACCCAGGTGCAACCTTTCTACTTTTAAGCTTGAGCAATCATGCTAGGGGGTTTTTGTGCGTTGCCAAGGGTGGTGTAGTGCACTGCTATTGTCCGACTATTTGAGATCATAGTTTCAGACCAGAGTCTCACGGGGGGGGGGGGGGGGGTTGCTTTCCCAGAATGCAGTCTCAAGTGCTCCAAAATGGAGTCCCTACTGTCAAGGTGCTACTTTACTCTGTCTTATTTTCACAGCTGCACCAGGAAGGTTTAAACCTGTAAGCTTAAGCTTAACTTTTGACACCCATACATATACAATTTTAACTCTTCATTCCCCACTCCTTGTTGTGAGGATCTCTAATCTTAGAGATTATTCGTTTTTGTCTCTTTTAATGTGACATATTGTTGTCTTACAACCATGAGTTTAATATTTTTAACTTGTTTCCACACGAAGGTGATGAGTCTATTTAACACACAAGGTCCTATGGTTACAATTAGGAGTAGAACAATTAAGGGTCCTGTTAGGGCTGACAGTAGAGTAGTAAGCCATGGGGACCGGCCGAACTATGACTCAAACCATCCCTGTTGAGTTTCCCTCTCCCGTTGCCGTTTTTTTCAGTCGTTTTTTGAGTTTGGCCATGGAGTTTCTAACCACCCCAGCTTAGTTGACATAAAAACAACATTTTTTTTTTTTTTTTTTAGGGCCGCGCATAACCCACCCCCATGAAAATGAGATTCAACCCCCGCCTGTTCTGTAATACTGAAATGCAGATACTGGGCTGCATCTGGGAGATTGTGGAAGATTTGTCAGGCAGAAGGGGCGGGGATCTCCACCTGGCAGGTTATCAGGTAGAAGGGGGCAGGGCAGGATGCAAAGGCCGGGCTGTCCATGAAACATTGTCAGGATGACTGAGATGCAGATGCATATGGTGGACACATTAGGCCTTTATGTCACACACACATAAGCTCATAACTAACTTTCTGCCTAATATTTTTTTCCTCAAGAGGTAATACCCAAAATTCTTCTTTGGGATTATGGATGGAGTTCCGTCTTCTGTAACTTCTTCGAAGCTGGCAGGTGGGCGTCGAGGGGGATTTGGGTATTTCCTCTTGCTACCTGTCTTATGGTGTGCAACAGTGGCCTTGGAGAGACTGTACTGCTTGGTCCAGAGGGCTGCTCAGGTAGTCCAGTGGAATGGGCTGGAAGCCTTGTCTGACGACCATTTGGAGTTAACAGCTTTTAGTCTGTTAGAGACAAAACAAATAAGGGCATTAAAAACACACGGTGTAAGGAGAAGCATCTATAGTTTCAGTACAGGAGTGGAGGGGACCACTTCCCCCTGGACTATTGGATAGACTTTTAAGGCCTGGCAGGGTGTGTGTGGCCCAGACCTATCCATGGGGTGCTGTTAAGAAAATTGTAAGAGATGCAAATCTCCTTTAAGGGAGGCACCCTGTTGACTCGCATTACATGGCTGGACTAGGAGAGTTAAATAGGAGGCTGATAGAAATAGGCAACTTACGTTTTACTGACCCTAAGCCATCCCCAGTAGCAGTGGCTGGAATTGGAAGCTGGGCAGAGGCTGGGCAGAGCCAAAGGCTTTTTAGCTCGGGGCCACAGGGTCTGTAGTTCTGAACCAGGAGTCCTTCGACACCCAGGGCAGTTCCGTGTCCAGTGGCTGTGCTCTTGGCAGGGCCGACAGAAGGCATTTGCTGTTACGACAGCTGCTTGCCCAACGCCCTGGCTCCTTATATCAGCAACAGGTGCACAGGTTTGGGGTGCACTGGCCTTGCTGGGTCTCCTTGACGGCAGATCACCGTGTAAAGCAGCCATTGATTGGCCTGTTGCCCATCCATACATTGCTCCTGCTGCTAGCTTGCTCCGCATTTTCCTGGTCTCTAATAAAGTAGACCAAGGAGTCAGCCTCTATGATGTCAGTCAAGGGGGTGCTCAACCCAATCCTGATTTTTGGAGATTTTTTTTAAATATCAGGGTGAGCTAGAAAAACTATGGTCATGGGCAAATTCTGACACTTAGTATTTTCCTGCGAGTTAAGACCGTGCCCATGAGGAGAACTATGACCCTTTAGGTAAGATCACTGTGGTGACCTGCTTGCATACTTTGAGGTCATCAGTGTAACTTTTTACACCGAAAAATTGATCTAGTTGTCATATTATTTTATACTTTAACCTTTTTTGTTGTTGTTGTTGTTGTTTGGGGCCCTATACTGTGGCCAGGCATTATTACAGAAAAGGTCAGTCATCCCTTACATAAGGTCTGGGGATCAAACCGTACATCACAGTGGAGAGTCCTGCAGAACAGTAGTAACTTCCCTTCTGGAAGAGAAAAGAGGAGAAGTGAGGCAGCGAGTTGGGTCTCTAGCCTGACTTTTTGGGCTTTTAGATTTAACTGGCAGTTTAACCAGTGTTTACTGTGTAGCCTGACTTAGAGGAGAAATTGTGGCAGAGGTCTCTGCCATTCTTTGGCTTCTGGGTATTTACCGTGTAGCCTGTGGACACTAGAGCTTTCTTGTGTTTCTGGAACCCAGTTTTCTAGCATCTGCCACATAACCATAACTTAACAGAGACAGTAGAGTACACAATGGATTAACATGAATTTTATGTCTCTTGTTGTCGAATAAACCAGATATAAAAAAAAAACCTTGTATATAAGAGTTTACATAATTTAGGATTATTTAACAGAGTCAAAAAAAGAGCTTACAGGACCTAACTCTAGAAATGGCAGAGTAACAGAATAAGCAAACACTGTTAAAATAGACGTTACAGTTTTTGCAGAAACAGATTCCAAGATTTATGATTTAGACCATTTTTAGATATTTACTAACATTAGTACACCTTTTTTTTTTTAAAGTCCAAAACACTTAAGAAATTTTATTGAAAACAAAATACAGAAACACCAAATTCTCAAAGTAAAACTGACAGCATCTTCCAGAACTTTGCTAGTACTGCACCATTCTTGTCACTATCAAAAAATAAGACCAAGTTCTAGATCCAAAGTAACAAATGAACCTGCTGGTAAACATTCTTTTCATGGTCCTAGTTCCTACTCTAGTTATTTTTCTAAATTATACATTTGTACCTTTTCAAGAAAAAGTAGGTTTAAAAAAACTGATTAATATGTGAGAATTGGACTTACTTTCTTCATATTAAGACCCACTCCACACACACCCTACTCAAACTCAGAGAAAATATACATTGGTACTTTAAAGCTCACCTGCTTTAGGTAATTTTTTTTCTCTTCACACATTAGCATAGTTAAGCCATAGTTACTAACATTAGTACACCTTTTTTTTTTTTTTTTAAACCCCATTGTTATAACAGAAGATCAGACTTTAACTTTAGGTTAGTGTAATTTTGGCATTAGCACTCAACTCTGTAAACAATATTTTAAAATCATAAACATTTTAAAACTTTTTATGACTTGTTTATACCTTTTGAAACTTTATACCCGTAGTTACTTTTACATAGCCTTGAATTGTCATGTATGGACAACCTATGAGAATACACATTAACAAACTCAAACAGTTTTTTTTTTATCGAATTTGAGATGTTAAAAGTATATATAATATATTTTCCCAAGTTTTACTTAGCACTGATGCCTAGATGACTTAAGACACTGAGTTATTAATGAATACCACATCATTATCTGAAATAAAAGTTAAAATTACATTTTTATGTTTTTAAGTAACATGAGGATAACACCTCCTGGACAGCAAACACTAGTGCATGTTTACAACTTTGAAAAGATCTTCCTCATTAAGAGAAACAAGTTTAAAGCATATCAAAGACATGTAAAACTGAGCAAGCAAGCCACTGAGCAAACCGAAGGGTGTTTGCATTACCTCAATTTTTTGAACCAATCTGTATTGGCTTACTTTAGTTAACAACATAAAGGCTTGTATACACAGAATTTACTCTTATTTTTATAAGACCACTTTAGCTGGAAAGCAAAAACATAAATACAGCATAGGTCTGACACCATTTATAACATTTTAATATATTTTATATAATTTGAATTGACCCAAGCAGCTGTTACTTTAACAAATTTAGAGTCTCATTCTTTGAGAGTTCCAGGGATCCGGCTGGAAGCCCAAAGTTGGAAGACTCGGTTTAGAATTTAAGCTGTCAGAGAGTCAAACCATTTAGCCAAAATTAGTACATTTCTGATCAGTTGGGTAATCACTCAGACATTAAAAACAGATAAACAATGTAAACAACTTTGCATTGTAGTTTCCCAATTAAGACTCTAATGGCAATAGAAAAACGCGAAACCTTCGAAACCTTCGAGACAGGTGAATGCTCTCAGATGAATAACCCATTGTTGAGGTTTTATTAGCTGCAAAGAGAAAAACCCATCAGGTTGGTAAGGGTTAATGGCTTAAGGTTCTGGCTCCCTTAGGTAAGGCCAGCAGTAGTACTGAATTGGAAATTCCTCCAGGAGAGGAGAGAAAAAGCAGCCCTGGGGTGGGGGCTCTGCCTAGAGATATTTGGCTATGCCTGCCTGGGTGCGGCAGGCCACATGAACTAGAATACAGTGCAGAGAAAGGCTGTGGTCCCCCATTTACAGGGAAGACTGCACACACCGTGGCCTGGCAGGACTAACCGTGGGGTTGGGTAAGTGTGCCGTTTCACTAAGAGTGTTGGGAACCTCCTATAATTTAACCAAAGCCAGATCAATTAGGACTACTGCAGACACTCAGTCAATTACAACAGATAGTTAACTTTAGCTTTTTTCCAGATTTAGTCCTCAGGCAATCAAAGCTTAGCAACAGTAATACTTCACAAAAAACTTTAAGACGCACCAGAGCTACCATAAGCTGCAAAGACGGAAAACTTTCTACCAGGTTGGAAAGGGTTAACAGCTAACAGGTAACAGCTTTTCCCGGGGTGGAGAGACCTGTGGAATTTCCCTCTCCCTTTCTCCTGGCCAGTGGTACAGGAATGGAGATGAGGAGAGCAAAAGAGTGGAGGAGGGAGCCCCTGGGAGAAGGAGGAAGGCAGAAAGCAATAAAGCTCCTCAGTCTGGGGGCTGAGTGGGGTTTGAAATCTCCTATCGCTCAAGGTTACCCACTACCTAGTTGTCTGAGTTTACCTGAAGGGCCAATATTAGCCTCGACCGAAGCTAAGCCCTGCTCGCGTAGCAGTAGGCAGCGTGACCAGGCGTCCCTCTGAGAGAGAGACCTGATCCTCGGGTCGCAGTCCGGCCGCCGGGAAGCCAAAGCGAGCTCAGGGGGTCTCCAGGCTCTCAGCCAACTGCCCTTCCTAATTTCCCTCCCGTTCCTTACAATCCCTCTGGAGTTTCGGCCGTAGCTAAGCCGTGGCCGGGGGGACTCCGCGTTCTCGGAGAGCTGTGGGGTGCCGGACACTCAACGGTCACTTCCACAGATCCGGTCCCGCTTGAGGGAAGGAATACTGACCTTCGATGTCTTCTTAAAATCCCCGTCTGGGTGCCCATGACGGCCGGGCTGGAGAACGGCCTCTTTCACTCAGCGAATGAGTGGTAAATGGAATGAGCCCTCCGGGGGCCAATCCACTCTGAGAGCAGGTCATTTAGAGACACAGAAAGACTGCCACTTTACCTTTTTGACTGACAAAGAAAGGTTATGTGCCTAGTGGCTTACCTCTGACCAATGATTCAAAGTTAGAGACAAAGTTGTAGACACAGTCTGGCCCATGTTAGCAGACAACACAATGTACACAAACAAACAGCATAGAGAAGCAGCATACAACGACCACACAAATGTCTACCAAACGGGAGCCATCACGGCGTCCCAAAAATGCTTAACAAATACAAAAGACTAACGAGCTCGATCAAATACCAAAGTTTCGGCAGTACAAACAAAATGTGAGTCTCTGCAGTCTATTTCCCTACTGCAGGCAACCCACCAAACAGGAAAACTGGGCGTCCCCAGTTCTCCCTTTCTCCCGGGGCGTCCCCCGGGATGTGGTCTGTGGCTCTGGAGCACGTCTGCCCGCCACAGTCGGGTGGAGCTCTCGCTCGAGCCCGACAACCACGCTGCCGATTACAAACAAATAACAAACCTCACCAAACAACAAATCAAAGTGTACACGTTCAATCAAAACAATAGGCGCCTTACTCACCCCGAGAGATATCCGTTGGAGGCGTCCACAGGCAGCAGTCAGGTCTCGGTGGGACCTCCAAATGTTAGGGTCTAAAAAAAAGCCCACCGCCCAAGGAACGACTCCAAGAGACTTTTTCTCTCATGCAACCAGCAAAGGGTTAAATTTATTGATCCAACATGTTGGGGCCCTCTGACAAGGACAGAGGAGCAGTGAGGAACTACAGCATAGGGTTTATAAAGGCAAAAACCGCAAAATCGGGAGGGGGGAGAGAATACACGGTTGCTAAGCGGTTGCTAAAATCTTACAATCAGCAATTATGATTTTAAGACATAGACAAATCACATCTTCATTATTAGCCCAGGTAACCCAGGTGCAACCTTTCTACTTTTAAGCTTGAGCAATCATGCTAGGGGGTTTTTGTGCGTTGCCAAGGGTGGTGTAGTGCACTGCTATTGTCCGACTATTTGAGATCATAGTTTCAGACCAGAGTCTCACGGGGGGGGGGGGGGGTTGCTTTCCCAGAATGCAGTCTCAAGTGCTCCAAAATGGAGTCCCTACTGTCAAGGTGCTACTTTACTCTGTCTTATTTTCACAGCTGCACCAGGAAGGTTTAAACCTGTAAGCTTAAGCTTAACTTTTGACACCCATACATATACAATTTTAACTCTTCAAACCAACGGCAAAGGAAGACCTTTCTCTCTGTCTCTCTCTCTCACTGTCCACTCTGCCTGTCAAAAAATAAAAAAATAAAATAAGATCTAGGAGTGGCATCTAGTTTGTGACTAAGATGTTCATGTCCCACATGATAGTGCCTACGTATGATTCCCAGCTCCAGCACCAGCTCCAGCTCCTGATTCCAACTCCCTGCCAGCGCAGGCCCTTCCAGGCAGTACTGACGGCTCAGCTGATTAGTTCCTGCCGCCTATGTGGGAGTGCTGAGTTGAGATTATTGCTCCTGGCTCTGGCCCTGGCCCTGGCCCTGGCCCTGGCCCTGGCCCAGCACTGGCCATTTTGGGAATCTGTGAAGTGAACCAGAGGATGGAAACTCTTCTTTCTCTGTGTCTGTCTCTCTATGACTCTCTGTTTCTCTGCCTCTCTGTTAAATACAAAATAAGTTAAAAATTTTAAATATAGCACCTAACACTATCAAGAAATTAAAATAAAATGTAAGACCCATCAACATTAATATAGTTACTAAGAAAAATTAATTATAAAAATATACCCGAGAATAATAAGTTATTCAAAATTTTCAAAACATCCTAAACTCAATACTACAATTTGTTGAAACAAGTATATAAAAATGAGGAAAAATTACAAAACCATGGATGGACTGAAATATATACCATATTCAGACTAGTGATTTTTCCTGGGAAAAGAGGTGACAGTAATCAGTTAGGGGCTTAAAGTGTTACTTTTTTCTTTGAGAACAAGATATGAAAAATGTTAAAAATCATTACTATTTTGAAATCATCTTCCTGATGAGCCCATGGAATGGTGGTTACATTGATATTGTTATTTTCTATATTTTTCTATGTATTTGAGTTATTTAATAATTTAAAAATTGTAAAACATAAGAACCTTATGTTTATGGAATATATGCTGAAGATTGTGAAAGGCAGATACGTAGAAGCATACTTCAAAAAGTTTGTGGAAAATGGAATTAAAAGATAAAAAAATGGGGAAGTGTTGTGGTGCAACAGGTTAACTTGTGCTTGTGACTAGCATCTCATATTAGAGCATCAGTTCGGGTGCCCCCACCCCTCAGCTGCTCTGCTTTCTATTCAGCTTCCTGCTAATGTGCCTGGAAGGGCAATACAAGTACTTGGTCCCCTGCCACCCAAGTGGAAGACCTGAATGGAGTTCCTGGCTCCTGGCTTTGGCCTGGCCTAGACCTTGCTGTTGTGGCCATTTGAAGAATCATCCAGCAGATGGAAGACTTTTCTGTTTTTCTCTCTGTGTGTCTGTCATTCTGTTGCTCTGCCTTTTAAATAAATTAATACATACGTAAATAAATAATCTTTTTTTTTTATATTCCATGGGGTGCAGGGCCCAAGCACTTGGGCCATCCTCCACTTCACTTCCCTGGCCACAGCAGAGAGCTGGCCTGGAAGAGGGGCAACCGGGACAGAATCCAGTACCCCGACTGGGACTAGAACCAGGTGTGCCAGAGCCGCAAGGTGGGGGATTAGTCTAGTGAGCTGCGGCGCTGGCCAATAAATAATCATTTTAAAGAAAGATTGAAAAATGAAACCCATGTATGGTTTTTTCATAGTACTCATTTTCAATGAACTTTTTGAGCTATCCTCATGTTTATTGTTAAGTAAGTCAGACACTAGGCACTAAACTACAATGCAGCATCTCTTGTATACTCTGCCTTTGTTCCCCAGCTCTCACTCCACTCCCACTCATTCCCATCCCAGGTCATTACAAGACTTGCTTTTCTTTAGTGATGTTTGTCATTATTCTACAGAGTTTTGTTACAAGAAGTTATAAGAAACAGTGTGGTATCCTAATTATTATGTCAATGTACTCATAATTAAGGATGGAGTCTTCCATATCACAAGGATAAGAACTTTCCTAGGGGACAGGCATCTGACCCAGGGTTAAGTCATTGTTGATAAATCTGCACTTCACTTCAGAATAACTGGCTTCAATTCCTGGCTCCAGTTATTTATTCCAGCTTCCTGCTAATGCAGGCCCTAAGAGGCATCCATGATAGCTCAAGTGCTTGGATTCCTACCACCCACATGGGAGACCTGGACTGAGATCCTGGCTCCTAGCTTTGGCTTCAGTAGAGACCTGGCTGCTGCAGTCATTTGTGAGAGTAGACCCCCAAATAGAGCCCAAATAGAGTGAGCTCTATCTGTCTGTATGTCTGTCTCCCTGCCATTCAAACAGCTAAATATTTTTTTAAATGTCCAATATATTGTATTACATTTATCTTTAGCTAGTTATCCATTTATTTCTGCTATATACGTGTATTTCCTCTATACTCTTGCTTCCTCTATTTTTAAAATCTTGCTTAATTGTAACATCTACAACTCAACTGAAACTTGTCTTGGAAAGAAGTCCAAGTTAAAAGTTTAAAAATATATACATTTAAGAAATTATTATTCTTTTGCCAAGAGAAAAGGGTAATAATCTCCCATTTCATAGGTTGTCTTTACATTCTATTGATTATTTCCTTTGCTGTGCAGGATTGTTTTTAAGTTTGTTGCAGTCCTGCTTGTTACTTTGCTTTTGTAACCTGCATTTTGGTGTCATAACCAAAAAATCACCGCCAAGACAAAGTCCCTGTGTTTTCTTCCAGGAATTTTTAATAGTTTTACATTTCGTATTTGAGTCATCATTAATCCATTTTGAGTGTGTGTGTGTGTGTGCTTCAGAGAGAGTCCAATTTCCATCTTTTGCAAGTGGATATTCAGTTTTCTCAATAGAATTTATTTCCCATTGTATATTCTTGGCACTCTCTCCCAGATTATTTGACCACATATGTGTGGGTTTATTTTTGCACCTTCTATTTTGTCCTGTTGGTTTACGTGTCCGATTTTAGGTTAGCACCATACTGTTTTTAGTCCTGTAGCCTCAAAGTCAATTTTGAAATCAGGAAGTGTGATGTCTTCAGTTTTTGTCTTCCTTCTTAAGATTTTTTAGGCAATCACCGTGTTTAGGATTAATTTTTTATTTCCATGAAAAATGCCATTGGGATTTATTAGCAATTACATTGGATGTGTAGATCACTTTGGATAGTATGACTATTTTAATATTAATTTTTCCAAATCCACGTACATGGATATATTTCTTTAAAAAAAAGATGTATTTATTTGAAAGGCAGAATGACAAGGAGAGGAGGATGAAGAGGAAGGAGAGGAGGATGAAGAAGAAGAAGAGGAGGAGAAAGAGAAGGCAGAGAAAACAGAGACAGAGAGATTTTCCATTTGCTGATTCACTTTCCAAATGGCTGCAACAGCCAGGTCTGAGCCAGGCCAAAGTCAGGAGCCAGAAACTCCATCCTGGTCTCCCATGTGGGTGGCAGGGGCTCAAGCATTTGGGCTGTCTTCTCAGGGCACATTGTCATGGAACTGAATCAGAAGTAGAATAGCAGGAACTCCTACCAGCACTCTGATATGGGATGCAAGTATTGCAAGTAGTGATTTAACCTGTGGTGTCAAAATGCTGGCCCTGCATATGGATATATTTCCATTTACTTGTCTTAAGTTTCTTTCATCTTTGTCTTACATTTCTTAGTGCACTCATATTTTCCTCCTGGGTTAAATTTATTCCTTATTATTTTATTCTTGACACTCATAATTAGGATCATTCTCTTAATTTTTGCCCAGATAGTTCACTGTTAGTGTGTGGAGGCGTTCCTGGATTTTGTATCATGCAACCTTATGAATTTGTTTAATGTTCTAAAAATTATTTTTGTAGAGTCTTTAGGGTTTTCTATGCATTAACTTTTGTTGTCTGCAAGCTGGGACTTATTCCTTACACCTTGAATACCTTTCATTTCTTTTCTTGCCTACTTTTTCTGATTAGAATTTCTTTTATTATGTTAAATAAAAGTGGCAAAGTGTGCATTCTTTACTTGTTCTTGATCTTAGAGGAAAAGTTTTTGGTTTTTTTCTTTAACTATGATGTTCAATGTGGACTTTTATAACCTTTGTTGTATTGAGATAGATTCCTTTTATATATAATTTGTTGACTTAAAAATTTATTTATTTGAAAGGCAGAGAGATAGAGACAGAAAAACACAGAGACGGACAGAGATCTTCCATGTGCAATTTCAGTCTCCTGATGCCTACTATAGTCACAGTTGGCCAAACTGAACTTATTTGAAACTTAATCCAGGTCTGTCACATGAGTGGCAGGGACCCAACTACTTGGCATAATGTGCTTCTGGAAGGTTAGTATCAAGAGCATAGTTGGATTTAAGCCTAGGCTCTCCAATGTAGGCCGCAAGGATCCTGAGCATTGTCTTTTTTTTAAGATTTATTTTATTTATTTGAAAGACAGAGTTACAGACAGAGGTAAAGACAGAGAGAGAGAGAGAGAGAGAGAGAGAGAGAGAGAGGTCTTCCGTTCTGCTGGTTCACTCCCCAGATGACTGCAACAGCCAAAGCTGAACTGATCCGAAGCCAGGAGTCAGGAGCCCCCTCCAGGTCTCCCATATGGGTACATGGGTCCAAGGACTTGGGCCATCTTATACTGCTTTCCCGGGCCATAGCAGAGAGCTGGATTGGAAGAAGAGCAGCTGGGACTTGAATCAGTACCCATATGGGATGCCGGTACTGCAGGCTCTGGCTTTAACCCACGGCAGCACAGCACTGGCCCCCTGAGCACTGTCATAATCACTGCCAAATGCCTACCGCTGTAGAAAGTTTTTATGGAGAGATGCTGAATTTTGTAAAATAGTTTTTCTGAATTATTGAGATGATAATCTGATTTTATCCTTAATATGGTGTACCCATACTTCTGGTAGGGGGTTAATATCCAAAATGTATAAAGAACTTACACAATTCAATAGCAAAGAAACAAATGTCTGATTTAAAAATGTACAAAGTGTCAAGAACCTGAGTAAAACATTTTTCTAAAGAAGACAAATGGCCAACAGGTATATGAAAAGGTACTCAACATCATTAATCAAAATGAAGAATGAAAATAAAAACCAAAATAAATATCATCTCACACCTGTTAGTGTGACTCTTAAGAAAAGATGAGAGATAACAAATGTTGTTGAGGGTGTGCAGAAAAGGAAACCCTTATGCACTATTGGTAGGAATGTAAATTTGTACAGCCATTGGGGAAAAATAGTATGGAGGATTTTCAAAAAATTAAAAATAGAACTACCATCTGATCTAGCAATCTCACTTCTGTGTATATCTAAAGGATGGAAGAAAGTTGTTCATCCATAAAAAAGAGAATCATGTCACTTTAGACAACATAGATTAATGCAGAGGACATTATACTAAGTAAAATAACCAAACACAGAGGATGTATGCTGTGTAGTCTTGCTTATACATAGAATCTAAAAAAGTAGAACTTACAAAAGCAGAGAGTGGAACAGCTGCTCCTAGGGACACAAGGATGAGGTGGGAGAATTAAGGAGATATTGATAAATAGACATCTACGTTTGGTCATGAGATGAACACACATGTGGTGACGGTGTGCTAATTGATTTGATTGTGGCTCTCATCACATGCTGTGTATATATATTGCCTCATCAAATTGTAAAGCTAGAAAAGAAACATTGCCAATTAAACATCAAAAAACAAAAATTTAAAAGGAGAAATTTTCAAAATGATTCAAAAAAAAAAAAAAAGATTTGGCTCCTTCAGCCTACTCTTGTATAAAAGCAGTGATCTGTGTAAGCAAAAACACATCTTAGAGATAATGAACTGTGTTAAAGTTCTTAAAAACTAATACACACACTACACCGTGTAATCCTGGTGACTTCACCACTATTGCTATGACATTTTACAGACAGGGAAACTGGAAATCAAAGAAGTGGGCCAGTGTCATGCTACTAGAAAATGGTAATGCTCAGCCCCTGGTACTTCTCATTCCAGAACCAGGCTTTAGCCCTTATTTTTCACTTCCTAACCTTACATTAGATAATAGTGTTTTGGCAAATAACCAAAATGTTATGTAATACTAAATAATATTGTACAAAAGTCTCTCTATGGCACCCTAACAAGAAAGATGTCTTCACTTTATAGACCCACTCCAGGCTTCCCCAATTCCACTGGAGCACTCAAAACAACTTAGTCACACATTCTTTAGAATTAATCAATTGATGAGATTTTTCATAATCAAAAATCTGAATGAACTCATATTTATCCATAAAATGAAAAAGTGAAATACCTTATCTTCTCCAGAACACCACTGTCAATTTTCATTTGTTTTCCTTAGAGTGACAGAATATTTATTACAATCGCACATTTTCCATGAAAAACCAGAAGTAGACTAACTAAACTTCAGAGCCTTGCTTTATTATAATGCATTGAACAGTCTTTAGAATCAGCATATGTGCAACTCTAACCTTTGAATGAGAAGGGGACAGCTGATTTTTTTTTAACTTTCTCAAGACTCTTTTACATACTCTAATAGGAATTTGAACACAAGAGAGAGCACACTATCAAATCATCATATTTTTTCTAAGAGAATAAAAAGTAGGATCAGAAATAAACAATTGGGGCTGGCTGAAGTGCTGGCATCCCATATGGGTACTGGTTCAATTCCTGGTTACTCCATTTCTAAAAAGCAATGGAAGGGGGGCCGGCGCCGTGGCTTACTTGGTTAATTCTCCATATGGGCGCCGGGTTCTAGTCCTGCTTGCTCCTCTTCCAGTCCAGCTTTCTGCTCTGTCCTGGGAGGGCAGTGGAAGATGGCCCAAGTGCTAGGGCCCCTGCACCCGCATGGGAGACCAGGAAGAAGTACCTGGCTCCTGGCTTCGGATCAGTGTCGGCCGTGGCGACCATTTGGGGAATGAACCAACGGAAGGAAGACCTTTCTCTCTGTCTCTCTGTCTCTTTCTCTCACTGTCTATAACTACCTGTCAAAAAAAAAAAAAAAAAAAAAAAGCAATGGAGGATGGCTCAAGTTCTTGGGCTTCTGCACTAGATGGGAGATCCTGATAAATCTCCTGGCTCCCGGTGGCCTGGTCCAGTCCTGGTAGTTGTGACCATTTGGAGAGTGACCCAACAGATGAAAGATTTCTCTCTCTGTCTTTCCTTCTCTCTATGTTCACTCACCATTCAAATAAATAAATGTCTTTAAAAAAAAGGGGAAAAATAATTTTTGGAAAATCTCCTAATTCACAAGCTAACATTTCTTCATGGAGAAAAGTTCGCAGTATTACTAACAATCATTGCTTCGCCTTTTAGGAGGCACTTAAACACACTAACAAACATGAACAGTGTGAAAATTCCTTGAGAATGTGTGATTACAGTATGATACATATTTCAGTTCACACACTGCTATTCTGAGTACTTTAAGAAGGTGCTCCATCAGTCATTTTGGTAATAGGAATAACAATCATATGGATTGTGATGAATAAAAATCGTGCCAGGGTGGGTGTTTGGGTTGTGGTTAAGCTGCAGGTTGGTATGTCCACATCCCATGTTGGGTTGCCTGTGTTTGAGTACCAGTTCTCTTGACCCCAGCTTCCTAGGAGGCACAGATGCATGCTGGAAGACTGAGGGGATGGTTCAAGTACTGGGGTCCCGGCCACCCAGGTGAGAGACATGGGTTGGGTTTCAGACTCCTGACTTTGGCCTAGCCCAGTCCCAACTGTTGCATGCATTTGGGGAGTGAACTGGTGGATTGAATATCTGTCTCTGTCTCTGTCTCTGCCTTTCAAATAAAATGGAAACCACACATTAAAAAATTTTAAAGTAATACTAGAAAAAGCAGGTTCAGTATCACTCCTGCACATGTAGGAAGTGTTGTATCTATCTTTTTAATTCACCATGTTATAGGCATAGTTGCAAAGTTCTGTTTCATGCCTCTAAGAGCCCATCTGCCAACAGTACTAACCCTTTGATATCTTCTGTTCCAGCTTCCATATCCATGTTTTCTTTTTCTTTTTAACATAATCTTAATTTTGTGGTGAAATGCCTTGGAGGAGCTGTTGTGGTGGTATAGTGAGTTGTGCCACCACCTGCGGTGCCAACATCTAATTTGGACACTTGTTCAGGTCCTGGCTGGTCTGAATCTGATCCAGCTCCCTGTCAATGTGCTTGTGAAAGCAGCGGAGGATGGCCCAAGTGTTTGGGCCCCTGCATCCATGTGGGAAACCCGGAGGAAGCTCCTGGCACTTGGATTCAGCTTGGCCCAATGATGGCCTGTGTGGCCATTTGGGGAGTGGTGAGTGAACGGATCAATCGATCTCTGTCTCTGTCTCTCTGTCTCTCTTTTAACTCTGCCTTTCAAATAAGTAAAATAAATCTTTAAATAAAAATTAAAATAAATAAAAAGAATTACCTTAGAATAATGTGGGAAATAAATATTTACAGCTATTTCTACAAAACTTTTGTCATCTCAGTAATGCGAATCATTACTGACACTAAACTCAGGACAAACCTGGCCAATATATGTGGCCAGAAATACTTTAAGAATTGCACTGGACATGAGCTCTCAGGAGGACTCTGCTCGGTGAAAAATAGGGAATTACCATTTGTAATTAACAATCAATAAGTGATGTTGATTGACAGGGAAATTTTCTGCAAACCTTCAAGCTTTCTACAATTTCCTTTAAGATGCTTCCACTGATCCAGGCAAAGTAAAGTGGTTCCCTGATAGTTGGTATCCTTAGAGTTCAAGAGGAAATCTTGAAGAAAGAAATAGGCACACTGTTGCTCCAGGGGTAACTGGGAATAATATTTTAACACTCTCAATGAGACACAATCTCTTCTTTCTGTCTCTTGACACTCAAAACTATTAGTGTAAGTCAAGCTTATTGTTTTGAAACAATTATGGGTTCACATGGGATGGTTTGAGGGTGGGAGGGTGTTTATGGGGGGAAAAACCACTATAATCCAAAGTTGTACTTTCGAAATTTATATTTATTAAATAAAAGTTTTTTTTAAAAAAAGAAGCAATAGAACAAGTTCCATACAATCTCTCTCTCTCTTTTTTTTTTTTTTGATAAATATTGACTTACTTATTTGAAAGTCAGAGTTACACAGAGAGAGGAGAGGCAGAGAGAGGAGAGAGAGAGAGAGGTCTTTTTTTCTTTCTTTCTTTCTTTCTTTTTTTTTTTGACAGGCAGAGTTAGACAGTGAGAGAGAGAGAGAGAAAGGGAGAAAGGTCTTCCTTTTTCCTTTGGTTCACCCCACAATGGCTGCTGCGCTGCGGCCAGCGCACCGCGCTGATCCAAGCCAGGAGCCAGGTGCTTCTCCTGGTCTCCCATGGGGTGCAGGGCCCAAGCACTTGGGCCATCTTCCACTGCACTCCCGGGCCACAGCAGAGAGCTGGACTGGAACAGGAGCAACCAGGACAGAATCTGGCGCCCCAACCAGGACTACAACCCAGGGTGCCGACGCTGCAGGCAGAGAATTAGCCTATTGAGCTGCGGTGCCTGCCAAGAGGTCTTCTAACTACTGGTTTACTCCCCAGTTGGCTGCAACAGCTGGAGCTGCGCCAATCAATATGAAGCCAGGAACCAGGCACTTCCTCTAGGTATTTCCATGTGGGTGCAAGGACTTGGACCATCTTCTACTGCTTTCCCAGGCCATAGCAGAGAGCTGGATCAGAAGTGGAGCAGCTGGGTCTCGAATCAGCGACCATATGGGATGCCAGCACTGCAGGCAGCAGCTTTACCCGCTATACCACAGTGCCGGCCCCATATCTTTTTTTAAAAAATTTTATTTAAGGTATACACATTTCATGTATGTCATATACATAGATTCAGGAACTTAGTGATACTTCCCACCACACTCTCCCTCTCACCCACACTCCCATCCTTCTTCCTCCCCCTCTCCTATTCCCATTCTTAATTTTTACAAAGATTTCAGTTAACTTTATATGATTTTTTAATAAGATTAACCCACACTAAGTAAAGAGTTCAACAAATAGTATGAAGAAAAAAACCTACAAAAAAAATCACAGCCAGAACACTGCAAATGATACTATGCATGTTCAAGAAAGCAGCATATAGTGGCCTGGGAAAGCAGTGGAGGATGGCCCAAGTGCTTGGGCTCTGCATCCGCCTGGGAGACCAGGAGGAGGCACCTGGCTCGTGGCTTCCAATTGACACAATTCCGGCAGTTGTGGCCATTTGGGGAGTGAACCAATAGAAGGAAGCCCTTTCTCTCTGTCTCTCCCTCTCACGGTTTGTAACTCTACCTCTCAAATAAATAAATAAATAATCTTTAAAAAAAAGCAGCATATAAAACAAGAGTCTTGCATGGTAAAGATGAAAAAACAGAAAAACCCGAATGAACATTCTAGAGTGAAAGTTGCAATATTTAAAATGACTCTACTCCTGATTCCAGTATTCTGCTAATATGTACCTAGAGAAGCAGTGGTGCAGGTTGAAATAGTTTCTGGTTGCTCACTCGGGAGAGCTGGATGGAACTCCTGGTTTTTGGCTCCTGGTTTCAGCTTGGCCCCAGTGCCCAGCCCCTGGTCACTGCAGGCATTTGGGCATTTGATATACAAGCTGTCAGGAGGGAACTTGTTTTCTCTCTCTTCCTCTTTCTCTATGTCCCCTCTCTCTGCTTCCTCTGCATTTCAAATAACTAAATTAATGTTTTACATAAATAAATAAATCTAGGGACACAAGCGGGTTAAAAATAAAGGATGGAAAATGGTACTCCAAGTTAAAACTAATTAAAAAGTTGGGCTAGTGACTTTAATATCAGTATATTTCCGTAAAATATGTACACAAAGAATGATAAAATGATATTTTATAAGGATATAGACACAGATTCTTATAATACACAGAAAACTTAAATGTTTGTAACCTGAACAAAAGCTTTAAAAACATAAGAAACGTATGATGAAAACATAAGGAAAACAGATAAATCCACAGTTTTAGGCAAAGATTGCAACATTTCTCTCTTAATAATTGATAAAACAAGTAGATAGAAAAGATATATAACAATTGAAGTCCACAATCAACCAATGTGATTCAATTGACATTTTTTTGAGATTTGGCCCAGCAACAGTAGGATATGTATTCTTTCCAAGTGCACATAGAATATTTACTAAGATAAACCATATTTTTTCATAAATAAGTCTCAATAGATATAAAAGGATTCGAATGGTACACACACTTTTCCAGACAACTAAAGAAAAGAGAATGCCTCTTAACTCATGCTCTGGAGCTAGAATTAATCTATCACAACAACTGCAAAACATCCACTTCTCCCCCACCCAAAGAATAGATAAAAACAAGAAAGCTATCAATCAATGTCCCTATTAAACACAGATGTAGCAATTTGTAAAAAAAATTAGTAAATAAAATCTAGCAGTCTATACAACCTATTCATAGTTCAAAGTATCATGTTCAAAGTTGGCTTAATTCAGTG
Source organism: Oryctolagus cuniculus (assembly GCF_051225735.1). Taxonomy (NCBI): domain Eukaryota; kingdom Metazoa; phylum Chordata; class Mammalia; order Lagomorpha; family Leporidae; genus Oryctolagus; species Oryctolagus cuniculus. The sequence goes on from NC_142869.1 coordinate 159,031,848, forward strand.
CAATTCAGCATTTTAACAAAATAAAAAAGAAAAGTGTAAGGTTACTCAAAGGATACAGATAAAGCATCTGGCAAATTTTAATACCCATTTCTGATTAAAACCTCTCAGCCACCTAGCCATGGTAATAATGTTTTCTCTATTTGATAAAAAGCCTCCATGAAAATTTCACTGCTAACATTCATAATTAATGATAACAAAATGATTTGCTACTAAGAGAAAGAAAAAGGCATGCATGTCTTAAGGCAATAATAAAAAATTAAAAAGATCCAGATTGGAAAGGAAGAAATATCACTGACTTTATTCACAGAAATATCATTGTTTATATAGAAAATTCTGTGTGAAGTTTGCAAATAAAGCAACCAGGTCTAAGAAATGTAGAGAAGGTGGGGGATACAAAATGAATTCCTCAAAATATATTTCCAAATACTAACAATAACTTAAAATTGGAGATAAAAAGAAATATGTTACAATAGCATTAAACAACAAAATACAACACATCAAAATTATGAAACAGAGATGGATAAGTATGTGTAAGATTTATCAAGTCTGTATGCTGAAAATCACACTCACATAATATTGCTCTGAGAAATGAAATAAATGAAAGAATACCTAAATTAATAGATATAATGTCTTCATGGACAAGGAGACTCGAATTAAGATGTAAATTCACTCCAAGTCAACTTATAGATTATGATTAGAGTTTATTGGATTTCTGTTCTAGTCAAAAAATTTTCACTTCTGGTATACAGTTTATTATATATTGCTTAAGGTGAGAAAAGTCTATAAACCCTTTAAAGTAGGATGAGTTATGGAGGACCCTGGAAGACAAACAAGAAGCCCAACATCTAACAGATAGGAAACTGTGGAGCTGGAGTCTTCTGTTAGACTAAAAGTTCTCATGGAAATAAATAATTTGATCAACCAAAAATGATATCTTCAGAACTCGTTGTCCATTCTATCTTTTTTTTTTTTTTTTTTTTTTTTTTGGACAGGTAGAGTTATAGACAGTGAGAGAGAGAGAGACAGAGAGACAGGTCTTCCTTCCATTGGTTCACTCCTCAAATGGCCGCCAAGGCTGGCGCTGCGCCGATCGGAAGTCAGGAGCCAGGTGCTTCTTCCTGGTCTCCCATGCAGGTGCAGGGGCCCAAGCACTTGGGCCATCCTCCACTGCCTTCCCGGGCCACAGCAGAGAGCTGGACTGGAAGAGGAGCAACTGGGACTAGAACCCAGTACCCATATGGGATGCCGGTGCCTCAGGCATTGGATTAGCCAAGTGAGCCATGGCGGTGGCCCCATCTATCCTAAGCCACTTCTATCAAAATTCTACTATGCTCTTTCAGGATGACTTGGAGTTTGAAAAACATTGCATAAAATATAACACACCTTCACTTCAGTTTCAAGTTTTATTTAATTGAAAATATGTTCCTAGATTGTCAATTATGGAAATGTAGACACATTTTTATTTGCAATTTCTTTTCACAGGAACACTGTAAGAGCCCACTATTCTTAGAGACAGGTAAACATAATATCTGATCCTTCTGAGGAGTCTAACACGTTTGCAGCTTTTACAAAAAAAGTATGGCAAGAACGAAGTTGAGCTAAATCAAAAAGAACAGAATGCAGCAATTAGAATAAGTAAGAAAAGTAGTGTAACTACTGGCTATTACACAAGAATACAAGAGCACATCAATTTTCTTTGAACCAAGGAGAGGCTAGGTGACATTTCTGATATTTTGATAATGTTCAATGTGTACTTTTTACAGAACAATAACTACAAAGGCATACAGTCTCAGTGGCCCAGCTGTAGACTTGCTACTGATGAGAGGTCAGAGGTTAAGTTCAGCATAGCAGGTGTAAGGAAATACAGGTGCCTGGATTCATCAACAACTCTGCAGAGAATGTTCCAGGGAGCCTTGACGACAAGGGGGATATTGAACTACCTAAAAATCCCGGAGGTGAAAGCTAATGATGAAGACCATTTCATGGTGTAGAGGCTCCTTCTGTACCAATATGCCACATATTCCAATATGTTTTTAGTATTTTATAGAGTGTAAGTTTTCCTGTATTTTTATGAGCTGAATTCTGTAAATTAAGATCCAATTTTTTATACCATATGTTTACTCTTTTGCCTCCAGTGTTACTTCTCCACAAAAGATTATTTGGATAAAAATTAAACAACCCTCTGGAAATCTCTGCTTAGAAGTTATACACTTGGAGTAACCCTTTTAACTTAAACAAAATATATTTAACCATTTTTTCTTATTTAATTTTTAGACATTTTTGATTAATATATAATGCTTGTACATTTATGCAGTGAAATATTTAAACAAATATATACAGCAAAAAATCAATTCAGACAACTAGACTTTCCATTTCCTTATCTTTATGTTTTAGCTTCTTTGTTCCAATTTTTTATACAAATTACAGTACATTGCTGGGAATTCTTGTAACTCCACTATGCTATGTAATGCTGAAACTTGTTATTTCTGATCATGTTTTGGTATCTGTTACCCAATCACCCTGTAGCCCCCTCCCCATTTCCTTCCCAACTTCTAGTGATTACTATTCTACATTCACATCAATAATTTTCTTTTATGAGAGAGAATATACAGTGTTTGTCTTTCTATGTTTGACTTATGGCACTTAACAATTATCCCCTATTCCATTTGTTTTGCTGCCTATGTCAGAATTTCATTCTTTTTCATAATAATACTCCATTCTGTATAGATCCAATATTTTCTTCAACACTATCAACTCATGGACATCTAGTTTGATTCTATATCTCAACTTTTGTTAATAGTGTTGCAATAAAATGGGAGTGCAGGTATCTCTCATATGGTGACTTCATTTCCTACAGATATATAACAAGAAGTTAAGATAGCTGGGCCATATAGTAGATCTATTTTTAGTTTATTGAGGAACCTCCATAGTGTTCTCCATGAGAGCTGTACTAATTTGCCTTCTTACCAACATTGTTTAAGGTTTGCCTTTTCTTAATATCCTCTCCAGCATTTGTTATTTATTGTCTTTTTAAAATAGCCATTCCAACTGGAGTGAGATGATATCTTACTGAGGTTGTGATTTGCATTTCCCTCATCGATAGTGAGATTTGACATTTTACCATGTCTGTGTTGATCATTTGTATTGATGCACTGGGTTTAATCTTATGTGGGGTTTTAACGAGATTCTCACTGAGTCTTCTGAAGGAGTTTTACCAAGCTTAGTGACTATGTGTGGGCAATTAATTCTGTGTGATGTGCTAAGGAATAATAATAATGCAGTAGAACCAAGAATATCATCTCATTTTGAGTTTTACTATAACCAGTCCCTGCTCTAAGTGTTTTATGTGTATTAATCCATGTAATTCTCATAACACTACAAGGATATTCTTATGCTATTAGCCCCCTCCCCCATTTTAGGATGAGGAAACTGTACAATATGGAGATCAAATAATGCAAATGAGGATTCATGGGAGGTGAGTGGTGGGGCATGGATTAGGTCCTGTGGTCAGCATCCAGATCCTGTGAATATAAGCACTACTCTAGAAAAACAATGGTTTTCATTTTCATTATAGCTAGGCTTATCTGCTGTGTTCTGTGACTATAGATTATACCCAAAATTTCTGCCATGAACTCATTAATATGTTGCCACTTTTCGGTTCAGACGTAAGTTCCATGTTCCCTCCTTTACTCTGTAGTAGAATAGACTAATGGGAAGGTGTGTCCAGGTAAGCCCAAGATACATTTTGTACACAAGACACCTGAAATCTCAGGTAGTCGAGTATGTGAAGTTCCCTAAGTGGTGGATCAACAGAGACTGAGGCAGTGATGCAGAGACAATGATGTCAGGGAAGACAAGAATTGCATGAGCCAGGGAGCATGAGTAGATCTTCGAATCAGAACTGTGTGATAGAACTGACGGGAACCAAAGATTGCAGAGAATCTCAATGGAGCTGTGCATCTCAGTGGAATACACCATGGACAACTGCTAATCACAATGACCATCTCATCAAGTGAGGACACTATATGTGAAGTGCACAGAACTTAGATAAAAATGGAAGGAGGAAGGAATGAAAAACAAACAAAAAAACCCTAAATTGAGTATTAAATTCTGAAATAAAAATTGAAACACTAAAATTAAAAAATTGACCTTGATTTTGTAGATTAAGTGTTCTGCCACCCTTGGATATTTTCTTGAATAGTATGTATTTCTCAGTGATGATATATGGATTGTCAAAATATTTTTTATTTGTTTTTGAAAACTAAAAGGCCAATTTGGAAAAAAATCTTGCATAATACTCTATTTTTGTTTTCACCTCCCAACAGGATGTGGAAGAGAGATATGAGCTTAAAATCTAGAGACAGAAGCAGAGAATGTGTCATCTAAAAGGATATTAGCATATTTGTTCCCTATTGGGAAGGTTATCATGACAAAAATTGTGTTGCAATTTCTAGTTTAAAGATAAATTATTACTCATGATTGAACACTGAAGATTTCAAGTGTTTGGGCCAGAGAAAAGTAAAGAAAAATGCTTAAAATTTTTCTATAGTAGTGTTTGGGTTATTCTGGGCCCTTTCCGAAAATATTTTGAAATTAGCTTGTCAAATACACAAATACCTTCAAAATAAGTTGGGATTTTGAATGGAAATACTTTGAGTTGATAGATAAATTTGGAGGGAATTGACATCTTTACAATACTTAATCTGTCTATGCACATAGATGTTTTCTCTATTTACTGAAGCCTTCTTTAGTGCCTCTCTAAAGTTTTATAATTTCCTTCATAAACTTTTATTCATATATAGGTAGATACATTCCTAAATACAAGTACACATTAAAAATTATACTATCAAATAGCTGTTACTGTTATTTTGGAATGCAATCTTTTTTACATCTTGATTTTAGATACAGAAACTTTATTATTTTGAATGTCTATGCAGAAAATTTTATCATATACAAATATTGATAGTTTACCTGTTTCCATTCTGATTCTTATGTTTTTTGTTAACTTTTCTTGTATTATTACATTATCTGGAGTTTCAGGTTAACTGTTTAATGGAGGTGATGATAGCAGGCGTGCGGGCCTGCCGCACCAGTAGAACGGAACCTGAAGGAGGGAGTGGGAATGAAAAGAGGGACAAGGGCGCAGAGAATGGAGCCAAGACAACAAGGCTGATCAAGGCTCATTTATTCTAAAGTCCCAGTGGTATTTATACATAACCAGCTGCAGAACAAAGAAGTGCAAAGAAACACAAAAGATAACAACATACGTAACCAACTTATCAGGGCCTCCGGTGGCACAGATAATTTTAACAGAGCGTTCTTGATTATCATCCTCCTTCAGGATGTCATCCTCCTTCAGGATGGGAGTATGTGACTTTCTTATCTCAGGAATTCCACAAGCCAAGATTTGTCTTAACTTGTCCAAAGGCTGCCTACAAGCAGGCATTTTTGTTTTATTATCCTCAAAAAAGGAAAATTATAATCTTAACTCTAATCCCAAATGTTAATTTTATTTTATTCTAGAGTGGGTTTTGGATGTTGAATGTTTATTCTAGGCTTTTTGTTGATACATTTTTTTGTTGTTATCAATCTTTGGAAATTTCTATTTATTACTCACATGTCTTCTTATTTTTTGATAACAGTGGATTTTGAAATTCATTGAATTTGTTTCTTCATATATTGAGACATATGGTTTTCTTCCTCAATCTTTTAATGCAGTAAATCTTATGGGCTTGTTTTTCAATAAAAAATTTAAGTTAACTAGAAAATACACAGGAAATTTACGATATTTCATTGTTAAACTCAACTTGTAAATAACTCATACACATTGTATTTTTATATTTGATTTTATAATCCTATTTATCTTTTGATTTATTTTATTTATTTGAAAGGCAGAGTTACAGAGAGAGAGAGACAGACAGAAAGAGAGGTCTTCCATCTATTGGTTCACTTTCCAGTGGCTGCAACACCTGAGGCTAAGCCAGGCTGAAGTGGGACCATATGGGATGCCAGCATTGCAGGAGGCAGCTTAACTAACCTACTGCACCACAATGCCGGTTCCTCTAATCCTATTTTTAAGTGCTTCTTCAATCTACATTTTGGAGTGAAATTAGTTAGCAATTTTTCTACATTATATCCTTGTTTGGTTTCCGTAACTAATTTAGACTAACCACATCCAATTAATTGCAAAATGTTTTCTCTTCTTTAAAGAATTTATAAATAATTAAAATTCTGTTCCAGGGTTGGCATTGCAAAACAGTAGGTTAAACTACCCCTTGTGATGCCTTCAACCCATATTTAAGTGCTAGTTCAAGTCCTTGCTGCTCCTACATCCAACCCAGCTTCCTGCTAATGCACCTTGAAGGCAGCATATGATGGCCCAAATACTTGGGCCTCTGTCATCTATGTGAGAGACCCAGATGGAGTTCCATGCTCCTGGCTTCAGCCTGGCCTAGCCATGGCTGTTGGAATGTGTGGAGAGTAAGTTAATTGATGGAAGATTCTCTCTCTCTCTTTCTCTCCACCCCTCCCTTCCATATATCTCTATGTCTCTTCTTTCTCATCACTCTTCCTTTCAAATAAAAAATGAATAAGTGGCAAAATTAGGACCCAGGAACTCTATCCAGGTCTCCCAAATGGATTGCAGGGGTCCAAATACTTGGGCCATCATCCATTGTCTTTCCAGGTACATGGTAGGAAGCTGGGTTGGAATTAGAGGTGCCAGGACTAGAATTGCCACTCCAATATTCAACGCCACCATCACTGCAGTAGCTTAACCTGCTGTGTCATATTGCTGATCTCCATTTTTTTTTTCTTTTTAATACACAGGTTATGAAAAAAGGGACATTCAATTCTTCCTGTAGATTGTGATTCTCTCCTTCTAGTTCTGTCAATTTCTGCTTTTTATAATCTGAGTCTAGATTTTATGTTATTTAAGATTCTTCTAATCTTCTGGTGACTGCTTTTTCTTTTAAACATTATTTGATAACTTGCTTTATTTGCATTAAAGTTTTGACTTAAATTCTTTTTTGGGGCCCTGCACCCCATGGGAGACCAGGATAAGTACCTGGCTCCTGCCTTCGGATCAGCGTGGTGTGCTGGCCGCAGCGCGCTGGCTGCGGCAGCCATTGGAGGGTGAACCAACGGCAAAGGAAGACCTTTCTCTCTGTCTCTCTCTCTCTCTCTCACTGTCCCCTCTGCCTGTCAAAAAAAAAAAAAAATTCTTTCTTGGCTAGCTTTTTTACTATAATCATTCCAGCTTCATATTAGTAAGCATTTACTTGGCATTTTTTCCATGTTCTTTCTTTCAAATGTTATGTTTTTATGTTTTAATGTATCTGATATGAACAGCTTACATTTGGCTTTAAAAAAATCCAGTCTGATAATATTTGATTTTTAGTTGGGAAATTTAATTTGTCTATATTTTAAGTGACATATTTGGAATTATTACTAAAGTTTGTGTTTTCTAGTTTGTCCAAGTTTCTTTTGATTTAATTTTCTTTTCAGAACAAATTCCAAAATTAAGTATTATGTTTACCCTTCTTCTGAATAATTAGCGTAAACTTACAATACTTTGAGTGAGTGAGTTTCCTTTGGACTTACATACTGTGTCATGTGTTTGTAGTATTTTAATTCTAATTTTTATTTTTTTCTTCTTCAGATTTTACTGAAAATCTCAGTTCTTTTTTTTTTTAACTTTTATTTAATAGATATAAATTTCCAAAGTACAGCTTTTGGATTACAGTGGCTTTTCCCCCCCATAACTTCCCTCCCACCTGTAACCCTCCCATCTCCCGCTCCCTCTCCCATCCCATCTAATTTTTATTTATCTGTATGTTTACAAATTTTCCTGGTCACCATTCCTTGTTGAGTCACATCCCCCCCCCCCCCTTTTTTAGACTGACTTATTTATTTGAAAGGCAGTGTTAGCGAGGGAGGCAGAGGCAGAGATAGAATTCTTCATTCTGCTAGTTTACTTCCCAAATGACCGTGATGTCTGGAACTGGGCCAGTCCAAAGCCAGCAGCCCAGAGCTTCTTCCCAGTCTCCCAGGTAGCTACAGGATTCTAAGGACTTGAGCCATCTTCCGCTGCTTTCCAGGTGCACTAGCAGCAGGGAGCTGGATCAGAAGTGGAGCAGCTGGGAATCAAACAGGTGCCTGTATGGTATGCCAGTGCTGCAGGTGGTCGCTTAACCCTCTACCTCACAGCAATGGTCCCCTCTTTTTTCATTTTTGAAACAAGTTTTCTGGATACACAATTCTAGGTGTACAGTGCTTTGTTTCAACATCTGAGGATATTCAAGTATCTTCTAAACAGTCTGACAAATCCTCAGTTTAACTGCAGTTCCTTCTCTCTCTTTTTAAAGATCTTTTCTCTCACATTTGTGTCCATGATTTACAATCATACAGGCAAGTGTAGATTTCCTTTTATGCAAAATCCAACTTTGTGGTGGGCATTTGGCACAGTAGTTAGGATGCTGCTTGGGATGCTCACACCCCGTGTCAGAGTGATTGGGTTCCAGACCCATCACCACTCCCAATTCAAGCTTCCGGCTGATGTGTACCCCAGGAAGTAGCAGGTGATGGCTCAAATAATTGGGTTCCTGTCACCCATGTGGGAGACCTAGATTGAAATCCTGGCTCCTGGCTATGGCCTCACTCAACCCTGTCTGTTGAGAGTATTTGGGGAGTGAACCAGTGAATGATAGAGCTCTGTCTCTGTCTCTCTGCCTTTCAAATACATTTAAAATACCTATTAAAATCCTTCTTTGCTTCCTTAAAATTCCTGAAAACTTTGATTCTTTTATTAATATTAAATATTCTCAGCCATTGTACTTTTAATGACTGTGTCTCTCTCATCTTTATTCTCTACTCTGGAATTCTAAATTGTTACAGTTCCCATTCTCACTTGATTTTTCTTAACTTTCATGTCAGAGTTCAGTTACTTTCTCTGTGTTGTAGACTAATTAATTTTTAAAATATGCTTTAAGTTCACACATTGTCTTTTCTGGTTTGCATAATGTGTTTCTTTACCTATTAAGTTTTTAATTAAATTTATTGTACTTACTATTTATTATACTTTTCATTTCAAAAATTTATACTTGACATCTTTCCAGATGCCTCGGGTCATGTTGCAATGTCTTATAGCTTATTCCATTTTTTCTATTGTTTCCCTAATAAATTACTGCAAATTTAGTGGCTAAACGCAATAACTATTATTTTATCAGATTCAAAGTCCAAAAGAAGTCTCACAGACATTAAAATCTCAGTGTCTATGTGTGGTGGAATGAGAAGGCTATGCCAAGGTGGCCACTGGCAAGTGAGTGTCAGTTACTCAGGAATGGCTTTGAAACCCACCTGGCAATGGAGCCTGCCTGGCAACAGGCTGTGATTGGTTGGGGCATAGACCGCCCCTTGACCAGATTGGCTGGTCTTGGCTATATAAGATGTTGTTCCAACTGTAATAAACGAGTCTGCAGGCTGCTCCCCTCAAGCCTGCTTTCACCCGACTCCCGAGGTCTGTGTGGTGACTCCGCGCCTCTTGCCCCCACCGCGCTGCTCCTCTCAGAAACGAATCCACTGCAACATTGTTGAGAAATCAATGGCAACATCTATGGATCTGAATTCCTTACTGGAAAATTTTCCTTAAAACATTATTTATTTATTTATTTGAAAGGCAGAGTGACACAACAAGAAAGACAGAGACCTTCCATCAGCTAGTTCACTCTACCAATTACTGCCACATCTAGGGCTGGACCAGTCCCCAGAACTCCATGCTGGCCTCCCATATGGGTGTTAGGGGCTCAGGTACTTGGGCCATCATCTGCTGCTTTCCCAGGTGGGCTGGCAGAGATCCAGATCGGAAGCAGAGTAGCTCTCATTCAAACTGGCACGGCAGTATGGGATATCAATGTTGCAAGTGGTGGCTTAAACTGCTGCATGACAATGCCGGCCCCAATATAATGATTTTTTGAGTGCAAGGTTGAAACTGTTCCTTCTGTTTTCCAGGTATTTGGGAATATTAGCAACTCAGAACTGTTTTTTTTTTTTTTTTAGATTTATTTATTTTATTTGAAAGTCACAGTTACACAGAGAGGAGAGGAGAGGGAGAGAGAGAGAGAGAGAGAGAGAGAGAGAGAGTCTTCCATCCACTGGTTCACTCCCCAGATGGCCGCAACAGCCGGGGCTGAGCCAATCCAAAGCCGGGAGCCAGGAGCTTCTTCTGGGTCTCCCACATGGGTGCAGGGGCCCAAGGACTTGAGCCATCTTCTACTGCCTTCCCAGGCCATAGCAGAGAGCTGGATCAGAAGTGGAGCAGCTGGGTCTCGAATCAGCACCCATATGGGATGCTGGCACTGCAGGCGGTGGCTTTACCTGCTACTCCACAGCGCAGGCCCCCTCAGAACTGTTTTAAAATAAAGTTTCAGATAAGCACCCTCCCACTCCTTCCCACATACTGCATTGAGACAGGTATTTAGACATGCATGGTTAGAACTGTTAATGGAGATTTCATCTCCTCCACCTAGTATATGGTCAAAACATGAAAGTTTCCTGGATGTTTCCCTTCGAGGGGTGATTCTTTTCTCTAGCTCACACTGACACTGAACATAGTCCTTTGTGATCCTAACTCTGTGTAAGTTTCCACTCAATTCCTGGATTCCAACCTTGTCTCCTACCCCCACTCCCTGTGGACTTGTTAGAGGGATGTGCAATTCCCACTTTCAGTTCTTGTTTAAATCTCTGGATCCTTGCTTGTGCTTCATCTTTCTCTTTCAAAGACTTCTGTGACCTTCTTGCGGTTCAGTGATGTGTGTTGCACAATATTTGTTTGTTGTTGGGCCTCAAAAAGGTTCTGCTCCCCTGGTATCTGTACCATGGTACTATCAGCAAGGAATGCCTCTTCATTCCTTTCTTTTTTTTTTTTTTTAACTTCATGTCTCTTTTAGGCACATTAAGAGTCTCACATTGATAAAGGCATTTTAAGTTTTTAATCATAAAATGCTATCTTGATTGGTATTTTACAGTTTACTCTGATTAATCTGGTTTTGTCTCTACAAAGAGGTCTTATCATTTTCATACTGTGTTTCCCAAACTTATCTAGACAATTTTTGCTCAACTAAAGTGTTTCATTTGGGAATTTGCTTCATAGCTAGCATTACCCAGAAGTAACATTTTCTTTTATTATTTTCCTTTTTGGTTTATGGTAAAGGCATAAACTGCCCCAGTTTGTGGGGTTTTACCCTTCCTTCCTTCCTTCCTTCCTTCCTTCCTTCCTTCCTTCCTTCCTTTCTTTCTTTCTTTCTTTCTTTCTTTCTTTCTTTCTTTCTTTCTTTCTTTTTTGACAGGCAGAGTGGACAGTGAGAGAGAGAGACAGAGAGAAAGGTCTTCCTTTACAATTGGTTCCCCTCCAATGGCCACTGCAGCCGGTGCACTGCAGCTGGCGCACCGCGCTGATCGGAAGCCAGGAGCCAGGTGCTTCTCCTGGTCTCGCATGGGGTGCAGGGCCCAACTCCCGGGCCACAGCAGAGAGCTGGCCTGGAAGAGGGGCAACTGGGACAGAATCCGGCGCCCCGACTGGGATTAGAACCCGGGGTGCCAGTGCTGCAGGTGGAGGATTAGCCTATTGAGCAGCAGCGCTGGACCGGGTTTTACTCTTTCATTCCTGGTAAAATCCCCTCTCCTACTAAAAATATAAAATTAAAAAAAAGAAAGAAAACATTTAAGTTAAGCCTCCACTTGCAATGCTGGCATCCCATATCAGAATGCTGGTTCAAGTCCTGGCTGCTCCACTTCTGATCCAGCATTCCTACAAATGAGCCTGTGATACAGCAGAAGATGGCCCAAGTACTTGGGCACTTGCCACCAATTTTGGAGAACCAGATGGGGTTCTAGGCTCCTGGCTTCATTCTAGTTCAGCCATGGCTCTTGCAGGCATTTGGGGAATGAACCAGCAGATGGAGGATCTCTGTCTCTCTCCTTCTCTCTCTTTCTCTCACTCTGCCTTTAGCTTTTAGTAGCACTCTGACTTCAGAATAAGCCCTTAAGGCTTTCTGGTTTGGCTGAAAAGCCCATGAGAGCATTTCAGGCATGGAAAAATGTGGCAAAAAATGTCCTGCATGAAGGACCTCCGTGGGTGAGACCCTATTGGAAATAGCTGGTCATCAAAGAAGGAGGTACTTTTCCCTGAAGGGAGGAGAGAAGTTCACTTTGCTTATGGCCCTGTCTAAATACTGATGGAGTTTGTGGATTCAAAAGGCTTCCATAGCCCAGGCAGCTCATGTCAAGGGCCTTGGGTGATCACTGACGTCATATGTAAGAGTGTTAGTTGTCATATTAACAGGAGTCACTGTGTACAAACTTCCCATGCAGGACCTCTGTCCTCAGAGAGTTATATTATAATTATGTATACTATGTATAAGTGCTTGCGAAAGATGTATCATTCTTGGGTGCTTCTTTAAAGTTACTCAAATTTCTTAAAAAAAAGTGAAATTAACTTCAAGATGCAGTGACTTTGAACAACTCTTGAGTGTTGAGGAACAGTTTTGTGTGTGTGTGTGTGTGTGTGCAAATTGTTGAAATTTTTTACTTAGTATAGAGTTGGTCTTCTGTGTATAAAGTTAATTGAAAATGGATCTTAGGCCGGCGCCGCGGCTCACTAGGCTAATCCTCCGCCTTGCAGCGCCAGCACACCAGGTTCTAGTCCCGGTCGGGGTGCCAGATTCTGTCCCGGTTGCCCCTCTTCCAGGCCAGCTCTCTGCTGTGGCCAGGGAGTGCAGTGGAGGATGGCCCAGGTGCTTGGGCCCTGCATCCGCATGGGAGACCAGGATAAGTACCTGGCTCCTGCCATTGGATCAGCGCGGTGCGCCGGCCGCAGCGCGATGGCCGCGGCGACCATTGGAGGGTGAACCAACGGCAAAGGAAGACCTTTCTCTCTGTCTCTCTCTCTCACTGTCCACTCTGCCTGTCAAAAAAAAAAAAAAATGAATCTTAGTGGAGAATGGGACTGGGAATGGGAGAGAGAGGAGGAGGTTGGTGGGAGAGTGGGTGGGAGGGCAGGTATGGTGGGAAGAATCATTGTATTCCTAAATTTGTACTTATGAAATGCTTGAAGTTTGTATTCCTTAAATAAAATATCTCTTTGGGGGAAAATAAAATAAAAAATAAAAAATAAACAAACAAAAAGAAATAATTCTTCACAATACTCAAGCAAAACAATAAAAGTAAAAATAAGTCTTAAAAAGGAAACATTTACCCTGGTAAAATCTAAACATTCATGAAAAGATAATATTAATGAACTAAACCAATAAAATTTTGGAACAAAAGTATACTCATAAAGCTACTCATCTGTTTAGCTACAGCAGAGGCGGAATAATCTTTAATGTGTAATAATATGTGTTACAATATACAACCAGAGTGCCAATAATGTTAATTAGTATTACTGTGCTTCCTTGACTTCCAGGGGAAAAAGGCGAGGATAAAGCCTTGGACACCAAGTCAGATGAAAGCTGCACACATCTGACAGACAGCAGGTCTGAATTCTGGAGATGCCTACGAGAGCATTAGCAGCCGGGTTGAGTGAAGGATTCACCTATGCCTGCGGGGCCTGCCAAGTGCTTACATGAGCAGACAGTAAATAGGCACTTAGTGAAATTGCTACTATTATCTAGACAGATCCAATTCTAAGTAAGATACTAGAATTTAAAGTGACAAAGATTTCTAGTTAACCTTTAAGTAATGATCAAGATAATAACAAAAACACTATCTACCACAGGAGTGGGAGGACAAAGATCTGTCTTTCTATTTAGGGTTGCCTTTTAGAAACTTTCCAAGACAGTATACAACCTTCACACCAAAGGAACCTGAGGACTTTGATGCAAATGGAGCAAATATGAAATGGGTGTTGTCATTTTCTATAAGTCAGCCAAACAGAAAGATGTAGCAAGAAATCTCGACGGCTCGATTACACAAATTTTGACTAATATTTTTCTTGTACTCAGCTGGCAGCTGTTAGAAAACTCATCAAAATTATTCAAGGTGAATTACTCATATTATTTTCCTGAAACCAAAACTTACTCGCTATAATTTGTAAAGTCATTTTATTTTTCATAATTAAAATGTATCCATCATATAATTCAGCAGTGATAAACTGAATGATGAGAAGAAAGCAGAAATGTAATCAATATTATGGATCATAATAAGCGTGTAACCTATGATAGGGAAAAGAATAAGTGAATATCATAAACACAGAAGATTTACATGAAGCAGAAATATGATAGTTTAGGTTTAAGTGGACACATTTTTCTTTGAAAAATAATATTGTATTAACTAATTAATCAACAAATAATGAACGTGAATAATTATTCAGAATACATAATTTTGAAAGAAATATAATTTTAAAAACCTCTTTATATTTTGCTTTTAAAATATTTAATTGGCACACCATAGTTGCACACATTTATTAGGAACAGTGTGATCTTTTGACATCTGCTTACAACGAGTAATGATCAGATCAGGATAACTGGAATAATCAGCACCTCAGACATTTACCATTTCTTTGTGGTGAGAACATTCAAAATCCCTTCTTCTACTTGCTTTTAAATAAACAATAACTTACTGCTAACTTTTGAAGAATAATTGCATAAATAATCTTATCTGCAAAAAACAAAGGAAGTAGTTCTGCAATGTATAGGAAGATATTTATGAAGATGAAAAATATCAAAATTTTTTGACCTTATCTTCCATTTTATTTTTATTATGAGAATTGCTGTGATCTAACTTCTCTGTCTTTCACTATTAGCTGTATTTTACTTGCAGTCTATATCTTTTCGTTTCACATAATTTTGCAACACCTGTAGACCTTACTCTTTTTCACATCCTGAGTGCTACAAGGTTGTTCTCCTTTTATTTGAATATTTGGGATGTTTTCTGTTGCTGTTGTTGTTGTTTTGCTTTTTGTTTGCTTATTAGTGAATTTTATCTTTTGTAAATATGTTACATTTTAACTATTATTCTTTATTTCCCTCTGATGTTTTATTCAATGTTGATAAAATGGAATTACATGACTTTTTCTATTTCTGAATGTAGTGTTAGTTCGTTTAATTTTGTACATTTTCTTTTTATAAATAGGATGTTATGCATTTCTAAAACAAAATAAACACAAGTTGTTTGCACATACATAAAAATGTGCTAACAGTTTTATAGTGTTTGGTTTTCCTTTCTAAATATACTGTGCAAATAGTGCAAATCACAGCAAACTTTATCAGCATCGGTAAAAAACGTTTCTCAGTGCCCTGAAGTCATAAAAGAATTAATTATATTAATTTACCCATAGAATCAAGTAGAAATTAATACTTATCAATTGATTTTCTAGTGGATTCACATAAAATTTTTAAATTACATACTACTTTAAATTTTCATACTGTACTAGGAAGATACTTCAAAAATTTGTGGAAATGGAATTAAAATATAAGTTTATTTTGGTACAAAAATATTTGACATCCATGCGATTGAGTGGGGTCTTCCAAAAGTTCATGGAAAATGCCTATCATAATAAAAATATACATAGATTTCATATATATGTATATATATTTATGAAAGTACTCCAATTAATAATCCAAATAGAAATGTACATTTCATTTGGATTAAACCATGACTTTTGTGGTTTAGCAAACTCACTTGAATAACTCTACAGACATGATTTATCCAAGTACCTAATTAACAGAGATATTTTATTTTCTAGTTTTTTCTTTATGGTAAGTTTCTGAAATAATATATTGATACTTGAAATGTTTCACTGGACACCAATTGTAAGGCAAAGTTTATGGCCAAATCTCAGTGAAGATCAAGTAATAAATTATACCTACTTCAGAGGAAGCAAGATGCAGATAGTCCCTAATCAAAATTCAACCATCTGCTGCTCACTGAAGGCCGGTGGATGTTCTGTGGTTGCATTTCATAAGAAAAATGGGCTCCAAGTCTAGACGGTAGGTTTTGGATGTTTCTGGCATCACAGTTGGTACACCAGATCTGATTGAAGGTATCACCAGTTTTGCAGAACCACATTTTACAATGAATGCCTAATGGTTCCCAAAAGTCACCATGAAATAGAACTTTTGCTTATCATGGTATCGTCTGATTACCAATTATAGGAGCCCAAGAAGGGTAAGTGTAGAGGTCAAACATGGGTACCATCCAGGTGGATATGCCAAGCATTACCACTGCAACACCCACAATATTAACACCAAGTCCAGCTTTAACCTAGAACAGAAAGAACATAAATGTCAGTCTCCCAAAGACAAACCTAAAGAGGATTTCAAATGCTGTTGTAGAAAGCACATGCCCATTTGACAAGCATTCTAAATGATTAGCAGGAAGTATTTTCATTTCATAAAATCAGGGGTTCTTCCTTCATTCATGTCAAATGAAAATCTGTCTCCAAGTACACATCATTTGGGAGGACAACCTCAGGGAGATTCCCCTTAAGAATATTCCTAGATCATTCTGATTATGGAAAATTCTCCTTAAAAATCAGTCATTTCATGTTAAATCAGAATGAAGATTGGGAATGGGAGAGGAAGGAAGAAGAAGGTTTGGAGGGTTGGTGGGAGGGAGGGTAAATCTGTATATATGAAATACATGAAATTTGTATAACTTAAATAAAATTTTAAAAATTCAGAATTTGAGTTTTGTGGTTTTACACATTTTAAGATTCCATATAATAACTGTATTCTTCATAATCTCAATGATATTATTGGTTTATCCCCCCAGTACTGTTATTGAAACTTCATAATGTCATTTCTATTTCTCTTATTTTTGGGGGGTTGTCATTTTTATAGCTCTTGCATTAATCAAATATTCATTAAACAAGTTCCAGACTGCTTTCTACCCATTAAAATAGAGATTGCCAAGCTATGGCCCATGATCTGTTCTTGTAAGCAAAGTTTTGTGGGCCCAAAAGCACACATATTTGTTTACTTTTGACTTCCTTCATGGTAGAATGGCAGAGTTGAGTAATTGTGACAGAGACTGTATGATCCACAGAGCCTCAAATATGAATTATCTGGCTCTTTATAGAGCAAGTTTGCTTACTCCCTCATTGTCTGTATTAAAAGAGAGAGTCCCAAAGCAAATGGAGGCTACCTGGCCATGATGAATATAGCAGCTCTTCTCTGTCCGCTCATTTATTCCAGAATCCTCTTTCTATTCTTTTCAACATGAGGGACTTTCAAAAAATTTCATGGAAAATATGTATTATTTCTAAACTCCATTTCCATGAACTTTCTCAAGCCTCTTTACACATCTACATAGGGCTTTGCATTCATTGTACTAACTACATTTTGTTCATCAAAAAGGCATTGTATGACTTCTACAGAGAGGAAATGCCACAATTTTTCTTTGTTTTGGTAAACATGCAATAATCGCACATATTTATAAGGGTGCAGTGTGATATTTCAGCACATGTGTACAGCATGTACTGATAACGCTGAGATGATTCACATTTTCATTTACTTATTGTTACTTTATGTTTGGAGGCTTTTAGCTCCTCTCTTCTAGTTCTTCAGAAAATAGGAAATGTGTTACTCTGAAGTGTGGTCACCTGGCTTCTAGTGAACTGTGCTTTGGTACCTGTTATTCTTCCTCCCCTAAACCCTTCCCAGCCTCTAGTAATCACTTTTTGATGTTCAGGCACTTTATTTAGCCTCTACATATGAGAAAGAATATGTATTTGTCTTGCTGTGTCTGGCTTATTTTACCTACAAGATTTTCATTTTGTAGGGAACAGCAATCTCTGTGGAAGGGAGAACGCCAATACTTACCTTATAAGTGCATTTGTACATCAAGGTCATTGAATTTACCTTGGTTACATTCTTACTTCGCTTCATTTAGATGTTGGTAATGAATATTGGGAGGGAAGACTAGAATATTCTGAAGCCAGTTTTTAATATCACTACTTCTGTAGTTGGCCAAAATATGCACACTTCATCTCTCAAATTTGCATCATTGCTTATTTCTCATCAGGTGTCAATATTTGAATCATATGAAAAATAAAGCTTTTTCAGTGGGCAAGCATGGAGCCCAATGTCCTATTCGAGGAATGTTGGCTGCATAAATATTTGTGCTAGTAAAGCGTAGTGTTGTTTTGATGGACACATTTCACCCTTTTGCCTAGACAGGCTGGATCCTGATCCTGACATGCTAAGTTTTAGCTGTTTTGCTCCTCTCCTTCTTCTGGAGAATTACTGATACATTTGAAAGCTCTATATTTGTGACTATATATATATATATTCTAATGGCTCGTTCACTTCTGCCTATTACTCTGAAAAACAATTCTGTGGCTATCCACGCGCAACTTTAGAAACAGAAGTCAAAGGGATACAATTGAAGACATCACAAAAATTGTGCAACGTATGTGACAGTATTCTTTCAGCAACTCACCATGTCAACGACTGTGAGATGGCCATATGAAAACACAATGGCATTGGGTGGGTTTGCTACTGGTAGGAGAAAAGCAAATGAAGTGCAAAGAGTAGCCGGCAGCAGAATGTAAAGAGGGTTCACGTGAATGGCTTCAGACTGTCATAAAAAAGTAAAAGGAAGAAAAGTAAGTGGTTGAGGGTGGGCGTCAACCATCAAAGTGAACAAATTTATATCATAAACACTCCAAAGAAACATAAAATTATTCAGTAGATGCAGTTTTAATTTGAAGAACAGTTTTCAGAGAGTGTCTTCTTGTTTTTCTTAATATGGCCATTGTTCCCTATTTAAACAATGGAGTCCGATTTATTTAAGGAATTATTTGTTTCAGGAACAATGTTTCAGAAACAATGCTAGGTGCTGTGGTGCCTGTTCATATATTTATACATAATACATTGTTATAAATTATAAATAACTCAAATACATGTTATATAAATATTTAAATTTTCACAATAATCTTAGGAGATGACTACTATAGCTCCAAATAACAGATGAGAGAACTGAAGCTCAGAGAAGCTAATAGAACTGATCTAGGCACACAGCTGATGAGCTGCAGAGGAGCTTAGAAGGGGTCTCACTGCCTTTCTCACTCTGGCATTAACTTTCTTGCCTCTGAGATGTTTACTTTAACATTTCTTTAAGGAGCATCACAGAAGTGTTACCACTATCCTTCACACAATTTTCTAACTGTTTCATCTTGAGGGAAAAAGTAGAAAGACCCCAAATGATATTTTACCAATGTAAACAGCCTACATTTATTTTTCTAAATTGAAGCAGCAGCTCAAGCAGACCCTTGAGCTGATGGCAGAACAATTCCTGGAAGACGATCCTTCTTAATTTAAAGTGTTTTCCATTCACCAAGCTCATCCATCCCAACAAGAAAAACATTTAAGCTAAAACTAACTGTTTCTTGTAATTGCTGTTGAGGTGGGGAGGAAAGAAGACAGCCTTTCCCTGTTTCTTCTAGGAAACACACTTCTGACTTTTTTTATTTGTCCCTGGCAGTGGAGAACTCTGAATAAGCTATTTAAGGCAGAAGTGCACGTTTAGCTTTCCCTTCATTTGCAAATCACTTCTATAAAGCACAACTCAGAAATTTGATAACAATCTTACTGAGGGAAACATGTTAGAGATTTAAATATTAAAGTTACCAGGAAATATGGAACCCCAATTCTTACTGTTGGAATTGTGACTCTTTGATTTATTTGCAAGTGAAAAAATTGAATGGGGATTAGACAAATTGTTCACTTAAGAGTCTGCCTCTTGAACATGGTAGAAAACAGTTCTCAAGTCAAGATTTCCTAAACAGATATTAATGCAAATAAAAAACCATTCTGCAAGTTTCTAATAGGAAGTCCACTCAGGCAAAAAAAAAAAAAAAAAGAGAGAATCAGAATTCCTAAGTCAAAATCTACTCTTCCGATGAAGAGAATATAAAAGATAGAAAGAACGTAAAAATCGATTAAATGAGTACTCACCAGTGGAGCTAATATTGGGAAGAGGATGGTAATGGTCGCTGGATTGCTAGCTACCTCTGTCAAAGATGTGACGATCAGAGAGGATATCAAAATTATCAGCCACACTGGTAATGAACCTAGGGGAGATAACTTATCTCCTATCCACTTAGATAGTCCAGAGGCCTAAAAAAAAGCAAATTTGAGAATCTTGGTATTCATTAATATTTTATTTTAATCAGATATAACTTTAATACATAGACAACATTATTTGCTCTTAGAACTGTTTCTAAACTATAACTTTAATCTCTCATTTTTCTGTGGTTTTATAGATCCAGTCAGTTTGATGTGGAAGTGCCACTGCTTAGTCTTGTTTTGGCATTTTCAACATGAATTAGGAAATTCAAATTGTCTTCCCATATTTCTTTTCAATGAAATTTTAATTTTATCTAAATAGAGAATATATGAAGCTTTAAGAAACAGCAGCCAATCTGGTTCACCTTTCCCAACCTCTAAGTTATGTTCTTCAGACAAAAACTTTAACTCTTACTAGTTATGAATAAATCTAAGTATAAAATTAGGTAATTGTATAGTTATCTTTAAAATAATATTCTAATCATACATTTTCCCCTAATTTTCAAATTCAGACATTATTCAGTTCACTGACTTCCTAACATGTTACATAAGGATTCGGGTTTTTTTCAATACCCACCATAATTTTAAAAGTTAGTAGAAACACGATTATAAATTTACTTTAATGAAAAAAAGGTTGACATCCATGCATAATTTTACATAATATACATTTTCAGCAAATGTTTTGATGACCATTATGTTTTCTGTCTCTTCATTCCCTGACACTCACATACCAACATTTCAGATTAAAACAATATTTAAGGGTCCAGCACTGTGGCATAGAAAGTTAAGCCTCCTCCTGCAGTGTCAGCATCCCACATTGGTGCCAGTTCAAGTCCCAGCTGCTCCACTTCCATTCTAGCTCCCTGCTGATGCTCCTGGGAAAGCAGCAAAAGATGGCTCAAGAACTTTGGTCTCTGTATCCTCGTGGGAGACCCAAAAGAAGCTCCTGGCTCCTGGCTCCTGGCTTTGGCCTGATCTGGCTCTAGCTGTTGCAGCCATTTGGGGAGTGAACCAGCAGTTGGAAGATCTCTGTCTGTCTGTCTCACTCTCTGCTTGTCTCTGTATCTCTGCCTTTCAAATAAATAAATAAATGTCTTTAAAAAACAATATTTAATGTTTATCACTATGATTATCTGAATGTTGTTCATCATTGAGTCACTTAGCATACTATTATCATGTTTAGCTTGTTTGTTTTTTATTTGTATGCTTTTGCATGAAATATTTGCCTCATTCTTTTGTTTGCTTAGTTTTCTAAGCATCTATTACTAATTAATCACATTCGCCAGTAAAAGTGGAAAACGCCCCCACGAACAGGCAAATGTATCAGGTAATTTGTTTCTAGGTTCCCTCTCAATGATGTCTATTCTGAAATAGTCCCTTCTCCTCCATCCAGACTGGCTGCTCTTTATGTCTACTCAGTTGAGACCTCTTTTTGCTGTCACCTTCCTTGACAAGAATTCTTCATTTACTCTTTTTGTTGGGAGAGTACATCCATCCACAGCCTTTTGAGGACTGATGCATAAAAAGTAAATTGTTTAAATCTCTTCATTTTTGAAAATCTTGTTTCTTTTAAAAATATTTGTTTTTTTTTTTTGTTTGTTTTTTTGCAAGCAGAAATAGAAGAAAGAAGAGAAGAAGGGCGGAAAGGAGAGGAGAGAGAGACGAGAGGGCGAGAGTGAGAGAGGGCAGCAGTCTTCATTTTTTAAGATTCATTTATTTATTTCAGAGAGAGAGAGAGAGAGAAATGTCCTCTGTCCACTGGTTCACTCCCCAGATGGCCGCAACAGTCAGGGCAGAGCCAAGCCAAAGCCAGGAGCCATGAGTTTCCTCCAAGTCTCCCATGAGGTTGGGGAGCCCAAACAATTGGGCCCTCTTCTGCTGCTTTCCCAGGCAACCACCAGGGGGCTGGATTGGAAGTGGGGCCGCCAAGACTCTAATCAGCACCATACGGGTGGGATGCTGGCATCCCAGGCGGCAACAGACCCTGAGTGAACACTCTGTTGGTTTACTCCCCAAATGTCAGCAACAGCTGGAACCGGGGCAGGCCTAAGCCAGGAGCTGGGAATTCAACCTGGGTTTCCCACGTGGGTGACAAGATGTACTTGATGTTTTTGGGTACTTGTGACATCACCTGCTACCTCACAGGGTACAGATTAGCAGGCAGCTGGAATTAGAATTAGATCTGGGACTCAAATCCAGGCACTCTGACAAGGGATGTAGACTTCTAAAGAGCGGTCTTAATCACTGTGCAAATGCCTGCCCCTTTTTTATTTTCTTTCCACACTGACATGATAGTTCAACATTCGCAGAACTCTAGAACTGAAATAATTTCCACTCAGCAGTTTTAAGTCATTGTTCCTTTTCTAGGGGCTTAAGTTTAATTCAGTTCTTTAGAAACCTATTTCATTGTACACAGAGTAGAAAAATTGGCTGCAGTCAGATTAGAAGTTAAGTTGTTCTGTTTTTTGCACCGAATGGAGGGGAAACATTCTCTTTTGGTGAGATATAAATGAGCTGCTACTTCATGCTCATGAAAAGCTAGGATTGGCATCAACAAAGCTCTAATTATAAGCAATATTTCAGGTTGTGCTTATATATTATATATTATATTACATTAATTAATATATACTATATATTATATAATATAACTATATTATATATTATGTATTATAATATATAATACATATATTGTATATTATGTATAATTATAATATATTATATATTATATATAATATTATATATGTTGATTTGCGTTTATATATAGAGATTTTGCATAAATTTATATACATTTAGTCATTTTTTTTGGATATGACCTTGGGTGAAAAAATACTGTCTACCTTTTAAGCCACATTGAAGACAAACTCATTCTAGAATACATATACTTTAGGAGTGGGTTTTATCTATGTCAGATCAGATGTCGGAAAGATTATATCATACATTACTTTCCCTCTCAGAAGGTCATTGGAAGCATTTCTTCATCCCCAGGGTTCCAAATTCTACATGAAGTACTTTGATAATGGGCGCTCAGTACCTACCTTAGTTTAGAATCTCTAAGTATTCAGTTATAGGAATGATTTTGTATTTTTTTTAAATGTCTGTCCATTCTTTTTCCTCTGTTTCTGAAATTCCATTTAGTTGAGTATTGGATATTTTGGATTGATGTCCTAATTTTCTTATCTCTTTTAAACATTTACCTTCTTTTATCTTTTTGTTCTATTTCTGGAATATTTCAAGCTTCATCTTCTAACACTACTACTGAGTTTTAAAAATTTCAATTATCATATTTCTAATCTTCAGGGACTTTTTTCATATTCTCTTCATATTTGTTTTTTAAAAGCAACATTCTATTTTAGCTTCATGCCCAAGATTTCTAATATCTTTTAGAGATTTCAATGGTAAAACAAAACTTTCTTTTGCTTCATTTATTTTCTTTGCTTTATCTGTGTTGCTTTTCTATTTGTTTTTCTGTTTATTTTTCTAACTAGCTGTTGTATCTAAGGTTTTCTCAGCTGTCTGGCAAGCTTGCACTCCCTACTCATTTTAAGAGGGAAACAGTGAAATGATGATTTAAAGCTTTTTATGTCTGGGTAAGGATTATTGAAAGACTGAGCCATGAGCCATTGTTTCATTGGTTCAATTTTGCTGCAGAGTAAATCTTAATTTTTTATAAGGGAGGAGAGAGAGCGAGCAGCTGCTTGACTGTTACTGGGGCAAGTATCTGGGAGGCTCACAGTTCATTGTACACTTCGTAAACCTTCCTCGAAACTCAGGTCTGCGTTTATTCCAGCTTGTAGAGTTAATCTGCTGCTCCAGTTTCCAAATTTCTCCACGGACTTATGAATACATCTTATTGGCTCTTCCTCTTGCCCGCATACAGATTTCACCGTTCATTACTTTCTATACTTGTTCAAAGCCAGTTATCCCTTAAATATCTTCTATCTTCTAAGTGTTATCAGTATCTCCTGATTTTATTGACTTTGTCATATAAACCTTGCCTTTATGGATTGACATTTCTGTTCAGTTCTTGCCATTTTAGTGGATATATCAAAAAATATAGTGCTAACCCTTCCAAGAAGACAATTTTTGAGGAATGTGTGAAAGGAGAAATGCAGCAGTTATTCACTGTTAGAATTTTTAGAGTGACTACTGGCTCCTATGAGATCAACCACATTCAACTAAAATGGAGAGGGTTTGAAATAGAGGTAATTGCCATGAGGTGAATGGCATGATAACTACCACCTCTATTCTCAGAAGGGTTATCTGCTTATGGATAACTGCCAGAAGTTTTGAACAAAATGTTTATGATTTAATTTTTTTTACAAATCTTTGTAAAACCAGGTTGCGGGGGTATATTGGTTCAGCCCTATGGCGTCAATCTGGTCACTTAGGGGTACGGTAATTTTATGTGTCCTGTGGAGATCTGGTGTTGTGTGCGAGGATTTTGGAGCAAGATAGGCCTGTCTCCTGGTTTACCTAATTTTCCCACTGAGAGAACCTGGTGCATCAGACTGTGTCCACATCTTTTTATTGCCTTAGATTTTGCTACTCTAAAGTCTGGCCAAGTCCACAAGTCTATGGTCCAGTCTAGACAGATATTCTGGGGAACAGAGAAGAGCCAAATTCATAACAATGCTAGACTTGCTGATTCTGAGTTCCTCACAATACATATTAGCAAATAAGAATGGAAATCATCTATTCTGAAAATCCATGTCATTTCTTATGAAAAGGTAGAAAAGAAAAGTATATTTGTCTTATATTTCTACCACTCTTACTTGGACAGTCAAATGAAGACCTAAAACAATGGGACACTGGGAACTGAGACAATTTCCAAGATTTTTTAGCTATTATTACAGACTTGTGCTGAAAGCCCAGTATCTAAATATTATGTCGAACAACACAATAAAGTTGAAAGCAAATAATAGTTTCCTGATAGGTTATGAAGAAGAGGAGAGAAGAAATAGCTATTTATCTTGAAGCATAATAATTTAACTTCTTCCTTCAAGAGCTGGGCACAACATCTTTTTTGTGGTTCTTTTTCATTTGATGGTTAAGGAAATGAAACAGCCAAAAGATTTGAGCAGTTTGCAAAAGGCTGCAAAATCCAGAAATGAGATGCTTTTAATTAGTCTAAGAATAAAGGATTTTTATGGGGCTTTTGAAGATGCTTTTCTTCTAGCAGTCCTACAATGGCCAGTGCAATGACAAAGGAGAAGGACCTCCCCAGGCTGCTGTGTTATATTAGTTAGATAGGGAGGTCAAAGAAATAGCTAGCTGTATTCCTCATAGTGTTTCATGTCTTCCTAATATAAAACACAATTAATTTATTGACACAGTTATGTAAAATTTTCTCTATTCTTCATTCAATAAATATTTATTAAATGCTAGTATTATTTCTAATTTTCCTTTGATAATAGAAGAACAAGAAATTTTAGAATATTAGAGTTACTTATATTCATCAGGAAATAAAATAAAGGTATAAACAAATAAAAAAATTCCATGGAGCCACTTTGCGTATTCCTTTTATGCAAGATTTTTCTTACTGAGCTACACTTCTAATACTATTTCATGGATTAAAATGGTTAGTCTTTGCATTCATTCTTTTCTTATGTCAGTATACCTTAACTATTATATTGTATGCTTACAGCCTGTAAAAATTCTTGAACTCTGAACTTGCCTCATCTGTGTGGTATGTTCACAGCACAACTGCTAAAATCTGCATCATTGAAATGACAGGATAAAGGTGAACATGCCAAAAGCTTGAAATATCCTTGTGTTCTTTAAATGGTCTAGTTAATTGTTAGATGTCGTATACATAGAGTATTACCTCACAGCCATCTGCCAGGGCAAACCCTCCACCAACAAGAATGGCTATATCCCAGGGCATGAAAGTCTGGAATTCTTTCCAAGTAATCAATGGAGAGTAATCAAAAGCAACTGTAAAACAAAATTCTATGGTTAAATGTTGCTTAACATATCACAATGTGACTTTATTTCACCATCCTATATAACCATCTCACAGAAAATTTGTAATATGCCTGTATTATTTTTAAAGAGGACATTCTCCAAGACTTTGAGTGATATCCACCTGAACCAGACGGAACATTACACAGCAGTCCCTCAGTATCTTTGAGGGATCAGTTCCAGGAGTTCTGCATCTCCCTGCAGATAGACAAATCTCCAGTACTTTATACAAAAAGGAATTTTCTGGGGCAGGTGCTGTGGTGTAAAAGGTTAAGTTTCCACCTATGGTGCCAGCATCCCATATGGGTTCAGATTCAAATCCAGGCTGCTCCATTTCTGATCATACTCCCTGCTGATGGCTTGGGAAAACAGTGGAGGATGGCCAAAGTGCTTGGACCCATGCACCTGTGTGGGAAAAGAAGATCCTGGCTCTTGGCTTTGGTTTCAGCCCAGCTCCAGCCCTTGTGTCCACTGGGAGTGAAGCAGCAGATGGAAGGTCTCCCTGTCTCTGTCTCTCTCTCTCTCGTTCTCTCTCTCTCTCTGTAATTCTGCCTCTCAGATAAATAAAATAATATTTGGAGAAAAATAAAAAAGGAATTTTCAAAAACCTTTCGACATACCTCTCTATACTATAAAGAATCTCTGTTTCACTTATAAGACAATACCATGTAAATGCTTGTTAATAGTTGTATTCAGGGCCAGCGCTGTGGTGTAGCAGGTAAAGCCACTGTCTACAGTGCCGGCATCCCATATGGGTGCTGGTTTGAGTCCTAGCTGCTCCACTTCTGATCAGCCCTCTGTTATGGCCAGGGGAAGCAGCAGATGGCCCAAGTCCTTGGGTCCCTGAACTCCTGTGCACTCATGTGGGAGACCCGGAAGAAGCTCCTGGTTTCTGGCTTCGGACTGGTGCAGCTCTGGCCGTCGTGCTAATTGGGGAGTGAGCCAGCGGATGGAAGACTTCTCTCTCTCTGCCTCTGCCTCTGCCTCTCCTTCTCTCTCTGTGTAACTCTGACTTTCAAATAAATAAATAACCCTTTTTTTTATCCAAAGTATGCTTTTAATTGTATTTTTAACAAATGTCTTCTACATATTATTCATTGTTTGAAAGGCAGAATGAGATACAGATGAAATGGAGATCTTCCGCCCACAGGTTCACTCCTTTAATGTGTCTAATATCCAGGCCTGAGCCATGCCAAAACCATGAGCCAGAAAGTTCATTAATGTCTTCCATGTGGATGGAAGGTACTGAAGTACTTGAGCCATCATCTGCTGTCTCTCAGGTTGTGCATTATTAAGAAGCAGGAAGGAACTGGAGGTGGCACTTGATCCCAGACATTCTAAAGGGCATCCCATGTAGCTGCTTAATCTATTGTACCACAAAGCCTGCCACTAAAGTATATTTTAAACCAAAAGTATAAAAATAGTTGTTGTATCCCATTGTTTAGGAAGTAATGACAACTCAAAATGTCTGTACATATTCAGTACAGACATGGTTTTTGTTTTTTTCTTTTCCAAGTGTTTTCTATACATGGTTGATCAAATCTAGGTATGCAGAACCCATGGATACAGAAGGCCAATTGTATTAAAGAAAAGAAAAAAAAAACTTATATTTTAGGGGAAATCCTTTAGTTAATATTAAAAAACACATTTATACAAGGTATAACACTGTCACTTGCAATGCCATTAATCAATTCATTCTTTCATTAATTCCACCAACATCATTGCTTAATATGAATAATAGTGCATTGGACCATGCTATTTTTTGGTATGCACAATGTCTGTAATATTTCATTGTTTCCAACAGTATTGATGTAACATTTTCATTATTATTCACTAATATTTTTCATGTTTTATATCATTTTTAAATAATAAAGAGGGTCATAACAGATTCATCAAGATTCCAGTTTAAATGTAAATCAGAGTAAATAACAAGTATCATTTGTGAGACTCTTGAAATGCTCATAAAATAATTTTTGTAACTAGTTTTCTCGATATTTGAGTGCTGAGCTCTCCATTGATTTGTTGATAAATAAGTTCATTTAAGATCACATTATGGCCAGCTCCGCAGCTCACTAGGCTAATCCTCCGCCTTGCGGCGCTGGCACACCGGGTTCTAGTCCCGGTCAGGGCGCCGGATTCTGTCCCAGTTGCCCCTCTTCCAGGCCAGCTCTCTGCTGTGGCCAGGGAGTGCAGTGGAGGATGGCCCAAGTGCTTGGGCCCTGCACCCCATGGGAGACCAGGGTAAGTATCTGGCTCCTGCCATCGGATCAGCGCGGTGCGCCGGCCACAGTGCGCTGGCCGCGGCAGCCATTGGAGGGTGAACCAACGGCAAAGGAAGACCTTTCTCTCTGTCTCTCTCACTGTCCACTCTGCCTGTCAAAAAAAAAAAAAATCACATTATGTCTACTTAGCACTTGTATGTAATAGACAAACTTCTATATGGTGAGATTTTAGGATTCCTAATAATCCTGCTTCCTATTTCCAACACCTAAACCCAAACCAAACCTACTTTTTCTCTGATTACTGAAATTTTGATACCAGTTTCCTTCCTTGCGTGAAGGCTATATATCTTGTTAAAACATCTCTGTAAAGCACCTCTCATCTAAAATTTAGCATATTATGTTTTTTATTCTTGAATTTTATTTAGGTTATACAAGTTTCATGTGTTTCATATACACAGTTTTAGGAACATAGTGCTACTTCTCACCCTACCCCCAACCTGTGCTCCAACCCTTCTTCCTCCTCCCTCTTCTATTACCTCTCTTAAGCATGTTTTATCTGATTTTTAATGTAATATGACTGAGGTTATCAGAGAGAACATGTGTCGAAAACTGATGAGAGGCCGGTGCTGTGGCATAGCGGGTAAAGCTGCCCCCTGCAGTGCCAGCATCCCTTATGTGCGCCAGTTTGAGTCCTGGCTGCTCTACTTCTGATCTAGCTCTCTGCTGTGGCCTGGGAAATCAGTAGAAGATGGCCCAAGTCCTTGGGCCCCTGCACCCACGTGGGAGACCTGGAAGAGGCTCCTGGCTCCTGGCTTTGGATTGGCTCAGCTCCAGCCGTTGTGGCCAACTGGGGAGCGAACCAGTGGATGAAGACCTCTCTCTCTTTCTCTCTCTGCCTCTCTTTCTCTCTTTGTGTAACTCTGACTTTCAAGTATATAAATAGATCTTTAAAAAAAATGATGAAAGAGAAACATAAAGAGACTCAAGCTCTTTCTGAGGGAATCACATGGGAATCAGGGACGTTTAGCTAAGCATTGTTTCCCCCAATTCTTCCTACCGCCAGGCCTGAGGGCTTTGATTGCAATGGTCAGAGCCTTCAGTCTAATAGAAATCAATGCTTCCGGCCCGCGCCTCGGCTCAATAGGCTAATCCTCTGCCTGCAGCGCCGGCACACCGGGTTCTAGTCCCGGTCAGGGTGCCGGACTCTGTCCCGGTTGCCCCTCTTCCAGGCCAGCCCTCTGCTCTGGCCCGGGAGTGCAGTGGAGGATGACCCAAGTGCTTGGGCCCTGAACCCACATGGGAGACCAGAAGCACCTGGCTCCTGGCTTCAGATCAGCATGGTGCGCCGGCAGCAGTGCGCCAGCCATGGCAGCCATTGGAGGGTGAACCAACAGCAAAAGGAAGACCTTTCTCTCTCTCT
Organism: Oryctolagus cuniculus; assembly: GCF_051225735.1. Taxonomy (NCBI): domain Eukaryota; kingdom Metazoa; phylum Chordata; class Mammalia; order Lagomorpha; family Leporidae; genus Oryctolagus; species Oryctolagus cuniculus. The sequence goes on from NC_142869.1 coordinate 159,061,514, forward strand.
TTCTCTCACTGTTCACTCTGCCTGTCAAAAAATAAAAAAATTAAAAAAAAAAAATCAATGCTTCCTAGATGCAACATCTTCTTAACACACACTGCGAGCTCTTATTTCACACGAGGATCAGAAATCATTTTATGATACACTGCTCATTCATGAATTTGACTCAAGAAGTCAGAGGGGCCGAGATGAATGCATGAATGCAAGTTTTACCCCAGTAAACAGAAATACACACACACACACACACACACACAACTCTATTAGTCCACTTCCCAACAATTATAAACCATTTGCCCCATATTGACAACAGAGACATGTGACCACTCAAAACATGCTGCATGGAAAGGATTCTGTATGGGTGGGGGGAGGCTGGATTTCCTCAAGCACAAATGCATGCTTCCTTCCTCATATCTTGTAAGTGAAGCGAATGCTCCCACTGAGTACTTTTTTAAATAGTGACTCTACATTACGATACAGGGTTGATTTACGTTTGCTTGGAACACCATCAGGCTGTAAATCCTTTTTTGTCTTGAAATTCTTCGCCTTTTTAGATCCTCAGGATTTATTACCAAGGGCTCATCTTAAAGCATTGCCCTCCAAGTTCTTGTTTCTATGTTTGCCAATGGTAAAATTAATTCTGCTTATGGCAGGAGAAGTGTTTCCATAGATCATATAATAACACTCAGCGGTGCCCTGACTATGGTGCATAAGAAAATCCACTGAGTTCTGCAAAGTAGGATGATCTTTCCTGTGGGTGGAGACATGTGCTAGCTGAATAGGCCACTGTATTGTGAAAATAGGACTTGCTAAGTCATGGATTATGTTGGCATGACCTTTGTTCTGTTCTAAATGCAAACTGAAACTAATGAGAATTTATATATGGGTGTTTCTTTTTGTTTCCTGTTTTTTTTTTCAGATTTATTCAGAAATATAAATGATACTTAACCAATTTTTCCTGTAGGTGTAGTTTTAGTCAATATCTTAGCTGGGATAAGAAAGAATAGGAGTCCTACAAGTAAGGCAACAGTTGAATCTGTAGCATAACCAGGGTACCTGAAAAAGGACAAACGTGTATATTAGGAAAATTTCATTAAGAACTTACAAGAAGAACATCTTTTGACTATGCTATAGCACATAAATAGTAGTGGTGGTATAGGTTATAGATTCTGTATAATCTACTCTAAAACCTATAGATTTCTAACTAAATGACATAACTCCTTATAACTAATAATCTCAGATCACATGCCCATTGTTTCTATATATTTCTGCTTATTTTAATTAGAACATATACACATGCCAACCTATTGGACCACTGTGGCAAATCTCCCTCTTAGGTAAACTTACAGAATTGCTAAACAATTTTTTCTTTTAATTATTCCTTTTAATATTATTCTTAGAAAATCGAGGTTATAACAATTATTAGACTAAGCAAAACCCTATACAATTGATTTGTAACATCTATTGAATTGAGGCAAGGCATGATGTTTCCAGAGTCCCCTAAAACCCTCCTGTAAATTGTGAAAAGGAATTGATCTGTTTCCTAAGATGCAACACCTGCTTCTGCAGTTGTAGACCCTAGCCATGTCATACAAATGAAATCAACCCATTTAATACTTTGCCCCTTATGAAACTCAATCAAGAATATTAATGATTGGGATGGTCTATGTGATTCTCATAAATGATAACTGTACAAATTGAGAGTGATTCAGGAACAGATGGGGTCTTAGAATCACTAGGCCATTCAAGCAAATGAGACAGATTCCCAGAAGCCCAAACAGTTAAGAAGCACCTGGAGACCAGACACCAATGAAGCAGGCATCAATAATCAGGATCCTGCTTTAAAGTGAGCAATATTAATGAGGATATTAGTGTAGCCTGAAAAGAAAAACTATACTCTCTAAGATTATTTGGCTATTTCATAACTCAGTAATGAATAAGTACTATAGAAGATTCTATATTCCTGTATTTTACATAAAAATTAAATAATCAAGTAAATACATTATCTTTCTCTGTTGAACATGTTTAAAGCAGACTGCTTTTCTCAAATGGTTTTTTATTTTTGATTAAAAATCTACCTCAGCATAATTTATTAAATAAACTTGTCCAATGTTTATAATTTTATTGTTATTTCTTTTATTTATTTCAGTTGTAATTCTTGGTTGAATTTTTGCCAATTTGGGCACCATGTAACTGGACTTTGTTTTATGTGAAAAGACACATTGAATTCATTCCAATTTCAAACAGATGGAATGAAAACATTAGGTGGCAGCTACAAATCTTGATATATCATGCTAACTTCAGAAATTTTTGATGTCTAAAACATCTATATATCAAGAAAGGCATAAATACTAAAATAATTTAGCTTTCAAAATACTTTTAAATTTTTATTTTATGACTTTTATTTTAGTGTATTATGAATTGCTAAGTTGTATCAGGATTACAAAATAATAGTTATGCAATTTTTATTTGCTTTGGGTTTGCTGATTAAATTTTATTTCCATAATCTATCTTTTCTCAAGTCTTTGTTTCTTTTACTGTTGCTCTTTCTTAGAATTCTAGGTAACATGAACGCCTGCCCAAAGCAAATACACTGTTTTCCTGCTACAAACAAAACATGTTCTGAATTACATTTTCCTCCAATAAGGAACAGAAATTAGAAGCTGATTAAATTGAATTTTCTATTGGGATTTCTGCCTGGTTTTTATTAGCTATTGTCTGATTTCATTTAATTCTTACATACTGGTGTTTAGATAAAGATTTTCCCTACTTAGGATGATAGGAGATGGATTTTGAAAATGGAGTATAATTATTTTATGTTGGTTTGGATTCTATTTCAAAACCACAGAACACTAATCAACTATTAAACTGTAACTTACTTTGACTAATTGGGTGATGCCTTTTGATTAGACCTCTCAAAATGAAAACTTATACTTCTAAGGGAAACAAAAAGTTTATAATGCTAAAGCAGACTGTTTCTTTGTTTATCCATTTATTTCATTTGAGAGACAACAAAAAGGTATCTCCTATCCACTGGCTCAGTCCCCAAATGCCTGCAATGGCCAGGACAAAGCTGGGAGCCGGAAGTTATTCTGGGTCTCCTATGTGGATGGCAGGGACCCAAACAGTTGAGCCATCACTGCCTGCCTCCTAGAGTGCACAGAAAGAAGCTGGAATCAGGAGCCAGAACAAAGTCTTGAACTCAGGCATTCTTACATGGGATGCGCATGTCCCACATGGTATCTAAGCCAGGAGACCAAGCTGATCTTTTGAGGTGGGTATTGTGCTGCATCAGGTTAAGTTTCTGCCCTGCATCTCACACTGTAGTGCATGGGATGGAGCCCCACCTCTGCTTCCAACCCAGCTTCCTGTTAATGTGTTCAAGCAAATGATGGCTGAATTATTAAGTATGTGCCATGCACATGAAAGATCAAAATGGAGTTCTTGTTTCCTGGCTTCAGTCTGACCCAACCTGATTATTGTGAGAATTTGGGAAGTGAGCCAGCAGACAGAGATCTCTCTCTCTCTCTCTCTCTCTCTCATTGTGCCTTTCAAATAAATAAATATGCATTTTGAAAAAGCTGATCTTTTAAAACATGCTGCCACATGGCATTACTTAACTTGTGTGGTCACTAAAAATTTAGATTCATATTTTGCACCTGCTTATAATGCATGTTGGCAATATCTACAACAAGTGAAGTTTCCATCAAAGGGAGGAAGAAATTTCTTTACTTCTATGTGGGAAGAATACATTTTTTTTTTTTGAAAGGTAGAGTGGACAGTGAGAGAGAGAGACAGAGAGAAAGGTCTTCCTTTTGCCGTTGGTTCACCCTCCAATGGCCGCCGCGGCCGGCGCACGCTGATCCGATGGCAGGAGCCAGATACTTACCCTGGTCTCCCATGGGGTGCAGGGCCCAAGCACTTGGGCCATCCTCCACTGCATTCCCGGGCCACAGCAGAGAGCTGGCCTAGAAGAGGGGCAACCGGGACAGAATCCGGCACCCCGACCGGGACTAGAACCCGGTGTGCCGGCGCCACAGGGTGGAGGATTAGCCTATTGAGCCACGGCGCCGGCCGGGAAGAATACATTTTAAAAACTATTTATTTATTTATTTCTTGAAAGGCAAACTGGCATAGAGAAGGGGAGAGACAGGGTGAGTGGGAGATATCTTCCATCTGCTGATCAACTTTAAAATGGCCAGGTCTGTGCCAGGCTGAAACCAGGAGCCTGGAACTCCATTTGAATCTCCCACTTGGGTGACATGAGCCCAAGCACTTCTACCATCTCGTATTGCTTTCCCAAGCATATCAGAAGGGAGCTGCATCAAAACTGGAGCAGGGGCCGGCGTTGTGGCTTAGAGGGTTAAGCTGACACCTGTGATGCCAGCATTCCATATGGGTACTGATTCGAGTCCTAGCTACTCCACTTCTAATCTGGATCCCTGCTGTGGCCAGGGAAGGCAGTGGAAGACGGCCCAAGTCCTTGGGCCCCTGCACTCACGTGGGAGACCCAGAGGAGGATCCTGACTCCTGGCTTCAGATTAGTGTAGCTCCGGCCGATGCGGTCATCTGTAAAGTGAACTAGTGGATGGAAGACCTCTCTCTTCTCTGCTTCTGCCTCTCTATAACTCTGACTTTCAAATAAATAAAAAAATATAAAAAAAAAAACCTGGGGCAGTTGGGACTTGAATCAGTGCTCATATGGGTTGTCAGCATTGCAGGCAGTGGCTTAACCCACTGTTCCACAAAGCCAGCCTTGGGCAGAAAGCATTTAATCCCAAAATTTTGTTTTATGATCCCAAAATACATGGATTCTTGCTGAATATTATGTGACAGGAAGCCCAATCAGATACCTAATGAATTTAAGAATTACAGTGAAAGATAGATTGGGAACACATATCTCAATACCAGATTATTTCTATGGACACATAGGATGGTCTTTATTTGGAAATGGATGCTGTAATCTTCCCTCTTTCTTCAGATGACTCAGCAACAACCTACTTGCATGTATGACAAGAGAGAGAGAATTAAACTCTGACTTGGCTTCTAGCATTAGCTCTTCTTTTTTTTTTAAAGATTTATTTTATTTATTTGAAGGACAGTTACAGAAAGAGGTAGAGTCAGAGAGAGAGAGAGAGATCTTCCATCTGCTGGATCACTCCCCAAATGACCATAGCAGCCAGAGCTGTGCCAGGAGCCAGGAGCTTCCTCTAGGTCTCCCATGTGGGCGCAGGAGTCCAAGGACTTGGGCCATCTTCTACTGCTTTCTCGGGCCATAGCAGAGAGCTAGATTGGAAGTGGAGCAGCCGGGTCTCAAACCTGTGCCCATATGGGATGCAGACACTGCAGGCCAGAGTTTCAACCTGCTGTGCCACAGCACCAGCCCAGCATTAGCTCTTAAAATCCATCTTGTTACTTATCCAGGAATTCTTTATCTACAAAATCGAGGCTGACCTGCATTTGTAGGGAACTGGTGTAAAAATGCACATAAATGTAGAAAAATTCATAATATTGAATCAAATAAATAGTTCTCCATAGAGGTAAAATATGATGGTAAAAAGATAGAAAATGAATTCAAATCAGATTATTAGGAGGCAATGAATAGCTTCTTCTATTTCACATGATAAACATTTAGTAGCACTTCCTGTAGGGGAAGCACCGCACTGTTCTAAATACTGCTGTTGTCTTCATTTTACAGGTTAAGAAACAGAGAGCTAGGTGACTTATCCAAGCGAAAGAGCCGGAACTGGATCCCAAGCAGTGCAGCTCCCACAACTCTACTTCTAACTGCATAGAGCACGAGCTGTCTGCACATTACCTTTCTGCTTTTGAACGGATGGGACTCGCTTTGTGTAATGGGTCCTGGGTTTTAGCTGCATTATTATTCTTTTTGTTGTCTCATCATAAATTTAATTCCCTACAATGCCTTCCTTTTTTTTGAAAATTAAAATTATCTTTTCAGGGCATGGTGTTAAACCTAACAGTTAAGATTTTCATGAACCTTATCAGAGTCAGTTCTCGACTCGACTCTGAGTTCCAGCTTCCTGCTAAGGCAGAGCCTGGGAGGCAGCAGATGGTGGCAAGCAATTGGGTTCCTGCCACTCACATGAAATACCTGGATGGTGTTCTTGGCTGCCTGGCTGCTGAAGGCATTTGGGTCTGAACAAGCTAATGGGAGACATTGCCCTTTTCTCTCTCTCTCTCTCTCTCTCTCTCTCGCTCTTTCTCTCTCTCACTCTCTACCTCTCTCCTTTCTCTCTCAAACAAGTAAATAATTTAAAAATATATTCATGGGAAGGGAAGAAAAAAATATCATTCATTTTTTCAGATTCATAGGCAGCACCTAAGAGGGAAGCAGAGTGGAAAACAGGAAGGAACAGTAGACATAACATATAACACTTACTGTGAAAAAAGCACAGACCAACCAGAAATAAACCCGGGCTCCCGGGTAAACCACAGCAGGGCCATTATAATGAAGAGCACCAAGGTCACAATTTCTTGATACCTGTAGAGAAATTCCAATGCTATCAATTCACATTTTCTCAGGACATTTGTAGAAACCACACGAGCTGTTGTCAGGAGCAACCTTAGCAAAGCTCTCAACCCTGATGAGAACTAGGTATGCCAATAATTGGAGAGCATCAGTACCCGTGGCAAAGACCCTTTCTGCTTTGTGGGAACTCTCAGCTGCTTCTCCTTCTGCTTGGCAAATTTTAGTGGGCCATTGGTATGTATTTTGCCATGTTTTGTTATATTCAAAATCTTGGTGAATTGGGGGCCCTGAACAAATGTTGTAAATACCTTGTAGATAATTGCCCCCCCTCTCTTTTCTTTTTCTTTCTTTTAGAAACTACTTGTGGTATAAGCTGCACGTATCTGTGTGTGTGTGTGTGTGTGTGTGTGTGTGTGTGTATGCGTGCATGCACTTGCAAGGACGTGTATTTCTTACCTCATTGGTCCAAGCTTTTGGTATTCTTCCTTAATCACATTAGCACAAGCTTTTTCTTTGGCTGTTCTGGTTTTGCCACATTTGAACATCTCTTTGAAACTGAAAAGAATAATTAAGTCTATTAATCAAAGTTGTCCTTCACCACAACCCTGTTTTACCAAAGATTGTTGTGAAAATTCCATAAAGTATGAGTTTTCTCACTGATTGTAGGAATCTGTGTTTTTCCTTTTTTTAAACCTTATTTAATAGATATAAATTTCCAAAGTACAGCTTTTGGATTACAGTGGCTTTTTCCCACCATAACTTCCCTCCCATCCACAACCCTCCCATCTCCTGCTCCCTCTCCCATTCCATTCACTTCAAGGAAATCTGTGTTTTTCATCAATGCCTCCATCCCCTCTGATTGTCCTCTCTCCTCTTTTCCTTGCTCACTTTTCACTGCTTACTTTTTGTTGCATATTTTTCCTGACGTCATCTACTGATTATTTTTTCCAAGTCCTTTTTTACCATTAGAATTCTGCCATGCATCACTCATCTCTCAAGAGCACTTTGTTATATATTCAATTATTTTATTTTAAAATACATTTATTGTATATTTATTATATATCTTGAAGTTAATTTATTGCACTTGTTAGGTAACAGATTAGTAGATGGCAGGGACAGGGATAGAGCCATGGAGGATGTTTTGTTTGGCCCAGTATCTTTAAACACTGGTATACAAAGTGAATGCTTGTTTTATAAATTCAACAGTACCTTTGACAACTTTCTGAGCCAGTTGGAGTCAGATTCATCCATTTTCACAAAGTACCTAACTTGAGCTGTACCTAACTTGGGCTGGGAAGTCACATATATTGATCATGGTCAGAGTCTATATTAGGTCTATATTCAGAAGTAAATGCATTCTATTACATTTTTTTGTTTTTCCATTGCTATATCCTAATGATAATCTTCCAGATTTTTTTTGTGTGTGTAGTAATTTCCACTCTTTATTGCTTCTACCTGAGTGGTTTGTGATCTCTCTCCCCTGTGACCAATCTTTCTGTCCTGAAGTCCACTGCTTCCAAACTTTGAACAGTTTTTATGAATCATTGCTCTGGATGTAGAGCAAAAAACCAAATCCCTCCAGAGGAAGAAATAAATGGCAAAGGGACAAAGTTCCTATGGCTTATATCTTGAATGTGAGCAGCTCAGTTAGTTTATGTGTAGGTACAGGAAGCAGGGAGGGCTGGCGCCATGGTTCAACAGGCTAATCCTCCGCATTGCAGCGCCGGCACACCCGGTTCTAGTCCTGGTCGGGGCACCGGATTCTGTCCCGGTTGCCCCTTCTTCCAGGCACAGCTCTCTGCTGTGGCCCAGGAGTGCAGTGGAGGATGGCCCAAGTGCTTGGGCCCTGCACCCCATGGGAGACCAGGAGAAGCACCTGGCCCCTGCCTTCGGATCAGTGCGCTGTGCTGGCAGCAATGCACCCGCCATGGCAGCCATTGGAGGGTGAACCAACGGAAAAGGAAGACCTTTCTCTTTGTCTCTCTCTCTCACAGTCCACTCTGCCTGTCATGTCTCTCTCTCTCATAGTCCACTCTGCCAGTCAAAAAAAAAAAAAAAAAAAAAAAAAAAAAAAAAAAGAAGCAGCAGGGAGAATTTTTCCTGTAAAATCACTGGGGTGAACAGAGTACTTATGAGGGAGTAAAGAGTAAGGATGGCACAAGGAGAGGGCAGTTATCACATAGAAACACATGAGATGTTTTGCTGTGTTTTCTTCCCTGTTACTCTGCTGTAAAACCTTGCTTGGGCTGGGGTTCCCTTTGAAACAGCAAAATTTCCAATACCCTCAATTCTTTTTTGTTAGATATTTGTGGACTATTTATGGTAACTTTGCTGTATTCAGTGGGCTGTTTAATGTCCAACACAGCTAAAATCCATGACATTTGGGGACATATTTTCCAGGAAACATTTATATTTAAAATATTTTAAGATAATTATATTTATTAACTCCTAAAATAATTTGAAAAATTTTAACTGATAAATAAAAATTGTCTGCATTTATGGAGTACCATGTAATATTTCTACGTATGTATACAGAGTGTTATATCCAAAGAAACATACAGTATATAATTGTTATCTATAATCCCCGTATTGTACAATAGATCATCAGAATTATTACTCCTATCTAACTGTAACTTAACAGCCATTTATCAACATTTTCCCCATCAATCACTCCCCTCTGCTCTCCTCAACTTCTGGAAACCACTATTCTCCTCTCAAATTCCATGATATGAATTTTTGAGATGACATATAGGTGAGCTCATGTACTATTTGTCTTTCTGTGTTTTGTGTATTTCATTTAATCTAATTACCTCCAATTCCATCTTTGTTCTTGCAAATGACAATATCCCACAAATACTACTCAAGGCTGAGCAGTATTCCATTGTGTATATGTAACATATTTCCTTTATCCAGTAACCAGTGGATGGGTACTTTGGTTGTTCCTATTTCTTGACTATTGTAAACAGAACTGTAACAGACATGAGAGTGCAGATGTCTCTTTGACAGACTGATTTTATTCCCTTGGATATACACCCAATAGTGAGATTGCTGTGTTATATGGTAATTCTATTTTTAGATTCTTGAGGATCCTCTATACTGTTTTCCACAATGTCTGTGCTTTATATACTCACCAACAGTGGACAGGGATTCCTTTTCTCCATATTTTTGTCAGCACTTTCATCTTTTGTCTTTTTGACAATAGCTATTCTAACTGGAATGAGTTGATATTTCATTGTGGCTTCAATTTGTGTTTCTCTAATGATTAGTTATGTTGAACATTCTTTTCATATATTTTTGATCATCTTTATGTCTTTTAAAAATAACTTTACATATAGTCCTCATTTTCAAATTGGGTTATTCAGGGTTCTTTCACCATTGGCTTCAATCCCTTTATATTCTTGTCAAATGTATAACTTGAAAATAGTATCTCCTATTCTATAGGGGTTCACTCTGTTAATTATTTGCTTTACAGGCAGAAGCTCTTTAGTTTGATGAAATCTCATTTGTATATTTCAGCTTTTGATTTTGGGCTTTTGGGATTTGATCAAGAAAAATAAATCCCTGGATATTTGAAATGCCCTAAAGTGTCTCTCTTATGCTTTCTTCCAGTAGCTTCAAGGTTTCAGGTCGGGTCTCACACACTGGTGCAGGGGCCCAAGGCCTTGGGCCATCTCGTACTGCTTCCCCAGGCCATAGCAGAGAGCCGGATGAGAAGGAGAGCAGCTGGGACTCAAACCAGCATCCATATGGGATGCCAACACTGTGGGTGGTGGCTTTACCGGCTAAGCCACGGTGCCAGCCCCAAGAATGTTCTTTCCTTACTCTTTCTTTTTTCTTTCTTTCTTTCTTTCTTTCTTTCTTTCTTTCTTTCTTTCTTTCTTTCTTTCTTTCTTTCTTTCTTTCTCTTTCTTTCTTTCTTTCTTTCTTTCTTTCTTTCTTTCTTTCTTTCTTTCTTTCTTTCTTTCTGACAGAGTTAGACTGTGAGAGAGAGACACACACAGAAAAAGGTCTTCCTTCCGTTGGTTCACCGCACAAATGGCTGCTACAGCCAGAGCTACACCAATCTGAAGCCAGGAGCCGGGTGCTTCCTCCTGGTCTCCCATGTGGGTGCAGGACCCAAGGACCTGGGCCATCCTCTACTGCCTTCCCAGGCCACAGCAGAGAGCTGAACTGGAAGAGGAGCAATCAGGACTAGAACCCAGCTGGTGCTGCAGGCAGAGGATTAACCAAGTGATCCATGCATGTTCTTGTCATCTTTGTCAAAAGTTATTTGTCAAAAGTTATTAAATACTTATTCAAGAAGTTATGTGTGCATTTTCTTCTAGGCTTGCTATTCGATTCCAGTGGCCCATAAATCTGTTTTTAAAATGCCAAATCATGCTGTTTTATTTACTGCAGTTTTCTAATTTAAAGTCAAGCAGTTTACTACCTCCTTCTTTGTTCTTTTTGTGCAAGAATGCTTTGGCTATTCAGGATTTTTGTGGTTCCGCATAATTTTTAATACTGATCCTTTTATTTCTGTGAAAAAGGCCATTGGAAATTGATTGGAATTGCATTGAATCTGTAAATCACTTCAGGTAGCGGGACATTTTAGTGATACTGATTCTTCCAATCCGTGAACATGGATGTCTTTCCTTTTCCTCGTGTTCTCTTCGGTGCTGCAGTTTCCATTTAGTGTTCTTTTCCCTCTTTGGTTAAATTTATTCCTGGTGCTTTTTTTTTGTAGCTATTGGAAAATGAGATTGTTTTCTTGATTTATTTTTTCAGAGAATTTGCTCCTGCTGTATCACAATACCACTGATTTTTGCATGTTGACTTTGTATCCTGTCACTTCTCTGAACCCATAAATTACTTTTCATCATTTTCTGACTAAGTTTTTGGAGTTTTCTATCTGTTAACAGTAATAATTCGACTTCCTTCTGTCCAGTTTAGGAGTCGTATATGCCTTTCTGTTGCCTAATTTCTCTGACTAGGATTTCTGGTACTCCATTAAATAAAGGGTTGAAGATGGGCATTCTTTTCTTGTTCTGGATCTTAGATTTTTCCTATTCAGTATGATGTTAGTTTTTGCCTTGCTATTTATGGGCCCTGTGTGGTAAATTCCACTATGCCTAATTTGGTCAGGGTTTTTTCTTTTTTCCGTAAAGGGACATCAGATTTTATCCAATATGTTTTCTATATATATTGTGATACACATGTGATTTTTGTGCTTCATTTTGTTGATGTGTTTCATGTTTATTTAATTATGTATGTTGAATCTTTCATTCATTCTGGGATGAATCACATTTGATCACGGTAAATAGTATTTTTTAAGATTAAAAATTATTTATTTAAGAGAGAGCACATGCTTCTAGATGCTCATTCACTTTTCAAATGCCTGTAATGGCTAGGGCTGAGCGCAGGCTGAAGTCAGGTGCTAGAAACTCAGTCCAGGTCTCCCACGTGGATAGCAGGAACTCATCTATGTGGGTCATGACCTAATTCTTCGCAGTGTGTGCAATAGTGGAAAATTAGAATTAGGAATGGAGCCAGTATTTGAAACCAGGCATCTAGGGATTACAAGTGGGCATCCCAGTCAGCATTTTAAATGCCAAGCTAAATGTCTGCCCCATGATTAATTCTTCAATATGCTGTTGGATTCAGTATTTTGCTGAGGATTTTTGTACCTATATCCATCAAGGATATTGTCCTGTAGCTTTTTATGTTGTGCCTTTGTCTGGTGTTGTTATTGAAGTAATGCCGGTGTTATAAAATGAGTTTGGAAGAACTCTTTGCTCTTCTATTTTTTGGAAAAATTTAAGGAGAATTGATGTTGATTCCTCCTTAAGTGTTTGGTAGAATTCATCAGCAAAGCCATCTGGTCCCAGACATTGCTGAAATGGGAGGTTTTTTGTTATTGACTAAATCCTGTGATTTTTTTTTCTTCTATTGAGGTATTCTATTTCTTTATGATTCAATTATTGTTGGGTAAGATATATGTGTCTAGGAATTTGCCCATTTTTTTCTAGGCCATCAAATTTTTGCTTTATAATTGTCAATAATTTCTAACAATCATTTGTATTTCTGTGGTATTGGTTATAATGTTTCCCTTGTAATCTCTGATTTTACTCATTTGAATCATGCCTCTTTTTTCTTAGTCTGTTAATTTTAATTTCTCAAAGATCCAGTTCTCTGTTTCATTGTTTTTGGTGTGTGTTGGTTAATTTTCAATTTTATTTACTTATGCTCTGAATTTTATTATTTCTTTCCTTCTACTAATTTTGGGGTTGATTGTTCTTACTCTTCCAGTTCCTTGAGAAGCAGCAACAAGTTGTTCATTTAACATCCTTACTATTTTTGTTGTAGGCATTCATTGTTGTTAGTAGTGTCTATCTATGTCCTGTAAGTTTTGGTAGCTTGTTTTTCCATTTTCATTCATTAAAGTCAATATTAAATTTCCTTCTTAATTTCTTCCTTTACCCATTGGTTGTTCAGAAGTAAGTTCTTGCATTTCTGTAGTTTTCCATTCTGCTGAGATATCTGTAGTCAGGCAAATTGGTGCCTTTTTATTTTTTTATTTTTATTTTTTTCTCATTCAGCTTTGAGAATCCTCTATTTTAACCTTGGAAAATTTTGATTATAATATATCTAGGGATAAATTTGGTTGAGCTGAATCTGATTATTGATCTTCCTATACCTGGATAGTTGTATCTTTTTTAGGCTTGGATACTTTCCATTATTATCTCTTTGAATATGCTTTCTATTTCTATGATATTCTTAAATCCCTCTTGAGTCCCAATAACTAATATATTTGGTCTTTTTGTGCTGCCCTAATATTCCTTAAACTTTCTTAATTCCTCTTGATTCACTTTTCTTTTTCCTTCTCTGACTGTGCATTTTCAAACTGTCTGTCTTAAACCCAATGATTGTTTCTTCTGTTTAATCTATTTGGCTATTGATGCCTTCCACTGCAATTTAACTTTTGCTTAGTGCAGTATTCAGTTGGTGGATTCCTGTTCAGTTCTTAAAATTGCTTCCATTTGTCAAATCTATTATAATATTAAGTCATTTATCTATATCCATTTGAAGTTATTCAAATTTCCTGGCAATAACTATTTTAAATTCTTTATTTGAGCAGCTGAAAAGCCACTTTCTAGGTGGTTGGTTTCTGTACTTGTTTCTGCTTGTTGAGTGAAGTGATGTTTCCCTGAAAGTTCTTAATGCTTGAAGGCATGTGTAGTCACCCGTGTATTGAAGGATCAGCTATTCTCTTCTGTTCTTTGTTGTTCATCCTAATCTGTGGGTGTCCTTCCAAAAATTATACTCATTTCACTTATTTTCTCTAAGCCTGTGAGCACTCCTGCTATTTCAGCACAAGACTGTCCTCCAAGTAGACATTTGCTGCAAGCCCACTATTGGTTTGCTGTCACTCTTTCACTCCTAGAGGATATCACATGCTGATTCTTGCATCAAATTCATTCATAGTTGGTGTGTTGCTTAAAATGAACTGGAGAATGATTTATGAATGATTCCTACAAGCCGCTTCCTGGGGCTTAGATATATGTGCTACTGAGAAGGATGCATAGCCCAAGGCTAGTATAACCAGCTGGCTAGTATGTAAATATGATCAAGTGGAGCCACAAGACTCCATTTGGCACTGAGGCAGGTTCACAGTCTCCATCCACAGGTAATAGCCTAGGGGTGGTGACCAGTAGGATCTTCTCAAGGTTGGGTTTTATTATCTCAGAACTGCATTCTAAGGCACTGTTCTTTGGTTCTGTCTTGTCTACCCAAGTTTGGGATGGGGATAATAAGGGCAACTTTTTCTCTGCCCCATTGGGTAGTAAATGAGGTCACATTTGAGTATCACGGTCATCAGACCCTATATAATCTTGTAGGTACATATCAGGCCCATGTGAAGCAGGCAGTGACATATGCCAAAACAAATCCATACCACCAGTGTCCAGATTTCTATCTGACACTGCAGCAAGTCTAGATCACCTGTCCAGAGACGTTGACCTAGGGACTGGGACAATTAGGATCTGTGCAGTGTTGAGTTTATAGACTATCACTGAGTCTCAAGATTCAGCTTTGTTGTTCTTGCTGTCTCCCCAAGGTTGGAAGAAGGGAGTTAAAGGTAGCTCTTTGTTTGCCAGACTGGAATTAAGTTGGGTCACATCTGGGTGTCAGAGTAACCAGGCATTGTGCAATCTCATGGGTGTACATCTGACCCACATGAGGCTGGAAGTGATATACACTGAAATGATAATGTCCTACTGGGACACAGGTCTCCTCCTGCTGCGGAGAAACTCACATAAGCTGTGTCTGTGAACACTAGTTTGGGGTAAAGACATTTGAGCTTTATCTCATGCTAACTATAATAGCAGTAGGACTGGCTCCAAACTTCAAGGCAAGATCATAAGCTCCCTTTCCTGCCTCACTCCCAGGGGTAAAGTCTTGCTCCATTGTCTGCTGTATTTTGGGGGTATGGTTTTGGATGCCTCCCTGAGCATCATGGCAAAGGAGAATTAAGCCTCAGTCTGCAGGTATGAGCCTGATGCAGTGACCATGGTGCCCTCTCTGGTACTATTTTTAATCATGGTGGGCCTGAAACTCTGTTTTAAGTCTGAGGTCAGGATCTAATTCCCTCTCCCTCTTCCAAGAAAGAGGTAAGGCCTCTCTTTCACTATGTTCCACTTCTTAGAGCTGTGAAAGGGGAGGTATGGGAAACTCTTTCATTCTTGTTTTCTTCCATTCAATTGCTTTTTATTATATTAAACCAAGCACTGTGGTATGTCACCTGGCTTCCTTGGCTTTTGTGAAGAAGACTTGGTACATTGAATTACTGTTCATATTGGTGTCTGATTAGGAAGACAATCCCTGGAACAGCTTAAGTAATTGGTCTTCCTCTGTTTCCAAATTCCCTTTATTATGAAGCTATACATTACATACATTCATAATAATTCTCATGCATGCATCTTGCTACTGAATGTAATTAGATATATGTTTTTGGATTTATGATCAAGGCATAAATATTTTTAGTTTAAATTACATTACTGTCTAGTGCTAGTCTTGAAGTTTTACCCATTGTCAAAACATTAATACTGCTATCTATTACAAGAAACTAATCTATGATCCACCTTGAAATATACCTTTAGAAAAAGATATGAAAAGAGTATCTTTAGAAATTATTTTCCATCTATGAAAATGAATATGTTCTTTGTCATTTTGGTGGTAGAGAATAAATAGTTAAAGCCAAATTGGCTTTGCTTGGAATGGGGGTTAATGCCTTCACGAAGGAACTGATGAAGCATATGACAATGTATCAACCTCTCCGCTTAAATAAGTTCAGTGGCACTGATAGATGAGCTTCTCTTTCCAAGTATGTTGGGGTCATTTATAATGGGTGAGTTAACTATGTTAACAGTCAACACACTAATCAAAATGTGTGGTAGCCTGCCAGTGGAATGGCTGATGATTTCTGCTTGTCGATCTAAAACCTCTCGAGGTAAACTCCCTGGCAGACTAAAAAGGACACACAAAAAAATTAAGCTGGAGCATGGAGCTGTGCCATGTCTAACCAACAGTGGACAACAGGAGGATTGTTTAAGCATGCCGTTGATCATGATTTATGGACTTCGCCTAACAGGTACTTCACAGTATCCTTTTCCTCATAGAGAATGCATTTAGAAAGCTACCCTTTATGTCTTCTTTCTCCTTTTTAGGTGGTAGGGCATTTTAAAATAATGAAAGTGGTTACCCATGTTTTTTATAAAGTCATTATATGCAGCAACAAAGAGTGAAAACAAATGTGGGCCTGTACTGGATACTTTCCCCATTGACTTGGGATTGCTATCCTTTCTACTCTGCATTGCAGCCCGAACAGTTGAACTGACCCCCAAAAGCTTGGGCTTCCTGGGAGGGAGCCTTAGTATGCAGTTGGCCTCTCCACACTGATGCCCACCTGCTGAAGTCAGTGACATTCCACACATTTGTTTCAGCAGGAGGTGCCACATGCTGCTCTCACAATCTGGATAGAATTTTTTTTTTTTAATCGTCAGAATCATCTTCCCAGTACTAACAGAATTGTGACAATTCTGGAGAAAAACCAGGAAGAGGAATCAAAATGGAGAAATGTCAGTTCTTATGTTATTTGGCTTGGAAAATGTGGGCACAGGCATGAAACCGCATCTAACCATAGGTAGTGTTTGTTTTTCAAAGGAAGTATAAATAGCTGACTTCACTCTTCCAGGCATGGTAGGTAACATGCTGTTTTACTCAGAGGTCCTTGAAATTATTTAAACAAACCCTATAAAAATGAATTTGAATTGCTTCATTTTTTTCAGGGAAAAAGATTCTCAAGGTTTGCTATATTGCTATTTCCTCTTTATTTTTGGAGTATTGTTAAATGCATTGAATTTATAATGTTGCATTTTAGATTTTATTGAGGATCCCTTTGTAATTTTCAGTGCTGGTAGTCATCTAAATCATGTAACTCATTGGGACTTACAAAATACCAGCTTCACTTTCAGACAAGGTACTCTGCTGAAATTCTCTTGATTATGTGCATTTGACATTTCAGTGACATCAGGAGTACTTTATTGATCAGCATCTCCTACCTCTACTTCTAAGCATTCAACTTGGGCCTATCCATGTTAGAAGTGATCTTACTGAGCTTCTGAATCAATTCTGTCATTTTATAGTTGAAGGCACTGAGAGATTGAGTGAGGACTTGGAAAGCTACAATTTTATACCTGGTGTCTTGATTCCTAATCCAGTATTCTTTCCACAGAGAATATTCTCAGATCTTTATTATGTTTCATAGTTTGAAATTGCTATCAGTCTTGGTGTTAGCATGAAACAGGAAGTATTACAGTTAAAAGTAATCCAATAACCCAAATTATAGTTACAGTTAAAAGTAATCCAATAACCCAAGGAAGTCCCCCATTAAACCAAGTGCAGTAGCAAAAGCTTTTAAAATTCTACTCTAGCAAGATAACCTTGGTCCTCATCACAATGTGCTTCTTATGCCCTTCTGGTCTCGTTATACCTCACTGGCTTGGGATTCAAAGGATACCTTGATGTATTTGCTTTCTACAGATCTCTACCATAAAAGTTATTTGAATGAGATTCTAGCTTATCTTTAAAATACATATTTGTATGTATCCTTTTATGGATAAGAAAAATGCTGAAATGCAATATGCACAACATACATGAAAAACACTGGATAAGGAACTAAGAACTTGGAACCTAGACAACATTATTAACACATTTGTATGGAATGCTTACTTGAATCCTAGGAAAAGCCACTGGAGCCAGACCCAGGTCAACAGTAGAATTATAATGGCAGCCGGGAAGGAAAACACAAACCATGATCCAAAGTTGAGGCAATGACATCCAGGGTAGCGTCTGTGAAAATATGAGTAAGTGTTCAGGGAAGGAGCAACAATCTCTGCATGAACATTGGGAAGCAGCATTCCACTTGTGCGTGTGTGTGTGTGTGTGTGTGTGCTGCTGGCCAACAAGAAAGACCTTCTTTATCATTAAGTAAAGTAGTTAGTTTTACTCCTTGTCTCCATCTTGATTCTGTAACTACATAATTATTCCTCCATCCCACATAAGCAAGACTGGGCTTGTTGTGATTTTTGTTTCCTTTATTCAGTCTCTAAAGAAGTGCTTGTGAAAAAAAACCTGGCATACTAACTGATATTCTGATCTTCATTAAATGGAAAAGTGAGAACTGTGTGTTTAGTGTTACTACGCAAATCATCCCTGTATGAGAGAGGAAAGATAAACAGGCAGGCCTGCAGACAGGGACTCAATGTTACCATTTCACATTAGAAGTTGGCATCACTGGCCGCTAGGAAAGGACTCTGATCTAGCCCGTATTTTCTCTCATCTCTGTTTTTCCCTTTGTTTCTTCTGTCCCAAAGCACCGCAACCATCTAATGGATACACCATAAGCCTTTCTTCTTTTAATTAGTCAATGCTTTGGGTCTCAGTAAATGTAATAATCTCTCCAGGATCAGAATAAGAAAAACTTCTGTAGGGCTGGTGTTTGATGTAGTGATAAAAATGTCAGTTGGGATGTCTGCATCTAATATGGGGATGCCTGAGTTGGAGTTCTGCCTCTGCTTTTGATACAGTCTCCTGCTAAGGTACACCCAGAAGGCAGCAGGTAGTGGTTCAAGCACTGGGGTCCATGTTACTCATGTGGGGGACCTGGATTGAGTATTGGGCTACTGGCTTCAGCCTGGCCCAGACCTGGCTGTTGTAGGCATTTAGGGAGCAAACCACCAGATGGAAGATCACTCTCTATCTCTCTGGTCTGACTCTCTGTCTCTGTTTACCTTTCAGATAAAGAAAAAGAAAATAAATAATAAAAAAAAAAAACTTTCAAAAGTCCTTTGGAAAAATATCAACTCTATTTCTCAATTTTTGAGAATTATTTTCAACTTTTTAAACTCATTTAAAAACCAAATAGCAACAAGAAAATATGATCAGATACAAGCACATCTTCTTTGGTAACCTTGCACTCAATGTTCTAAAATGTAGTATAAATAAAAAATAAATTATTATGTAATCATCCATTTTATAACTGGAAAAACAATATATCTTAAACTTTTTTCTAGAGGTAGTAACACAAAGGGTTGGAAATCTGAAAAATACAGAAATACTGAATATATTTGTAATATTTTGTATCACAAAATACATAAAACTTTATGGAAACAGTTTCATTTTTGCTCTGTTTAAATCATACGTGGTATTTTGTTAATTCAAAAGGTAATGGAAATAAGTGTTTGTAGCAAATGTATGTACTTTACAGAGTTCCTTCTTCTATTTATACATGTTTCCTAACTGATATAAAGAACTAAAAAGAATAATGCTTTTCAAAACTCTAGATTTCTAATGTTTTCTACAATTTTCACTGAACCCCCCCACCCCCAAAAAAAAGATACTGATCTCCCTGGGCCCTAGAGCTATTGTTGTTAGTGATTTGAATTTTTTATCTATCCTGAAGGGATCCAAAGATTAGCTAATATATTTATAAAATTAGAGTTGGCAAATTATGGTAAGAAATGTTTTAATACATTCATGAGACTCTTGAAAATTGCCCATTTTGGACAGAATATTTGTTGTCTCCAACTAGAAAACACAAAGAGGTGGAAAAGGTTTAATTTGGGTTCCCATCAATTTGTGGGATTGTTGGGATGATGAACATTATTCTATGCTGCCTAAAGACACTTAGAAATGCTATTTGGAACAGGATCAGTGCATGTCGCCAAGCCTAACTTCCATTTTCACCATCTGCAGCTCATACCACCTTATTTTCCCCACCCACTGGAAATAATCCTACAAAATTAGTTTGCCTGAAGTGGGGCTTTTCAGAATTTTTGCCTGGAGGAAGAGGTCTTTAATTGATTAATTGATGGCAAAATTAATTAGGTTACTGCCACCCACTTGGGAGAACTGTATTGAGTTACTTGATGCCTGCTTCAACCTAGCCTAAGTCTCCCTGGCTGTTGCAGGCATTTGGGGAGTGAACAAGTAGATGGAAAATCCCTTTTCCTCTGACTCTTCCTCTCCCCCTCTCTCTTTCTTTCCCACTGCTCGCTCTCTCTCTCTCTCTCTCTCTTTCAAATAAATAAATAAATAAAGCATTTAAGGAAAGAATTAGAGAGAAACTGGCAATGTATTTGAGGACACTGAGTATTAGACATCAGGCAGAGAGGTAGGAATGAGAAGATGAACTAAACACAGTTCATTCCAAAAAATTCTGTGAGGAAACACAATATTTCCACTGTATATAAGAAGAAACTGAGTCTCAGGGCTTACGGTGTGTTTCTCAAGTTCATAAATTGAGTAGCCAGGCTGAACTTATAACCCAGCAGGAATCTGGATATAAAACAACATCTTTCATTAAAATACTGTATCCTCAGCTCTGGTTCCTGGGTAAAAATAGAAAATTCCACATATACTGAGAAAATCTATAAGCTGGAGTATAAACTTTATGTTTTAACGACATTTTAAAACAACTGCATAGATGATTGTATATAACATAGAGACATGCTTTGATCCAAAGCACATGTGTGCTTTAATGTTGATACTTAGGAAGATAACATTGTGATTGTACTTTTATAGTCAGCTACAAAATAAGGAATAACTTTAACACTGAAGAAATATCTAGAAATAGCTTTAAAAGAATGGGTACAGTCATGGAAATTTGCAAACTTGTAATGGATTTGGCCATTAGGACTCACAATAAGCTAGTGTCCACACTGATTATTGTCCTTTTCATTAAAAGCTGTTTTGATTACTTCTGAGGCAAAGCCACTTTTCAGCTTCATATTTGTGTACTTCCAGAGATTTCTTTTCAAAATATTATTAGCTGCTTGTTATTCATGAACTAGGCTTAGATTTCTAACAGCAATAGCAAAAATAGAAGTGGTGGCAATAACAAAGCTAGCATTAATGACAAGTTACTCTGTTCCAGGCTTGCGGCTAGAGGCCCACAAACATCATGCCATCTAATCCTTACAATAATGGTAGAAGGTCTAATATTGTCTTCATTTTTCAAATGAGGAAATTGGTGTTCACAGAAGCTAAGATAATAAGTAGTAGGTTTAAAATCTGAATCAAGATCTGAATCCAAGCTCCATAATGTCCAAATTTCTTCTATGGTATTTGTGAGAGAAATTATTTCTAAGAAACATATAGTGTTCAGTTCTGCAGGTGATCATGGTAACTTTCGAAGCTAGTTATTGCTAGCAATTGATATACATCTGTTCTGGTTAATAAACAAAGAAGAGAGGCTAGAGAGATGGACTTCGAATTTAGGGTAATTACGAACACTTCTCTGTTTGAATCCTTAGTTTCCAAACCTACAGAATGATAATCGCCCCCCTCCATTGATGGTTTTATTTTCTGTGTTTCAGGTACACAATGGTCAACAGATGTCCAAAAATATTAAAATATCTCAAAATATATTTTAAGATATTTTAAAAGATATCTTTAAGAAAATTCAAAGAATGAATTCGCATAAATTTTATTACTTTATAAAAGTATATTGTTATGATTATGCTGTTTCATTATTCATTATTAGTACTGTGCTTAATTTATTAATTAAATGTTACCAATGATATGTATGTGTAAAAAAGTCATAGTATATTCAAGTTTGTACTATCCAAGGCTTCGGCCTCCAGTTGGGGTCTTCAAACACATCCCCTATGGATATGGGGGGAGGCTACAATAGTTATTTAACACATAACTAGTAACATTGAGTGGAGTGTGCTAATCATTGATAATGCAATTTTCTTTCAAGTTGCTTTCTATACCCTGCATTAAGCTTACAAACTGAATACTGTGCTTTAATAATCAGAAAGTTATTGTTTACTTTTGATAATCTTCATTCTTTATCCAGTGAATCTTTTGTGTGTGGATTTCAATAATAGCTATTGTGTTTGTTAGATGTTATTGATGAATCAAAACTACTCTATAATAAAAGAAATAATTGTCCTCAATAATGTTTCCCTACATGAATTTATTGTGATGTCAAAAGATTATTTAGATGACTCCTAAGAACAATTAGCACTTCATGTATACTTTGGCACAGTTCCTCTAAATTGATGTTTACTGATCATCTCCTTGTGTCCCTTGTGGGCTAAAATAGTAAGCTACGGATTCACTCAATCTTTACAAGCTTACAGTCAGTAAAGATGGTAGTTGTGTTTTGTCAGAAGACAAATTAATAAAATAATAATAAAGTGTTAACATAGGATATGTTAAGAGAAGAGGGAATGGTAGTTAAGAAATAACTTCACAAAGTTCCAAATGATATAGTATTCACAAAATGGAGCAAGATGTTGATAAGAACTGGCTGCTTTTTCAAGAACAAGAGTAGGAAATAATGAGTTAATTATAGGGTGCTGTTTACTAAACATAGTATAAGTAGACAATAAGGTAGCTCCTGGAAGAGCTTTTCAGTAGAGCAAAATGGTCAGGTAGAGAAAACTGAGCAACTGTAGCTTCCTTAAAGAATAGTAAATAAAAACCTAACAAATCTGTAGGATTGCAACAGGAGGTGCAATCTTTCTAGAAAGTCCTATTCCAAGGACTTCTCAAGGTTAATGGTGAATTAATCACAAAGAATTATAATATTTTTCAGAATCTATGTACCATATATTTCATATTATAAGATCAAGAACACAAGAAATATTGTATACTTTGTTATTTTAGGTAATTATCTCAGACTTTTTGGTGTTATTCTGAAATTCCACCTTCCAAGCCAAACATCGTCAGCTCATGAGATTGACAACAAGGAAATGGGTTAGTCTAAGTGCCTCATAACCAACTCTGCAACCATTTCAAACAATACTTATTATGTGTACATATTTCTATATTTTAAATATCTATTTATTTACTAGGGAGGGAGAGAGAGAGCGTGGAGAGAGAGAGACAGAGAGAGACAGAGACAGAGAGAGACAGAGCACTTTCACCTGCTGGTTTACTCCCCAAATGCCCATAATCAGTCCAAGACCAAAGTGGCAACTGAGAATTAAATCTTAGTCTCCCACCTAAGTGGCAGGGACTCAGTAACTTGAGTAATCACCTGCTTCCTCCTAGGATATGCATAAGTAGGAAGCTGGACTCAGAACCCAGACGCTGGGTGTCCTAACTGGCAGCTTCACCTCTAGATCAAACACCTGTCACAATGTTTATATTTTAAGAAAAAAAATGCAGCAAGAGAATGTGAATACTCATGTAGTCCTCATGTGTTACAACAGAAAACCTACTCCTTCAAAGAATTTGCCCACATGGCCCCCATGTTGTGCCTGCAGATCTGTGAGGCAATGAGATTACAGAATGGCTCTGGCCACCTGCCTTGTCCTTGCATCTGAGTAGTAGCCACACCTTAAGCTTGCTCAGTTTCATCTGTAAAATGAGGGAGCTAGACCCAGGGTCTGAAATTCCTGTGTCTTCACTCGTTCTCTGTCTCTCCTGTTACCATTGAGAAAGACAGGTCCTTCTTTTTTTCAAGACCAAACATTTCCAGCATTGCTTCTAATGCCATTGCATTTGTTTTCATCAATACTCTAGTTTTTTCTCACACCCTCACACTGTTTGTACAGTCTCTTTCTCTCCAGTGTTAAACCAAAATGACACCTCATTCTTGTTCTTTTCTTATTGTGTTGAATATGAAAAAACCAAACTTGATGCCTTCCCCTTCCTACGCCTTAACTCTTCTTTGAATTCTGCCCCACCTTCTTCCCTGCCACCAAAACTGCCCTCTTGGAGAACATGAATGACAGCCAAATGCTTTTTATCAGCCATCACCTACGGACTCTCTTCCATCACACAGCCCCCATTCTGAAAAGGCTCTCCTTTGGCTTTCAAAGCCACATCCTCCTTATTCTCCTCCTATCATCTTCCTTCTTGTCACTGTTTGCTAAGCTTGTATCTATCCCAAGGTTTGAAACATGTGACTACATATATACTCAAGAATTTAACTTTCATTTTTATATATGTACATGATAGCCCTCCAATTTATAACTACCTCAAAAACATTTGTAACCCCTTGCTGAAAATCTCCTTGTAGATAGATTCTGAAGGCCATGTCCAAATATCCTGAATCAAATTTATTAATTTCTTCAGTGAACCTGCCCTCTCCTTGTCTTCTCTCGAAGTTCAGGGCATCATTTTCTATCTAATCATATGCACAAACATCTTACACCTTCTCTTCAGACCTAATTGCTCATGCAAGACCTCCTGACCATGAAGAATCTTGAGTCTAAGTCTTCCTATCACTTCAAAACTAGTTTAGTTCTTTCTTTCCTGGTATTTTGAGCACTTTGATGAGATTCCTAATTGATCTGCTGTCTCCAGTCTTCATGTAATGCCAATCAGTCTGCAGACTGCTATTCTAAACTCTGCAAAATATGGGAAGACTACCCCACTCCCTCCCTAGAAAAACTGTTACAGATTTTTGGTATAATGATTTTGTAAATTGTTTACACTCATTTTGTCCAAAAGTGTTGCATGTGCCTCTTCTAGGATTGTTCCACATTGTGTGGACAATTTTCTCTAGTGATCAAGAGTTGTAGCACAAGCTACATCCTTCTTTTTGTTTCTGAGGAGGTAACTTTCTGAGGAGGCAGCCTTTGTTGTCTGATATTAGTTTAGTGCTCAGTACACTAAACTGAAACTTAACTTTCTCAACTATAGTAGCAATAATAATCAACATTTACTGACCACATGCTCTGTGATATGTAGTATTCTAACTGCTATTTATTGTATATAAAACTCAAAACAGTCAGGAGAGAGAGAGAGAAATAATATTTTCTGGAAAGGTAGCAAACTTGGAGAACTTATGTAGTTTGTCCAAAGTTATACCACTGTTGAATAAAAGAGCTGAGATTTGAACACAGATATATCTATAAGATACCTCTGCAGCAAGGATCTCTAGAATATGCGCACTCTATAATGAATGTAAATTATCTAGCAAGGACTTATTTACCTTCTCCTATGTGTCAAAAAGTAAATGTTATTTTTAAAACATTTTTATTAGTTTTCACATTTGTATGCTTTGTCTACACTATAAGCTGAAATATTCTTCCTGGCAGGTTTTATTCTTTGTGTTCTCCAATAGAATTCTAAGCCATAGATTGAACATTTGTTAGTCTTCTAGAAACATTTATTGATTCAGTGACTGAAGAGGTCTGCTTTTACTAACACTGAATAAGTTTTAGGTTTCTTAGATGTCATTGTTCTTTTATGTGTGTTGAAAAGAGATGAAAACAAAACATGCTTTATGCACATATATATTTTATATAGAGACATTATATATAAATGTATTATATCTATCAACTATTAATATTAAGCTTCAAAATATATTCTTCAGTCTCTTCCTACAAAAGTATATTTGTAAGATGACATCTTTCTCTAAATGTCAATGATAGAAAGACATGGACATTCAGATTTCATGAATACTTTAGAACTGAGAGTGACCCAAAACAAAACTGTACAAAATAGCATTGGTATCACTCAAAATGATGGCAAGCAGTGTCAAAAGAAGAAGCTGTCTTTGTATATAAAGTGCAATTTATCTCTAGCTCCAAACACCTGCACAAATGATATAATTTTCTTAGCAGTTTTCAGCTCTTAGAAAATTTTCCAATAACATTAAATGTATTCTATACCAGTGTTACTTTGATATGCTATTGTATTTCATAAGGCTGCATTTAAGAAAGTTTATTAAATATTTACCTTATTTAATAATATCGGTTATGTTTTTCCACATTTCTTTCCTTCTATACCAGTATTTTCTATCAAAAGAGGACTCTCTTGAGTTTTTTTCTAATTATAATTTCCATAAATTCTAATATGATGGCAACCTCATGAAGGAAAAATAATCACAAATTTTAAAGTACTGCTAAAACATTCTATGAATTGAAAGGGCTTTTTGGCCAACTTTCTATGAGGATTAGAATATTAGACACACTTAAAATAGTTACTAAAACATTTTGTTCAGTATGTTACTGTGCTTTCAATCTATTTTAAAAGGGATTAATGCATTCAGAGTCAAGAGAAAAGTTTAAGAGAAAAGAAACTAGTTGATACATTTTGCAAAAAGACAAACACCAAAGACAAACTAAATATGGATTATTTCAACTGTAGCAAGAAATTTCATTGGAATTTTCTATACCATCAGTTTACTAACACCAAAATGTCAAAACAATAATAATCTGGTATAAATGTTAAAAAATAAGTTTATAGAGTGGATTAAGATGTGAAATATCTTTCCCTGGTTAATCCTTGCTCAAGGATATATATCTGGTTTTCAGAAAGGGAACAGGTACATTTTCTGTCTTTACAGAGTAGTCATTGAATAAATGCATTCTGGCAGTGTGAATTTTATGTTTCCCACTTAATAAACCAAACGTCTTTCAAAGGCCTATTCCTACGTCGATTGTTGGAGTATACATGACTAATTTTTATTCATAGAAACAGTAACTTACTGTACATGGAGGAGTCATTAGTATTGATCTGAAAATTCTATACCAGTGTTCTTTGTGCATACGAGTCTATTCATTCTAGAACATTCTTCGAATTTTGTATCTTTTGAAATTATTTCAAGTTCAGTCTCTGTGAATCTGCTTCTTAGACTATAGGTTTTCTGTTTTCAACCCCATTTTTTCTGTGAGAAATACCTAAACTTTGTAACTTGTCTTCCTCAATGCTGTTCATCTAATCAAAACTCTAACAAATGTCTACTATCTTAATACTTGACATATACCTTGCTTGAAATTTTTCCTTTGCACTTCTGCTAACTACCATTGGCAGTATTATTTGCAAAGAAATGCTTCTACTGTTTGAGTAGATTGGTCATCCAGGAGTTATCTCCTCTGCACTGACCTGAAGAATCTGCAGGCATTATGAATTTATTATGCTTTTTATGCTTAATTCTCAGTACAAAGAAAGATTGCTAGATCTACAGATGTCCTGATGGGAAACAAAGAAGAATTTTTAAGTCAACATAGCATTTCTTACCTTGGATTCTCTGAATCAAGAAATAGTTTTTTTTTTTTTTTTAAGTAATCTATGTGTTTGTTATTTGTTAAATTACAGTCCAATAATTCTACTTACACATTGAAATGCTCAGCAAAGATTAAGTTAGTGGAGGTCCCAGTGATCGTTGTTAGTCCACCAATGGTAGAAGAGTAAGCAATACATAAACACATAAGTTTGCACATCATATGGTCCTTCTTTGTTCGATATTTGGTTCCTGTGCCTGAGTTCTGTTCAACAACAACAACAACAACAGAAAAAACCTGTATAAGAACTACTGTCTTTGTGGTCAGACAGGCAATTTCAGTAGCTTTATTACAAATCTAACCTCCTGGGGACAGCATTGTGGTATAGTGGGTTAAATCACCACCCACAAAGTTGGCATCCCATATGAGTGGTGGTTCAAGACCTGAGTGCTCCATTTCAGATCCAACTCCCTGTTAATGCACCTGGGAAAGCAGAAGATGGCCCAAGTGCTTGGGCCCCTGCCACCCACATGGGAGACCCAGATGGAGGTCAAGGGTCCTGGCTGCAGCCTGGCCCAATCCCGGCTGTTTGTGGTGATTTGGAGAGTGAACCAGTTGATGCAAGATCTCTCCTCATTCCCCTCTGTAATTCTGCTTTTCAAATAAATAAATAAATAAATATAAATTCTTTAAAAAATCTATTAATGCTCTTTCTTGCCTTTTTGAATGGTAATTCAAAGTTTATCAAAGTTATAGCTTTTGATAAACTCAACTATTGGCTCTCTTCATGCTGTGTCAGTCTCTGAGCAGCCAAGCACTGGTGGTAAAAATTACACACACTGTACAACATATTGAATTCCTTATATCCATGATCACAAATATCAACTGCTGCAGCATGTTGCCCTTCTATCCCACTGTGATTCTCTGACCAAATTACTTTGTCTCCCCCCAGAATTTTAAAACCTTCTTTACTCTGTTTACACCTCTCTCTCAAAATTCTTTCTCACTCTTCACAGGTAGCTCTGCTTCCTACTTCACAGAGAAAAACATAGAAGCCAACATATGAAAGTATCACTGAGAAACTTCAGCATCTACTTGCATATGCCACCTTGCTTCTCCTTCTCTAACTACAAAACAGAGTCAATGTCTCTTCTTCAACTTACTGTTTTGGAACCCCATTCTCTCAGGTCTTCTCAGAAACCTTCCATCATGGATTACTGGAATTCTCACCAACATTTAATCATTTTCATGTTTGCAAATAGAAAAAAGGAAGGCCTTCCTAACCCTTTTATCAATTAAACTACCACTCTGCCTCATCTCTGTTCACACAGGAAAATTCTGAACAGACTCCATTTCCTTAATTCCTACAACCTGCGTTCTATCTCCTTGTTCCACCCTAAGTGCATTTCCTACATCCATCAACAATTTCAGAATGATTAAACTCAACAGGTCCTTATCAGTGCTGATTCTTTTGAAGTCTCAGAATCACCTAAAATAATAAACCACTCTTTCTTATGAAGCAATCCCTGCTGAAGGTTCTCTTCTGATTTTTCTTCTGTTTTTGTTCTCTCTCTCTTGCCAGTTCTCTTTCCTTAAAACCAGAATTTCT
The DNA here is from genome assembly GCF_051225735.1 of Oryctolagus cuniculus. Lineage (NCBI taxonomy): Eukaryota > Metazoa > Chordata > Mammalia > Lagomorpha > Leporidae > Oryctolagus > Oryctolagus cuniculus. The sequence goes on from NC_142869.1 coordinate 159,090,117, forward strand.
TGAAATTCTGTCAGAATGCTTTGTGTCTTCACACTCACACATCTCCTTGGAAAACTTCATATTTTCACAGGTTAAGTGAATATTAATATTAATTAGTTAATATTAATACAGCAGACCACTGAACTTCTGTCTTCATCCAGGACTCTCTCTTCTGGGCTTATATATCCAATCATCTGTTCAATATAATTTAAAAATTTCAACCCAAAACTGTTCCCCAAATGCTTTATTCCTTCTTCAAACCCAGGATCACCTATCCAAGCTAATGGCATCACCATCACCATAATAACAAATATTTATGGTATGCTGAGTAGATAATTAGCACTGAAAATGAAGTAGGTGTTTTAATTTACTTAATGCTTATGACACAATGAGATAGATAGTGTTATTATGACATTTTACAGATGAAAACCTGAAACACAGAGAGGTTAAGTACATTGCCACAGGTTACAGAGCCTGAAAATCATGGACTTCAAATTTGAACCACAATATCTTGCTTCATTGCCCTTATTCTCTGCTCCTGTGCTGTATTGCTAGTTATCCTTGAAAATATTCTCTTCCTTATCTCTCCAGATTCTGTCAATTTTATCTACTTCAATCTATCTGAATTCGGTTCCATCTCCACTGCTGTTGCCTTGGTCTAGGTCATTGTTATCTCTGACTCAAATTATTGTAATATCTTTATGAGTCTGCATCAATTCCTGTCTATTTCATGCCTGCCTTACCCATGCTGACTTTTAAAAATATTTAAATGTATTTAATAAATATATGAAATTTGTAATCTCTTATCTTTTTATGTTTGTATATTTTGATAATATATTTGGATTTTTTCTAAGGCTGTAGTATGAAGGATAGGTCCTAAATAGGCAAGAATTAGCATAAGGAGGTCTGTAAAGAGGTTATTAGAGTAATCCAGATGATATTTTCTCTACTCACGCTGTGATGAACACTTAGATTGTTCCAATATCTTGAATATTGTGAATACTTCTGCAATGAACACAGGGGTGCAGATAGCTTTTTTATGTGTTGATTTCATTTCTTTTTAGCATGAACTTTTTAAAGTACCCTTATAAGCCCACCAGATCAAATGGTAGTTCTATTTTAATGTTTTGAGGAACCTCCATGGTGTTTTCAGTAATGGTGCTTCCAAATGACATCCCCACTGACAATGTACAAGGCTTCTTTTTTTCTGGAGGATAAATGGAAGCATTGCACTGCTCTGCACAGATAAGCATGCTGTCTGTGGCACTGGCACTGTGAGATACCTTTGCAAAATCATGATAAGGAAGAAGCGTCTACTCATAAAAAGTCATCATGGATGTGGGTATGGCATTTAGCATGGCAGGGTCAGGTGCTTTGGGTTGGAATTTGCCTTTTACTTTCTAATTAACTTAAAGGTCAGCCCCTAAAGGGTTTCTTTGCCCAAAAGAAGCAATTTTACAGATGTCTCCTTTAGCCTTATGCTTCTACATAGAAATAATGTTTATTTACCATATAATAAAATTTTCCAATGAAAACTTAAACATAGTGTGTAAATAAAATATCAAAATAAGTTTCAAACTTCTGGTGAGTGATACAATATGACAACTGAAATTTAGGGCATAAATATTAAATATTTTACAATGAGGAATACTTCAATACAAACCAGAAAGTGATGCATAATTTAGATATTATGAAACTTGAAATAAGAATGAAAATTAAAATATCTACTATAAGGCAATTCAGAATGGTCATAAAAATGAAATTAAAATATAAGTTTATTTTGGTGCAGATATTTTTTATATTCATGCTTATAAGAGTACTTCAAAAAGTTTCTGGAAGGGGAGTATTATGATAAAGCTATGCATGTCATTTGAAATGTTTTTATTTCAAAATAAATTTACTTTTAATTGACTTCTAGGAACTTTTTGAAGTTCTCTAATATGTGTATACTTTCTTATTTACATATTAATTTTCAAAAATACAAATAAAGAACAATATCAGCTTTCATATAAATGCTAAACTTCAAATATGTGTGCATATATCAGTAATTATTAAGTATGTCTACTTAAATATACAAAATTATGTAATATTTAAATTAAAATGTTCATGTACATATATGTGCCTTGAGATAAGTAAGGCTAAAATGAAATGTCTTAAATACTAACAATGTTTTTTTTTTTTCTTGGTGATGAGATTAGAGATATCTACTGCCTTCATGATAAATTTTGTATCTCCTGCAATCATAAAAAATTATAACTGATAAATGAATCAACAACTCTTAGACAGGTTTTTAGAGATTAGATGTGGTACACTGATCTAATTTTTCAGAAGAGCGTTATTATATAACTCTTCACTGCAGAATGAAACAGGAATCCACGTATTTGAATTCCCTCATAGTAGTTTCTCCCTATACCATCTTGCCTTACACAACAGTTTTACTTATGTAAAATTTAAAACCTACATATAAGACTACCTTCGATTACATTTCATACTACTTTTACTACTATTGTTCCCTGTCGTGTTTTCCTTCAATCCCAGTTCTGACTTATTTCATGCACATATATGACACGCAACACTCCGTGAGTATGCCTTCCACATCCTCTTCCAAGTAACCGGACAAATGTCTACTAGGAAATAACCAAACGCAGAATCCGATGACATCATCACACCCACACACCAGATCAGAAATCCTTTAGGCCCAGCTATAACTCGCTATTGCCACCTGGTGGCAGTGATTGCCGATTTCAGGGGCAAGTTACAGGTTTCCAGCCTCCAGGGCTAAAAATGCACACATGAATCAGCATTGGCAAAACCTGTGATCTTCATAGATTGTGAAAAATAATTCACTTGTGTGGCATAAAAACATCAGGGACTCTGTTTATATCTAAGTAATTATTAAAGAACAATTGCAAAAGCATTGGTTTCCACAAACCATTTTCAGCTTGTCCGAGAGAGCCAGTTGAACATTTTTCAGCTGGTATTTGGATATTTATTTAACAACATTCATATGATGCCATATCTTGATTATTCAGTTGTAGGCATCACAGTTAATTTTCCAGCATGTTAGATGACAGAATTTAGCTTTCTTTCACAGCTTCCTTCACCGAATATACTCATCCTTGTAATGTCTCCATCGTCCTGTTAGGGTTGTATCATAATTTTGCTTACAGCAAAAGTTCTGTGTTTAGAACATTGTCTAGAGCTATACTAACAGCTAAGTTAAATAATATATATTTTCCATATCCTCCCTCAGAGTTAGAAAATTTTCTTTTTCCCCACCTGCTTGTTTTTTTAAGTACATTCCATGGGGTCTATCCTAAATATCCCCTGTTTAAATCCGCTTAGAACACTCAAGTAATAGGAGATTCGGTCAACATCAAATATCTTACCAGTTTTCTTGTCTTGGCAGCCTCTCTTGAAGGGCCTCCCTGCCTGTCCTATGTCTAGCCATGTTTTTACCTAGAGCTGCAAAGAGGATCAGTCCTAAGTCTACTCTCTCACTTCATGGACACATTGGTTGAGTATTGATTCCATGGTGAAAATAAATGTTTCTCAAAACGTTGAAGCATTTTCTGTATTGTTTCTAAGCTTCTGATGCTGCTGTGACGTGTTCAGCCATTGTCAGAGCCCTTCTAAGGCATCGGGTTTTACATCTCCTTGAAAGCTTTTAAAGCTTTTCTTTACTCACAGTATTCTGAAATCTCAGAGATTTCAAAATAGATGTGTCCTGTGTAGATCTGTTTCATCCATTGTGCTGGTACCCAGCGGCCCTTTGAATCACAAAAAATATATTTTTCCATTATGGAAAGTTTCTTGAATTTTTATTCTTTTCCTAAAAGTCTTATTATTTCTCTTATTCTTGTTTTTTCCTAGTTTGTCTACTGAATTTTCCATTTCTAATATATTCTATATATTTATATTTATACCTTTCATATTTGTTTTACATATTTTATATTTTATCTTGCTTCTCCTTTTTAGAATGCTATTAATATTTCATGAATTTGATGTCCTTCTTTACCTCTTTGAATACATTAATGACATTTTCTTCTCTCCTGTTTTCATCTTCTTCCTCAGCCTGTTTCCTGCAAGTTGCTGTTTTCTTTTTCTTTGAGATTCTGTCTTTCATGCCTGAGCCTCTCTTTGGGTATCCAGGAGGTTCTGGCTGTTGACTCATAGTTAAGGCAGTGAAAAGTGCTTGGATGCATGCACAGGTGTTCAAGGACTGCCTTGGAACTTTACTGTGCTACCACCTAACTGGACCATTTTTTGAGAAAATGCTGAAGTCAGTAGCTTTTCATCTTTTCTCATGTATTGAATGCATCTGCCAGGAAAATATGTTCTGACCCTCTCTCTGCTGACACCTGGAGGACATAGAACTGGCTACTGGGGCCCAGTAGGTAAAGGAAATGTTTTCGACTTTCAGCACAGGAACTTTCAGTGAATGCCCCTATTTTCTTTGACATCTTCCTCCTATCTGGAGCTCAGTCATTATCCCATTTTGCCATATCTATGACCATATTTCTTCTTGGTGGAGGAGGAACAGTCACATTTATGTGGAGTTGGGAGAGAAAAGTGAGGATTTAGAATGGACATTTGGTCTAGTGGTTAAGATGCCCACGTCCTACATCTTAGTGCCTCGATTCAATTCCCAACTCCAGCTTCCTGCTAATGTGTACTTTGAGAGGCACAGTGAAGGCTCAGTTAATTCCTGCCACCCAAGTGGTAGATGTGAACTGAGTTCCTGGCTTTATTCTCTGGCTGTTTGGAGTATTTCAGGAGTGAACCGAATGGAAAATTTTCTCTCTGTCTCTCTCTCTTTCTCTCCATCTTGTCTCTCTGTCTCTGTCTCTGTCTCTCTTCATCTGTCTGCCTCTCAATTTTTTTTTTTAAAGGGAGAAATTTGGGCATTGAATTTCTTCCAAACACTTTTTCCTCACTCTCACTTCCTACATTTTGAAAAATTTTAAAGGTGTTGTAAATTACTTATCAGTTTTTCTCACTACTGATTTAGGATTCACTTTCTTTTTCTTTTTCTTTTTTTTTTTACAGGCAGAGTTGACAGTGAGAGAGAGAGACAGAGAGAAAGGTCTTCCTTTGCCGCGCTGATCCGAAGGCAGGAGCCAGGTGCTTCTCCTGGTCTCCCATGCGGGTGCAGGGCCCAAGGACTTGAGCCATCCTCCACTGCACTCCCTGGCCACAGCAGAGAGCTGGACTGGAAGAAGAGCAACCGGGACAGAATCCGGCGCCCCAACCGGGACTAAAACCCAGTGTGCTGGCAACACAGGTTGAGGATTAGCCTATTGAGCCACGGCGCCGCCCAGGGATTCAGTGACTATAGGATAACTGATTCACTTCTTGACCCAACCCTTTAATTTCCATCTTCCAACACAATTTTATTCTAATCTTTTCTCTTGACATTTATAGAATTGTGATTATGACTTAAAAAGTCTATTTGTTCAGGGCTGCCATTGAGGCACAATGGATTAAGCCATAACCTGCAACACCGGCATCCCAAATGAGCACTTGTTCAAGTCCCAACTGCTCCACTTCCAATCCAGCTCCATGTTAAGGTGCATGAGGAGGCAGAAAAAGATGGCATAAGAACTTGGTTCTCTGCCACCCACGTGGGAGACCTGGGTGTTGTTTCAGGCTCCTGGCTTTGGCCTGGCCCAGCGCCAGCCATTCAAATCATTTGGGGAGTGAAACAGAGAGAGAAAATGGAAGACTTCTCTCTCCCTCTTTCTCTTATAACTCTGCCTTTCAAATAAATAAATGAATAAATAGATTTTTAAAAGTCTATTTGTTCTTGCTTTATAGAGATTCAGTATAGAGGGAGGTAAATGAGCTGTTCAATATGCCAACTTAATGGAAGAGGCCATATTTATCTTTTTGCATTAAATAAGAATTCAGTGAATCTTTACTAATAATTAGCATACAGGTTGCCCTAGATGTTTTTATGGTCTATAGGTGGGTGGTTGATGTTGATAATAAGGGGAGGAGGGGAAAGTGGAAGCTCCGTAGAGTTAGAGGTATTGAGACAGTGAGGTTTTACCTTTTTTGCTTGCATAGTAAAGAATTTTGTTACACATTGTAAACTGAGGTATCAGTGTATATAATAATAGTGTGATGAATAAGAAATATTTAAAATTTAGCAGTCAGGGCATGCAAACTCTTAATAAAATCTCTATTCTCTTGAGTTCTCCAGCTATCAGGGAAATGCAAATAAAAACCACATAAGGTTCTACTTCACTCCAGTTAGATTGGCTATCATCCTAAAATCAAAAAATAATAAATGCTGATGAGTATAAGGACAAAAAGGCACCCTAATACACTTTTGGTGGGAAAGTAAACTAGTCAACCTTGGAGATTCCTCAGAAATCTAAAAATATATCTACCACATGACCCAGCCATCTCACTCCTGGAAATACACACAAAGGAAATGAAGTCAGCATATGAAAGCATGATCTGTACCCCACATGTTTATAGCAGCTCAATGCACAATAGCTAAGATATGGAATAAACCCAGAAGCCCATGAACTTATGACTGAATAAAGAAAATGTGGTATATATACACAATGGAACACTACTCAGCCATAAAAAAAATGAAATCTGTCTTTTGCAACAAAATGGATGAACTAGAGGCCATTATATTTAATGCAATAAGCTTGACCTAAAAAGACAAATATCAAATGTTTTCTCTGATCTGTGGTAGCTAATACATAGAGTACAAAAAGCAATTAATATATACAAGTGAAATTGACATCTTGGGATTTGATTATTGCTTATAGCCCTTGTCTATACTCCTGTAGAATACTGGTTTTTCTACTTTATACTTGCTAAACTATTTTTTTAGTGGAGGGTTATGCCTGTGTTTATAAAGTAAGTTAAAAATACATTATTGCAATATTAAAAGAAAATTGAAGAAAGGAAAGAGGATGGAGACAGAGAGCAAAGCATCATTATATCCTTAGAATTATATCTATGAAATACATGAAATCTCTTTATACCAATAAAATGGTCTCTATACTCAACAATGAAGAAAATAATGGTTATATCCTGATTTAAATATAAAATTGTATGATCCTTAATGTTTACATTTTAGAAGCTTCCTCTGAAAATTCCTAATGAAGAAATGTGTGTGTGTGTGTGTGTGTGTGTGTGTGTGTTTAAGACAATATATGGGAAATATTTTTCTTTCTATAGAGATAAAATGAAATAACACATAGGTAATATAGCATATTTATCTATCTAGTAGAATGACCAATATAGTCCCTGTTAAAATTCTGTTTATTAAAAATAATCTCTTTGGATGTAAAGACTCCTAGGGCAGATAGTTGATCCCCAACAGTCTGTGACCGCAGGAATCCTACATCATATGACTGTGGTAAACCTGGCACTGTGCAATAAGCTGAGATAACTCCATGCTCACACTACACAGCATATAGAGTCTTTGTGTAGTTCACACAAATGAGTGAGTGGGGTGTGCAGGCATAGGGAGGTTTACCTTGGCACAGAAAAGGGCAAAGGTGGGGAATGATCACGCCAGCCAGGGTGATAATCCCCTCTGCCCTACCAACTACAGCGGAGAGCTACCGCACATATTTTGGGTGTTGCCCTGAACTTTAGCCTCACCCACAAATGCTGGCCAGAGCTCCCTGGCCCCCTCTCTGGATATTCCCTGAAGGTACAGCATCACATTATGCCTTGGATCACATTCCCAAAACAAAGACTTCAGAGGAGGTACAAACAAGTGTTTTTCCTTTATGCATAAAAATCATAGAAATATAAGAAATATGAACAAAACAATATAAGTCCCCAAAAGGAACACAATAATACTTTGAAGATGAAGATATTGCAGAAATTCCTGAAAAGGAATTCAATAAATAGATTGTAATATTTCTCAAAAGCAAAGAGAAACATTATATAATTTTAAAAAATTAATGAATGACATGGATGAGAAACTTAGCTGGGAAACTGAAATGTTAAAGGACAATCAAATTAAAATATTATACACGAAGAAGTCAATGTCAAATAAAAATACAGTGGAAAGCCTTAAAAACAGACTCAGTGAGGACAAAGAAAGAATATTTGAGCTAGAAGACAAACCTTGTGAAATATCACAGTCAGACAAAAAAAGGAAAAAAATCATAAAAAATAAAACAGTGTTCAGGATCTATGGGCTACCATCAAATGACAAAATATATGTGTTTTAGGCATTCCTGAAGGATTGGAAAATCAAAATGACTTAGAAAACTTATTCAGTGAAATAATACTAATTTTTTTTTCAAATTTGGACAGAAATGGGCATCCAAGTATAGGAAACACATGGAACCCCAAATAGACATGGTCATAAAAGGTCTTCACAATGACACAATATATTCAACTTTTTAAAGTAAAACATAAAGAAAATATACTAAAATGTACAACAGAGAAACACTAGGTTATCTTGAAAGGATCTCCAATCAGATCTCCAATCAGATTTCAGAAACCTCATGGGCGAGAAGAGAATGGAGAGATATAATCCAAGTTGTTAGAGAAAAAACCACAATACTCCATACAACAAAGCTTTCATTTATAAATGAAGGTGAAATAAAGACTTTCTAAAGCAAATAAAAATTGAAATAGTTTGTCACCACCCAGTTGACATTACAAATGATACTTAAAGATGTATTACACACAGGTACGAGAAAGACAACCAGCATCATAAAAAATGTGAAGGCAGAAAACTTCCTAATGATAGTACAAAGGAGATCTAAAACAAAAAAATGAGGATATTTACAGAAAAATGGCAAGACCAAGTTATCACTTATCAATAATAATTTTCAATATAAATGGACTAAACTCTCCAATTAAAAGATACAGATTGGAAAATAGAAATGAGCAGGAGTGGCTATCCTAATATCAAAACAAAATAGACTGTAAGATGAAAACTATCAAAAGAGACAAAGAAGATCATTACACAATGATTAAGGGATCAACTCAACAGGACTATACTAAATGTCTATGTACCCAATGCCAGAGCACCCAGTTATTAAAACAAATGTTAATGAATATAAAAGGAGACATAGGCTCCAATACAATAATAATGGAGAACTTCAACACCCCACTTTCATCAATGAACAGATCATCTAAATAAAAAATCAACAGAGAAACAACAGAACTAATTTATACAATGAACCAAACTGACTAGTTGATATCTATAGAACATTTCATCCCACAGCTACAAAATACACATATTTTTCCTCGTGGCAGTGAACTTTCTCTGGGTTAGACCATATGCTATGCCATAAAGCAGTATTTAACAAATTCAAAAATATTGAAATCATGCTATGTATCTTTTCTGACCACAGTGGAAACAATCTGGAAATTAACAACATAAGAAATTCTGGAAAATTTTCAAGCACATACAGATTGAACATCATGTTTATGAATGAATAGGTTTTAGAAGGAATCAAAAGAAAAATCAAAAAATTTCTCAAAATGAATGAAGATGGCAACACAATTTATCAAAACTTATGGGATACAGTAAAAGCAGTATTAAGAGGAAAGCCTACATCAACAAATTGGGAAGGCATCAAATAAATGAGCTATCAATACATCTCAAGGACCTAGAAAAACAAGAATATACAAAATTCAAAGTTATTAGGTGGAAATAAATAATTAAAATTAGAGAAGAAATAAACAAAACTGAAGCAAAAATGATATAAAAATTGACAAAATGAAAATCTGTTTTTTGAAAAAATAAACAGCCAACTGTTTCAACTGGTTCAACTAACAAAGACAAAATGGGAGAAGACCCAAGCTAATAAAATCAGAGATGAAAAAGGAAAATGTTACAATGAATACCACAGACAAAAAGAACCCATCAGGAATTATTACAAACAGCTATAAGCCAACAAACTGGAAAACTTAGAAGAGATTGATAGATTTCTGGACACACACAATCTACCAAAATTGAGTTGTGAAGACACAGAAAACCTAAACAGACAAATAACCAAGACAGAAATTAAATCAGTAACAAAAACCCTCCCAACAAAGAAAAGCCCAGAACTGGATGGCTTTACTTCTGAATTCTCCCAAACTTTAAAAAAAGAAGTAATTTCTATTCTTCTCCAACTATTCAAAACAATTGAAAGGGAGGGAATCCTCCCAACTCCTGTTAGTACAGCAAACTTAATTCCAAAGAGTTCTTGCAAAAGATCCCGGAAGTACAGATAATAAATGTGAAAGTAGACATTTATTATCTACCTTTTGATTACATTGAGCTACAAACTTCTGCACAGCAATGGACACACTCAACAAAGTTAAAAGGCAACCAACGGGATGAGACAAAGTATTTACAAACTATGCAACTGACAAAGGGCTAATAACCAAGATCTATAAAGAGCTCAAGAAACTTAACAACACAAAATAAACGACCCAGTTAAGAATTGGGAAAAGGACATTAACAGGTACTTTTCAAAGGATGAAATACAAATGGCCATCATCCATCATACGTGAAACAAATGATCAGGATTCTTAGCCATCAGGAAATGCAAAAAAAAAAAAAAAAAAATGAGGAAAAGATGAGGTTTCACCTCATTCCAATGAGAATGACTATCACTCAAAAATAAAAAAAATAGGAAATGCTGGCAAGGATGTGGGGAAAAAAAGTACCCTAATGAAATAAGCCAGTCCCAAAAAGACAAATATCATTTGTTATCTCTAATATGCATTAGCTTACAAAGAACACAAAAATGTATAGGATTGATGCAGCCATCTTGTGATTTAATTGTTGTTTCCATCTTATTTATACTCCTGTGGAACTTGGTCTTTCTACTTCTTGCTTATTAAATATTATGCCTAGTTTTGCATTAAGCCTATGATTATAAAGTAGACTGAAGCTATGTTTTTGCAAAAATTAAAAGAAGACAAAAAAGAAAGGAACAAAGGAAAGGGATTAAGGATTGAGGGAGGGAGAGAAAAATGGTTATCTTCTTAGAATTTTACCTATGAAATACATGAAATTTGTTCTGTTTATACTAATAAAAATTTAAGAAAGAATGGATGCCAATGACAGGCGAAATATATGTCAATGTGCAAATAAAATATAACGGTTGATCTAGCAGTCTGTAAAACAAAAATACACTTCAATAATTATAAAGACCTTTCTATTAAACAAGATGAAGAATTACTCTATAAAATTATAAAATATTAATTTACCAGAAATAAAAAACCATTTTAAGCTGATTCTACATAATGTAATCTCACAATATATAGAAACTAAAATTGACAGCCCTGTCAGGAGAAAGATACACACCATAGAGGGAGATTAACAAAAGAGTTTCACCTATCACACAACTAAGCAGGTAAAAATTGCTTAGGTCACAGATTTGGAGAATACAACCAGAAAACATGATCTGACACATCATGACAGGGTTCTGGAAAACATTGAACTCAGTATGCTGAAAATGTATTATTAATTTGAGAAGTTAATGAAAATGAAAAAATAATGTATCACAGTTAACCATGTACTAATTCATAAGTTTTGAAGAATTTATAGAACATAGTATCTAACCACATTAAATTAAGTTAGGAAGCAGAAAGAAAACAACAAAAATAACTACAAAAGCCTCGTTTATTTCAAATTTCAAAAACATTTGTAAGGAGCTGTGGGATCTAAGAATCTAGTATAATGGAAATCAGAAATCACAAAGAAATGAAAAAATAGGAAATATTGTTAAAGTAATAGAAGAAGGTTAAAGTTCTTAAGTCTTTTTTTTTTTTTTTTTTTTTTTTTTTTTTTTTGACAAGGCAGAGTGGACCGTGAGAGAGAGAGACAGAGAGAAAGGTCTTCCTTTGCCGTTGGTTCACCCTCCAATGGCCACTGCGGCCGGCGCGCTGCGGCCGGCGCACCGCGCTGATCTGATGGCAGGAGCCAGGAGCCAGGTGCTTTTCCTGGTCTCTCATGGGGTGCAGGGCCCAAGCACCTGGGCCATCCTCCACTTCACTCCCTGGCCACAGCAGAGGGCTGGCCTGGAAGAGGGGCAAGCGGGACAGAATCCGGCGCCCCAACCAGGACTAGAACCCGGTGTGCCGGCGCCGCAAAGCGGAAGATTAGCCTAGTGAGCCGCGGCGCCGGTCAAAGTTCTTAAGTCTTTACACACAAAAAAGAAAGAAAACTCAACATGAATAAGGCAGATATTTAATTAAAAAGTTAGCAAAAACATATTGAACAAAATAGTAAAGAAATTGGAAGAACATAGAGTGGAATGCATATGAAGTAGAGAGAGCGTCAAAACAACCAGAAGTCAGTTTTTCAACAAGACTTGTGAGATTAATGAAATAGACATATTTTTGACAACATTATTTGGGAAAAAATATAAAAGTAGATGTAAAAATGTTAAAAATGGAAAGAGGTATAAATATATACTAGTATATATAATATATAATTATATACTATAGAAACTAAATTGACAATAAATGAATATTCATAACCACATCCTACTAAATTTGGGATGGAATCTATAAATTCTAAGAAAAAATCTAAAGCAAGAACAGAAAATTTTAAGAATTCTAAAGCAAAGAAAACAACACAGTGGTTTTCTAGGTATGTATGCTCTATCCTCTCCTTGCTTGTCCTGTTCCTGTGTGGGTAAAGGGAGGCAGGTGAGGCAGCCATCTTGAACCACAAGTTCTGGTGTGGCAACTGGCAGAGCAGACACAGAAGAGTGAAGTCATCACAATTGTGGGACCACCACCCCATCCTATTCCTCTCTTGTTGACACTTTAGCTATTTTGAGTGTTTGTTGTAGTGGCCACATCATAACCTAACTAGTCAAAGTGATAAAACTGAAAATAAGAGAAATGCTAACACAATTATTTAGACTGTGGTTGACTGTGAGGGAGTATGAGTGGGTCACTGTGATTGTGTGAGAAAGGTAAACAGAACCAGAGAGATTTCTAGAAATTGTTATGCCTATTCCTTAAGGGTATGGTATATGTAGTTTTATTATCCTTTAAAATGTTAGATTTTATAAATGTGCATATGTATATAACATTTCAGAACTGAAATATATTTAAAAATTGGGAAAAAGCAGCATTGTGGAACAGCAGGTAAACCTGCGCTTGTGATTCGCATCCTGTTATCACAGTGCCTGTTCAAGTTCTGGCCACTTTGCTTCCCATCTAGCTTCTTGCTAACACACTTAGGAAAGCAATGGAAGATGGCCTAAGTGCATGGGTCACTGCCATTGCCACCCATGCGGGAGACCATGATGGATTTCTTGGCTCTTGGCTTTGGCATGGCTCAGGCCTAGCTGTTGCAGCCATTAGGAGGAATGAACCAGCAGATTCTCTCTCTCTCTCTCATCTCTCTGTCTCCCTCTCTCTCTGTTTCTTTGTCTTTCAAAAAATAAATCTTAAAAAAATACTTTGAGGGGGTCTGGCACTGTCACCTAGCAGGTAAAACTACTACCTGTGATGCTGGCATCTCATCTGGGCACCAGTTTGCGTCCCTATTGCTCCACTTCTGATTTAGCTCCCAGCTAATGGCCTGGGAAAGCAGCAGAAGATGTCCCAAACGTTTGGGCCTCCACCACCTACATGGGAGCCCCAAATCAAGCTCCTGGCTCCTAGCTTCAGCCTGGCCGAGTGCTGATTGTTGTGGCCATGTAAGGAGTGAACCAGCATATGAAAGAACTCTCTCTCTCTCTCTCTCTCTCTCTCTCTGCCTCTCCCTCTCTCTCTGTAATTCTTTCAAATGAATAAATCTATTTTTAATTCAATAACATAGAATGTAAAGAGCTACATCTTAGTAACTCAACAGTAAGCAGTTTCTTTAAGAACAAAATATTTTGTGGGACCACAACTATGTATGGCCATTAATGAAGCTAGATCTTTGTTGTAATAAAGTGGAAGTGTGGTCATGTTCACAGACTGATACTGAGATTCCAAATGGTATGGTGGTCACCCTCTCTCTCCCTGTTCGCCTGCTCTATAAACATCTTCCATAAACCACCAGGTGTGGCTGCATGTGTAAAAGGAGGCACCTTGGTTGTGTCCAGTGAGGTCTGGGCAGATCTAATAATTGTCTTCACTGCCCAGTGTCACTAGGCAGAGTAGTCAAAGAGAACAGACTTTGGTTTGCAGTAACTATGTGCAATAACTAAATTGACTACCTTTTTCATATTTGTCCTAGGGACCAGTAAGATTCAAATAAGAAAATGAAACACTACTTTGAGAACAGAATTGTATCTCTTTATACTGCATTAGCTAATCCCCATCACTGGTATTCCGGTTAAAGGAAAAAAATAATGATGCTGATTTTCAGAACCAAAAGTAGTTCCTATCTGGTTGTCAGTCAGTCTACCCACAAAAACTTACCAAACCTTTAGGCTACACTTTCACTTTGTCAAATGAAACAACTGATAGGGAAGCAAGTGACAAGTTTCAAAATAAGTACATATCTAACTGTAGCTCTAATATAATGTCATGTATGCTGATATAGAAACAACCAAATTTAATGTACCTTTTCCACCTCTGTCTTGCTTGAATTTTTTTCTGCATCATCATTACTGTATCTGAAAAATAAATTGACTTAGTTTATAATTTCATTTAAATGTTATTTAGAAAATCTTAATCAAAATATCAATATTCTTTACCCTGGAACTGATTTTGTTTTCTCTTTACTCTCATTTATTTCATACACAATAGCAGTTTCTGCAAAACATTAAATAAAAGAAAAATAATTTAAATAAAAGTTTATCATTAGGTTTGAATGTATGTGTGTGTATTTATAACTTGAAAGTACAAATAAGCAAATACACTTTGAACTGACTTAACATTGACCTTAACAAAGTATTTTACAAATATGAATATCCTCCAAACGTTTTCACAGCAGCATCAGAGCAGTTCATCAGAACCAGAAATCATCACAATGAAATGTGGTGCTGCAGCCAAACAGAATGCAGGAATTAAAAATCTCTAATGTTCTATTGAAAGGTCATTTCGGAAAAGAGTAACCTGGATCTCTACTGATATAGACATGAGATGTTGCTCCATCAGACTGGCTGGAGGATAGGAAAGGCATTTTTCCCTTTTTGCAAAAGAATACAAATCCAACAATTGATTTAAGGTAAACTACTAGTATCATGTAATTCTTTTGTATAGGTGTTTGAAACTACAGAAAAGGAAGGTTGAATTAACATCTTTCATGTAAAGACAGTTAATTCAAGATATACCCCAGAATTCTGACTTAGTATCTAGTGACCAAATGACTGGACTCCACTGTGGCTACATGAACACATGATACCATCAATTTCCAGTCCGGGGTTGGAAGCTCCTTGGAAATTAGTCATCTGAGTGGCCTCCGCTTCTGCTTCAGCACTGATGATCTGCTGTGCTACAGCCTCCACAATGGGCATCACCATGGCAGCTGTAGAGGTGTTGCTAAGCCACATAGACAGGAAGGCAGTACTGCTCATGAACCCCAGTGTGAGCCTGCAAGGAGACAGCCTTTACTGTGGAGCCATGCTCTCTAGCTTAATTAGCTCTGTCTTACTTAACTGAAAAGGATAATGTGTGTGAGCTGACAATTAAGTTTTTCAAAATGAGGAGGTTAAGTTTTCACCCAAATGATGAACCCTGAATATAATCACAGCCAGGTAAAAACCAATGTAACACATATAAACATTGAGTTCTAAAGATATTTATCTCTTAGGGAACCATAAAAATCTTCTTTCCAAAAAAAGATAAAAGTTTTAACTTATAACCAAACTGCAATTGGGTACCTGGCATAGCAGCTTATAATATTGTGCAAATACTTGAATGCTCTTTACAGATGACTGCTTGTCTTCAGATACCAGCAACTTTTGAATTCAGATTCTTGAGAAGGCACAAGACAAGGACTAGAATTAATATTTATAAATCATTTTACTTGTTTACTTTTCTATTTCAATAGAAGATGGGTAGAAAAATGGTCAAACCCACTTGCTAAAATGGGATTCAGAATTTTCTGTAGATCCTATTATTTATAATCTCCTGGATTTGACATTCTTCCCTGTTGTCTGGCACGTGTGTGTGTGTGTGTGTGTGTGTGTAATTTATGTTATTTGAAAGGCAGAGTTAGAGAGAGAGGGAGAGAGAGAGAGAAAGAAAGAGGGAGAGACACAGAGAGGGAGAGAGAGTCAGAGAATCTTCCATCTGCTGATTCATTCCCCAAACGGCCACAATGGCCAGAGCTGCGCAGATCCAAAGCCAAGAGCCAGGAGCTTCTTCTGGGTCTCCCTCATGAGTGTAGGGGCCCAAGCACTTGGGCTGTCTTCCACTGCTTTCCCAGGCACGTTAGCAGGGAGGTGAATTGGAAGTAGAGCAGTCAGGACTCGAAATGGTGCTCATAGGGGATTCCGGTGTTGCAGGAGGTGACTCAACCCACTAAGCCTCACCAGCCCCAAGAACAAGATATATTACATTGTTTTCTCTTACAGATAGAGTATCTCTTCAGAGTATCTCTTCTACTTTAAAAATGAGACAGAGTATCTCCTCTTCCTTAAAAATACTTTGCCTGGTGTCCGTTTTGTGACCCATCTGTGATGCTGGCATCTCATTTAGGGTCCAGTCTGAGTATGGGTTGCTCCCCTTCTGATACAGCTCCCTGCTAACATGTCTAGGAAAGCAGAAAGTGGTGGCCCAAGTGCTTGGGCCCCTGCACCCATGTGGGAGATCTGGATGGACTTCTAGGCTCCTGGCTTTGGCTTGGTTCAGTTCCAGCTGATGTGATCATTTGGAGAGTGAACCAGTGGATATAAGATTCTCTCTCTGTAATTCTGCCTTTCAAATTTCAAATAAATCATTTTAAAAATAAAGTAACATCACAATTGCTTTATAATTATAATTACAAACACACAAACGAAAAGGTTAAATCAGGTATAAAATAAATAAATATAAAAATTAAAAAATGTGCCTAAGACCATAACATTTTAAATAATGACTATAAATCTGCAAAATTACACTTAGGAGAAAGCATGATCTGTTTTAGGTCAGAGACCCTAGAAATCATTGGAAGGAAATGTTTCATGTAGAGTCATTTACGACATTCTTTGATTCCCTTTTAAAATAGACTACAACAACAATTCTGTATTACAATTTTTAAGGTGGATATTTTCTATAGAAAAAGCAAAATAAACTTTAGGTATCGGCCGGCGCCGCGGCTCAGTAGGCTAATCCTCCGCCTAGCGGCGCCGGCACACCGGGTTCTAGTCCCGGTCGGGGCGCCGGATTCTGTCCCGGTTGCCCCTCTTCCAGGCCAGCCCTCTGCTGTGGCCAGGGAGTGCAGTGGAGGATGGCCCAGGTGCTTGGGTCCTGCACCCCATGGGAGACCAGGAAAAGCACCTGGCTCCTGGCTCCTGCCATCGGATCAGCGCGGTGCGCCGGCCGCAGCGCGCCGGCCGCGGCGGCCATTG
The DNA here is from genome assembly GCF_051225735.1 of Oryctolagus cuniculus. Classification (NCBI taxonomy): domain Eukaryota; kingdom Metazoa; phylum Chordata; class Mammalia; order Lagomorpha; family Leporidae; genus Oryctolagus; species Oryctolagus cuniculus. The sequence continues at coordinate 159,107,537 of NC_142869.1, forward strand.
GAGGGTGAACCAACGGCAAAGGAAGACCTTTCTCTCTGTCTCTCTCTCTCACTGTCCACTCTGCCTGTCAAAAAATAAAAAAAAAAATAAAAAAATAAAAAAAAAATAAATAAAAAAAAAACTTTAGGTATCGATAGATACCTACTTAAGCAAGAAATGTCTCTTAGAAAACCTAAAAACATTTTTTAATTTAAGGCATCCGCAATCTGTGAAATCTTCCTATTAGAAAACAGACTGGAATTGGGTAAGCTTTCATATAGTGAAAACACCTTAAATTCAAAGTCACTTGGTGGCATGGTGGATCCTGGCCCCACTATGCAGTGCTTTGTCCCATCCCTGGGGTCATTGTGCAGGTGATCAAGGAAAATAGATACATAGCAATGGTACTCTAAGAGGCACAGGGCAACATTTGAAATGTGAACTGCCTTAAATTTGCTATAAAATTTTTAAGTAACAAAATTTAAACAAAATTTGTCTCATCTATACCATTGTGTTTTCTTGTATATATCAAAACAGTTTCTTCCACAAATGATAAACACAGGTGTGGTGATGCCCTACAATGAAGTATGCAGCAGAAGCCAATATAATTTTTTATTAAAAAAAAATCTGAGAAGGAAACAGCCACCTCAGTCATTAAAGCAAAATGTTATTACACAACAGATTGTGACTCTGGAAATTTTTTTAACTTAAATTCATTTCTTAACAAGAGATGGAATAAAAATCAACCAATTAAAGTAATAAAAGCATTCCTTTAAGTTGGAAAAAAGCAGTCCAATGAGTGATTTCACATTCTACCGATGAAACTTCTTAATTGATTGTTTCAATTTGCAACAGTTGATTTCAAAAGAAAAATGTTCACCTTGAATTCTTCTGCCTACATTTGTATTTTGTCAGTATTTTTTTTTGTCTTTGGTTCTTAACATCTTCCCTGATGATAAAGAATGCTTTTAAACAGGTTTTGAATGTGTAATCAGCCAAGTAAACAAGGTAGGACTGAAATCTACTCTTAGAGTTATCAGTCTTGTGTGTGCTGAAGTTCAAGACTTCTCTCAGCTTTGACTCCTCGGGCACATAAAAGCTTATTCCAGTCTCCCTGTTATTAGACCTGCAGTGAATAGAAAGTTGTTTTCCCCTTCCTACTACTCAAGAGCACTTTATAGTGCTTTAATATTTGCAGAGGGGAAAAAAAAGCCATGAATTACACTGAAATGCAAGCAAGTCCCTGGATGTGCATTGCTTACTTGGTTATTTGTTCTGCACAATGATTATCTGTTCAGAATGTAAACTGAAAGCAGTGGATGCAGTCCTTACCATGCCGGGTTCACACCCACCATCATCACCATTCTCAGAGCAATCCTCTTGTGCAAATTCCATTTTTCTATCGATGTTGCTAAGCAGATGACTCCAATTAGCAGCAGGTGAAAATCTTTGAAATAAGCCGATGCTACCTGAAATTACAATTACACCCATGATTATTTACATTGATGGGAAAAATAGCATTGTACAAGAAAGACATTATTATGCTGCTCTTAACTTTGACCTTCAACCACATATCTTTCTATTTGAGAGAAATGTAGATGTGTTTGAATACCAATTTAAGGATGTCTATACTCTGCCCTAGAGATAGTTGTGCTAAGAAAAAATATGTATACAGAAACAAAAAATGAGCACCCAGAATATTAGATTTTTAAATATCTGAGTAACAGCTGGCAAGTGTCTTCTATGCCTTAATTTTCCACATATAAACTAGGATTCATTTGTTTATAGCCATTACTGAAATTTGGGGAATTTTGAATCAAGTACTGACCTGCCAATATCTTCATCCACACCATTTATCCCATAATTTCAGTCACTCCTTTGAGTTTTGAATACTTTGCTTTCAGAATTATTTATTATAAAACAAGTACCCATTTTCAGCTAATGAATTCAGGGATTAGGAAAATGTCCAAACACTTTCAGCAAAATCTTGCAGTGATATTTCTAAAGGATGCTCTGAAATATGTTAGGTACAACATTTTTTAAAGGATTATGTGATTAGTTCATCTTAGAAAACATGAGATATTTAAATACAAGAATTTCTTGCTAATAGGCTTTACCAAAATCTCTAAATAATAGTTCATAATATCATCTCTAGAGTGGGATACTGTGTTCTGCATGTTTCTCAGGATTAATAATACAAAATTTACTTTTTTAAATTTTTAAGTAGAGCACCACATGTGACTGGTATTTGATAGAACTAACTTTAGGAAATGATTGGCTAAACTAAATATCAAGGCTGTGCTGAACAGGGCAGATTGTAAGAGAAAAGATTCTATTGAAAAAGCAAGTAATGTCTGGTAGAAGAAATGAAAGATTTGGAATAAAACTGTCGTATTGTTATAAACTTCAGAGGAAAAGGAAAATCAATTCTGATGATCATTTTGCTGTTAAATTGTATCAGCACTCTGTAATTAACACACAATTATTCTTAGGTGTTTAAATTTTAACTGAAAAGTGATCCCTGTTAGGAATTTGGAAAACATTATGCTGAATGAAATAAGCCAATCCCAAAGGGACAAATACCACTTGTTCTCCCTGATAGGTGACAACTAACTGAGCACCAAAAAGGAAACCTGTTAAAGTGAAATGAACACTAGGAGAAACGGTGACTTGATCAGCCCTCACCCTGACTGTTGATGAGCAACTTAATATGTTATCCCTCTTAGTATTTTTTTTGTTTGTTCTACTTCATACTTTTGGTTGAATACTGTAATTAATACAAAATTATTCTTAAGTGCTGAACTTAACTGAAAGTGATCGCTGTTAAATATAAGAGTGGGAATAAGAGAGGGAAGAGATGTGCAATTCAGGACATGCTCAAGCTGACTTACCTCAAATGGTAGAGTTAGAAACATACCAGGGGATTCCAATTCAATCCCATCAAGGTGGCATATACCAATGCCATCTCACTAGTCCCAGTGATCAATTTCTGTTCACAATTGATCATAATGATAGGACCAAGAACCAAAGGGATCACATAAACAAGACTAGTGTCTGCAAATACTAGCTGATAGAATAAAAAAGGGAGAGAATGATCCAACATGGGAAGTGAGATACACAGCAGACCCATTGAATGGCAGATGTCCTAAACAGCACTCTGGCCTCAGAATCAGCCCTTAAGGCGTGCGGATCCGGCTGAAAAGCCCATGAGAGTATTTCAGGCATGGGAAGCCAAGACACTCTGGGGGAAAAAAAAAAAAAAACCTACATGAAAGATCTTCACGAGTGAGATCCCAGTGGAAAGAACGGGTCATCAAAGAAGGAGGTACCTTTCTCTGAAGGGAGAAGAGAACTTCCACTTTGACCATGGCCCTGTCTAAATATGATCAGAGTCGGTGAACTCAGGGGGCTTCCATAGCCTTGGCAGCTCATGACAAGAGCCTAGGGTGATTACTGATGCCATAAACAAGAGTGTCAATTGTTAAGTCAACAACAGGAGTCACTGTGCACTTACTCCTCATGTAGGATCTTTGTCCTTAGGGTGCTGTACATTGAGATTTAATGCTATAACTAGTACTCAAACAGTATTTCTCACTTTATGTTTCTGTGTGGGAGCAAACTGTTGAAATCTTTACTTATTGTATGCTAAACTGATCTTCTGTATATAAAGAGAATCAAAAATGAATCTTGATGTGAATGGAAGGGGAGAGGGAGTGGGAAAGGGGAGGGTTGCAGGTGGGAGGGACTTTATGGGGGGGAAGCCATTGTAATCCATAAGCTGTACTTTGGAAATTTATATTCACTAAATAAAAGTTAAAAAAAAAGAAAAAAATTGTATCAGCACTTTAAACACAGCTTATCAAGTTTGACTTGGTTTAATAAAAGGCAAAAATTGTGATAATTCCCTTTAGAATTAATAGCAGACAAGTGGACTTCTTTATGTTTTATGAAATGTTAATTGTTTTTCAAAGTTTGTATTAATCTCTTTACATTTGGTAGCAGTTGAGTAAGAGAAAATACTCTTATTAACTTTAATTCTTTGGTTTATTAAATTTTCTAACACTGAAACAGCATTTACCATGCATAAAAATATTATAGGAGCAGAGACACATTTTTCCTTTTTTGTATCTCCTTAATTCTCAGGTAGCAGGCCTTCATTTTAGTAGGTTTTGCTCTTTTTCTGAGTTCTGTTCCTTTTCTTCCTAAAAATATCACATCACGTAGGTTTACTTGTTTGCTACCTGTCTTGCCTATTATATATATGAGGAGCAGGACTGTATTGCTGTTACTTATCTGGCATCTAGAACAGTTCAGCCACAGAGGGAGGAAGGGTTGGGACATTGAATAAGCTATGGTCTCTGAATTCCTGAATTCCAAATGTCCATATTCTGTCCGAAGCCTCCTATCTTCCTAAATCTCAGTATAAAGATTTCAATTTTTCAATTTACTAGTGTTTTCAGTCTTGTGAATCTTTTTATACTTCTAACTGATTCTATTCCTGCTTCTGAATTTTTCTACTTGGCTTACTTTAAAAATTTGTTCTCCTTGTCCTTCTCTTAAATGCTGATAGTCTACAGGCTGACTATCAAGGATAGTCACCTAATGGTTAACTATCAAGGATTCAACTTTTCTCTCTGTATGATAAAAATAATGCCTGGTACATGCATAGTAGGCAACAAATTCATATTTGTTGAATGACTGCTCAATGCATCAAGGTCTTTATATCCAGACATTTTTTTTTTTAATTTCCAGCCTGGTTTATCCAACCAGAAATTTCTGTTTGAATTTTCCACAAACAACTAAAACTGAAAGCATCCGAAATGATGCTCTCATCCTTTCACTACTCATTCTTTAAACATCTCCTTCCTCTTTTATAATGAAATGTCTAAATGCTCAGTAGCTCAAACCTGAAATCAGAGGGTCAGTCATGATTTTTTTTTCACTTCTAATGTGTGTGTATTGGTCTCCAAGTTCTATAATTTCTAGATCTTCATATCTTTAACTTTATCTATTTTTTCTATTCAGACACTACTATCTTATATAAACTCCTCATAATTTTCACCTGGCTACTGTATGGTTTTTCTTTTTAATTTTTTTTTTTTTAGATAAATCAAGGTATTCTATCCCTTAGTTTGTTCCTCAAATACCCACCATAGCCAGGGCTGAGCCCAGCAGAAGCCAGGAGCCAGAAACTCAATCCAGTTCTTTCATGAGGGTGGCAGGAACCCTATTACTTGAGCCATCAACTGATTCCTCCCAGGGCCTGCATATTCAGGAAGCTGGAGTCAGGAGTTAGTGCAGAGTATTGAACCCAGGCACTCTGAAGTGGGAAGTGGGCATCCTAACTACTAGCCAAATGCTTGCCCTGATGTCCTTTTTCCAGTCCACCCATAGCCCTCTGAGTCATTTTTCTAATTGGTCTTCCTACACGTCTTCAGTGAATCCCATGGCTTCTAAGACCAAATTCAATAGTCCCAACTTGTTGCAGTAGTGCCTTCATTATCTGGTGCTGTATCACCTCTTCAGTCTAATCTCTTACCACTCCAATCCACTTCTTTCTATATTTGTTGCATAGTCTCCCGATCCATAAATTTTTTTATTTATTTTTTATTTAGTAAATATAAATTTTCAAAGTACAGTTAATGGATTACAATGGCTTCCCCTACCCATAATTTCCCTCCCACTCGCACCCCTCCCATCTCCCACTCCCTCTCCCATTCCATTCACATCAAGATTCATTTTCAATTATCTTTATATACAGAAGATCAATTCAGTATATATTAAATAAAGATTTCATCAGTTTGCACCCACACAGAAACACAAAGTGTGAAATACTGTTTCAGCACTAGTTATAGCATTACTTCACGTTGGAAAACACACTAAAGACAGATCCCACATGAGAAGTAAGTACACAGTGACTCCTGTTGTTGACTTAAAGAAACAGTCAAGAAAGTGAAGAGGCAACCAACAGAATGGGAAAAAATATTCACAAACTATGCAACAGATAAAGGGTTGATAACCAGAATCTACAAAGAAATCAAGAAACTCCACAACATCAAGACAAGCAACCCACTTAAGAGATGGGCCAAGGACCTCAATAGATAATTTTCAAAAGAGGAAATCCAAATGGCCAACAGACACATGAAAAAATGTTCAAGATCACTAGCAAACAGGGAAATGCAAATCAAAACCACAATGAGGTTTCACCTCACCCCGGTTAGAATGGCTCACATTCTGAAATCTACCAACAACAGATGCTGGAGAGCACGTAGGGAAAAAGGGACACTAACCCACTGTTGGTGGGAATGCAAATTGGTTAAGCCACTATGGAAGTCAGTCTGGAGATTCCTCAGAAACCTGAAGATAACCCTACCATACAACCCAGCCATACCGATCCTTGGAATTTACCCAAAGGAAATGAAATTGGCAAACAAACAAGCTGTCTGCACATTAATGTTTATTGCAGCTCAATTCACAATAGCTAAGACCTGGAGCCAACCCAAATGCTCATCACCAGTAGACTGGATAAAGAAATTATGGGACATGTACTCTATAGAATACTATACAGCAGTAAGAAACAACAAAATCCGGTCATTTGGAACAAGATGGAGGAATCTGGAAAACATTATGCTGAGTGAATTAAGCCAGTCCCAAAGGGACAAATATCATATGTTCTCCCTGATCGGTGACAACTTACTGAGCACCAAAGGGGAAACCTGTTGAAGTGAAATGGACACTATGAGAAACAGTGACTTGATCAGCTCTTGTCCTGACTGTTGACGTACAATGTAATACTTTATCCATTTTAGTATTTTCTCTTTGTTTTGTTTTAGTACTATTGGTTGTACTCTGTGATTAACACACAATTATTCTTAGGTGTTTAAATTTGAACTGAAAAGTGATCCCTGTTAAATATAAGAGTGGGAATAAGAGAGGGAGGAGATGTACAATTTGGGACATGCTCAATCGGACTTGCCCCAAATGGTGGAGTTAGAATCATGCCAGGGGATCCCAATACAATCCCAACAAGGTGGCATGTACCAATGCCATCTCACTAGTCCAAGTGATCAACTTCAGTTCACAACTGATCACACTGATAGGTCTAAGAGTCAAAGGGATCGCACAAACAAGTCTAGTGTCTGCTAATACTAGCTGATAGAATCAAAAAGGGAGAGAACGATCTATCATGGGAAGTGGGATACACAGTAGACTCATAGAATGGCAGATGTCCTAAATAGCACTCTGGCATCAGAATCAGCCCTTAAGGCATTCAGATATGGCTGAAGAGCCCATGAGAGTATTTTAGGCATGGAAAGCCAAGATACCCTGGAAAAAAAAAAAAAAAAGAAGACCTAAATGGAAGATCTCTGTGAGTGAGATCCCAGTGGAAAGAACGGGGCCATCAAAGAAGGAGGTACCTTTCTCTGAAGGGAGAAGAGAACTTCCACTTTGACTATGACCCTGTCGGAATAAATCCATAAATATTTTAACACTTGATTGTGATTTAACCAGGAATGACCTTCTGCCCTTGCTAATGTTATCTCTAAGTTCCCTTTATGAATGAACACAGATAGCAATTCTTCAAAGATGTTTTTGCTGAGTTTGATTGTATTTCCCTTTATGTTAGCACATTTTAATCTATCCAGTGATTGTTTACTTGTCTAATCATTCCCTTCACTGGCTTAGATACATATTTGAGTGCAAAATAAGCATTCGTGAACACTGTTGTTATGAACTTAGTATATGCCTGACACCTATTGGCACTCGATAGCTGTTGAATCAAATTCCTAAACTTGAGGAACTTACAAGTTGTTAGATGAGAAAAACCTAGTTAACAAAGAGTGAAATAAAATATCATAGATATATTAGAAATACTTATCCAAGTCATAGCTGAGTTTCAAAAATAAGTAGAATAACTACATTTTCCTAAAAGGATTTGGAAGTCTTCCTTCAAGATTTCATACTCAAGTAGATTATTGAAACAAAAATAGTCATTTCAGTTTTTCTCTTCCCTTATCTCGTTTTCCATTGTGTTCATGGAAATTTCTGAACATCTCACTGTTGGTGTGCCTTCTCCCAAATTCATGTTAGAATCTAATATGATCCTAATATGTTCACACCACCACATAATAGGACTAGTATTTTCATGAAAGAGGTTGGAGGGAGCTCCCTTGCCCCACATGAGGACACAACAACAAGTTGCCATTGATGGAGCAGAGGCTGAGCCCTCATCAGAAACCAAATCTGCCAATACCTTAACCTTGGATTTCTCATCCTGCAGAATTATGAGCAATAAATTTCTGTTGTTTATAAGTTACCTATGTTAGGGTATTTTATTGTAGCATTCCACACAGATTAGAATATTAACCATGTTTCACTTACACTCTGAGAATTAAGGAGAATAATTTCAGAGTTACTTTAAAAAATTCAGCAACTCATCATACAGTTCAATTTCTGTGGTTTCAGATGTCTGCACTCAACAGTGGTCCAAAAAAAAAAAAAAAAATGGAAAGTCCAGGAAATGATTCATACATTTTAAATTAAACATCATTCTGAGTAACATAATGGAATCTCACACCGTTCTGCTCCATCCTACTAAGAACGTAAATCATCCCTTTGTTCAGTATATCACTGCTATCTGAACTACATGCACATTACTCAGTGGCTATCTCGGTGATCAGTAACTATCACATTATCATCGTACTTGTGAACAAGTAACTCATTTTATTTAATAATGGCCCCAAAGTACAAGAGTGGTTATGCAAAGGAGGCACCAGGGCATTTACATGAAATGGCAGAGGAAGTCTGGTAGCGTGTGGCAACATTGCAGGGCATATAAGAAAAAAACACAGTGCAGGTGCAGAAAGAAGTCCAGGAATATGAGATGTTCTTGTAATATATTTATGCAAGGAATTTTCACATTCTCTGTTTTCTATTACAGTACTCATTCTTTGGTTTTTACCAGTCAGTGTAGTTGTAGAAGAGCATTACCCACAGGTAGATGTGTTTGTTTATAAACTACTTGTCCAAGAGATAATAGAAGAAAGTGCTATTAGTTCGTATATGACAGAACAACTATAGCTATTTTTGAGGCAAAATTGATATGTCAATAAAATTTCTAATGAAATTTGAAATATATTCATGAGCTTAAGGTAATGATTTTCCATCTCAAATGGAATTTCATCAAAAAACATAGACTTTCACAATCAGAGCACATGGGTTCACTTGGGTCTATAACTTTCAAGTTAAATGAACTTTCTACACATCAATAAAAAGTTGTAAAAGTTAAATAGTACCTCACATCAACTTTGCGAATTAAATTACACAATATTTTTAGAAAGTGGTAAAGTGATTTTTTACTTGTATGATTATTTTTAAGTATTTACAGATTATATCACTAAATCCAATGATAAATTTTCATTATTACTATTATTCAATATGTAGAGAGACATAGACAGACAGATTTCTCATCCACTGGTTCACTCCCCAAATTCCTGCAATAGCCAGAGTTGAGCCAAGACAAAGCCAAGAGCCAGAACTCAATCCAGATTTCCCCACATGGATATCAGGGACCCAACTGCTTAGGCATCAACTGCTGCCTCTTTGCACCTGCATTATTAGGAAGCTGGAATTAAGAATTGAATCCAGGCCAGTGCCGGGGCTCATTAGGCTAATCCTCTGCCTGCGGCGCCGGCACCCCAGATTCTAGTCCCGGTTGGGACGCCAGTTCTGTCCCGGTTGCTCCTCTTCCAGTCCAGCTCTCTGCTGTGGCCCCAGGGAAGGCAGTGGAGGATGGCCCAAGTGCTTGGGCCCTGCACCCGCATGGGAGACCAGGAGAAAGCACCTGGCTCCTGACTTTGGATCGGTGCAGCGCCGCCCATAGTGGCCATTTGGCGGGGGAACCAAGGGAAGGAAGACCTTTCTCTCTGTCTCTCACTGTCTAACTCTGCCTGTCAAAAAAAAAAAAAAAAAAAAGAATTGAATATGGGCACGCTGATACGGGATGAAGTCATCATAACAGATGTAATGGCCAGGTCAAACACTTCCCTGCAGTGATCAGTTTCTAATTTTCACATTACCTGACTTTTCAGCAGATTTGACACACGTGATCACTGCCCCATCCTTAAAACACTTGCTTCTCTTGAATTCCACACCCTCCTTAATTCCCTCCTCTCTCAATTGCCTTTTCTTCCCAGTTTCTGTATCTAGTATTTTCTCTTCTCAGTGGCTTCTTAATGATGTGGTTATCCTGAGCTCCTTTTTGCCTTTCTGTTTACACTTACTCATTAAATGATCTCATCAAATCTTATGGTTTTAAATACCATCTATATTATGGCAGCATTCGTGCTTATATCTCCAGATAAGCACTCTCTCACGTACTCTGGATCCATATGAATCTGACTGCTCACTCGACATCTTCACTTAGGTGTCTAACAAGTACTTCATAACTATGTCTCCAGGTCTAAACTCCAGGTCAACCCCTCTCCTACAATAAGCCTGTTCTGCCCTTATTATTTCCCATTTCACTTGACAGCTTTACTCCATTTTTCCAGCTGGGAGGTCAAAAGTTGTGAGGCATCCTTGACTCTCTTCTTCCAATCACAAGCCTTATCTAATCAATCATGAAAGCTTGTTAATTTTTCCTTCAAAAAGTATTGATAACATATTCAGTATCTCTATTACTAACCCTGGTCTGAATTGCCATGGTTTCCCACCTGCATAACTTTCTTGCCTCCTTCTTCCTATCTTGTTTCTCAACACCAGCCACCGAATTATCCTTATGAAAGGAAAGTCAGAACAATCATGTTACTCTTCAGCTCAAAACTTTCCAGAGGATCCAAGTACATTAAGAGTCCCCTGATCTGTGGTAACTAGTAGAGTACAAAAATTAAAATGTATAATTATTTGCATTACAATCTACATAAAATCATTTCTGTGCATAAACTGTGAGAGGAAATGGCTTAAGTCTAAATGAACTTAATTATTGTCTTATAACCACACAGAAAATATTTAGATGTTACATTTTAATTTATTATATTTCACTGAAAGAAATTATGAATGAATAATTGACAAAAAACTGGGTGAAATGGTCACTTTTCCATTGAATTATTGTTTATAACCATTGTTTATATTCTTACTAAACTAGGGTCTTTTTGCTTTTTACTTGTTAAACTTATTCAGTGACATATTAAGCCTTTTTACTGTAATGTAAATTTAAAATATGTTATATCAAAAACTAAAAAAAAATAAGAAAGAAAAGTAGAAGGAAAGATGGTAGGAAGGAGGCAGGAAGAGAGGAGGGAATATCATTATGTTCTTAGACTTGTATCTACAAATCATATCGAATCTGTCAAAAATTAAAATTAAAATTAAACATGAAAAACAAGCAACAGAGATTTGAAATCTTACAGTGGCCTTCTCTGTTCCCAGGTGGTCCTCTCCCTATTACATTAGTTCTCTGATATCTTCTATGATTCTCCCCTTCACTCACTCCGTCCCAGTCACAGCTCCAGGCATGCACTGCCTTAAGGACTTTGCCCCCTCCCCGCCCCGGGGGGTTCCCTCTTCTGCAATGATCATTCCTCAGATATTCAAATAGCTAAGCCTCATGACCTGCAAATCTTTGCTCAGGTATTGCCTGATCACCCTTTTTAAAACTGCCCCTTCTCTGATCCTCATAATCCTATTGCATTTGTCCAGAGCACAAATTGTCTTTCTGCCTGACTATGTAATTTATCTGCTCATTGTATTGTTTATTTTTTTTGTTCCCTCAGGAAGATAAGGGATTTTCATCTGTTTTTATTCATTGATGAGATGCTGAATGCTTACCCCATATTTGTTGAATAGTTGAGTAAATATGAAAGGTAACATCTATATATACATATATATGTATTTTTGGCTATTTTGTAATATGAATTGGGTACATTCTAAATATTTAGCACTTCAGTTTAATTGAACTGACATGAGAAAAGTTCAATATTTGTTGGCATTCTTCAAATTGCAGATAATTACTCATCAAGGTATAGGTATTTATCACTAGCTTAATAAACAGGTGAAAATCAGATTATAATCATGATGGCTGAGAAATATTTTGGGCTCAGACCTTAGATGAAGACATTAATGACATAATGTCTGGCTCAGTGATAGATTTCAGATTCAAAGAAATGCAATAGACTGAAATTATAGTTCAACACATTCAAAATTGAATACAAAAACTTGAAAGAATACTTGACAGTTTGCGTCATTGTTTCCCATATGATTTAATTTCATTATTAAACTGATAAGAACAGATACTACACTTGATCTTAGCCAAAAGGCCAAGAAGCGATTAATTTCATTATTAGAATGATTCTCAAGTTGTGAGGCATTTTCATGTCCCACCCACAGAAGATAAAACTATAATTTTAAAAGGACATATCAGGATCACATAAGTAACTAGTGATAAATATTAGTTGTTAGGTTTAGACTTTGTAACTAAATTTCTAGCTGTTTCCATCATACCCTGTAGCTTTGACCAGTTATTTATGAGTATTTATGAGTAAAATGTCAGTTGCCCTATCTGAATCAGAATTACCAGATGAAGAACAGCTTTGTCCATTAAAAATCCTAAGGGCAAACTATAGTTAAATTTATCAGGTGAAGAAAGTCACATGAAATTTAAAATGAACTTAGGGGGCAAAATCAGGAGGGGATTGATAGACTTATTTACTTTTGCCGCACTCCAAATGTTTCTTGGGTGATCTATTCACTTTTTTTTTTTTTTTTTTTGACAGGCAGAGTGGACAGTGAGAGAGAGAGAGAGAGAAAAGTTGGTTCACCCTCCAATGGCCGCTGCGGCCTGCACGCTGCAGCCAGCGCACCACGCCTATCCGAAGGCAGGAGCCAGGTACTTATCCTGGTCTCCCATGGGGTGCAGGGCCCAAGGACTTGGGCCATCCTCCACTGCACTCCCTGGCCACAGCAGAAAGCTGGCCTGGACAACCGGGACAAAATCCGGCGCCCCAACCGGGTCTAGAACCCAGTGTGTCGGCGCCGCTAGGTGGAGGATTAGCCTAGTGAGCCACGGCGCCGGCCCAATCTATTCACTTTTGTCAGTGTACAAATAGTAATAATATTGGGGCCTGTGCCATGGCTTACCTGGTTAATCCTCCGCCTGCGGTGCCAGCATCCCATATGGGCATCGGGTTCTAGTCCCGGTTGCTCCTCTTTCAGTCCAGCTCTCTGCTGTGGCCCGGGAGGGCAGCAGAGGATGGCCCAAGTGTTTGGGCTCCTGCACCTGCATGGGAGACCAGGAAGAAGCACTTGGCTCCTGGCTCCAGCTCTGCAGCGCCAGCCGTAGTGGCCATTTTGGGGGTGAACCAACAGAAGGAAGACCTTTCTCTCTGTCTCTCTCTCTCACTGTCTATAACTCTACCTGTCAAAAAAATAGTAATAATATTAACTAACATATATTGAGTGTTTACTGTGTAACTGATTTGCATTTATTAACTAATTTAATCCTTAAGTATCATTGACAAACTAGAGTTAGTTCCTGGAAAAAAGAATAGGAGGACAGTGGTGATTGAGTGAGAGGTAGTGGGTTTGAGTATGGGGGTTGAGGTCTTGAATCCATAAGGCTGGAGGTGGGAAGTCATAAGGAAATAATGATATTGATTTTCTTTCTATTTTATTTTTTTGACAGGCAGAGTTAGACAGTGAGAGACAGAGAGAACGATCTTCCTTCCATCGGTTCACCCCCCAAATGGCTGCTGCAGCTGGCGAGCTGTGCTGATCCAAAGCCAGGAGCCAGGTGCTTCCTCCTGGTCTCCCATGCAGGTGCAGGGCCCAAGGACTTGGGCCATCCTCCACTGCCTTCCCCGGGGCCACAGCAGAGAACTGGACTGGAAGAGGAGCAATCGGGATAGAATCTGGTGCCCAAACCAGGACTAGAACCCGGGGTGCCAGCGCTGCAGGCGGAGGATTAGCCAAGTCAGCCGTGGCGCCGGCCAATGAAATTGATTTTCAAACTTGAGCAACATCTGCATGGAAAAGAAAGGTGGAATTTATTTGTGGAATCCTGTGTGTTAGGCAAAAGTTTAATAAGCCAAGGTGATTGAATTTCAGACTTGAGCTCAATAAAGTTGCTGCGTTTCAAAAGTTAAAACATTTCAAAAAGTATGGATTTCCTTATGGAGTATTAGAGACTTACATGTGTTGAAAGTCTCAAGATATTTCCTGATTTATTCCATCTGTGAAAGAGATCAGGGAGAAGACCCTGCCCTGGGTGTGAGAATCCAGAACTCCCTGCCAAGTCTACGATTCTATGACTATTAGAGTCTGAAATTGACACCTTCAGAGATAAAGTACTTCTGTGATGCCAGAGGGATGCAACTGCTGTTGGTACCAACAATTTTGCTGCCTCTTCTTAATCCCCAACACACCACAAAGAAGGAGAGACATACAGGTCTATCTTTGGCAGCTCCCACAAATCCAGGTCTCTATGAGTGCTTTTTTACCTCCTGTTGTCTCCCAAAGGAATTTGCTATAAAATACCCTATGATTCCAATGAACCTCACTTCTACCTCTGCCTCTTTTAAAAAGTCAATTTCATTATTATTAAGTTATAAGAGACAAATGTGTAATGACTAAACTATTTCTGAAGATGTAACAATCCAACTCAGTAAGACATGGGTTAACGATGTGATATGCTATTGCTAAAAATTTATTTTTATTATTTTGTTTGTTTAAAACACAGAATGACAGAGAAAAGTGGGAGACACAAATACAAGGATCCAGGAAATTGGTCTGAGTTTCCAACATGGGTGACATGGAATTAGGTACTCGGACCAACATCTACTCTCTCACAGGATGCACATTAACAGAAAGCCGTATCAAAAGTGGAGACAGGACTTGATCCCAGGCACTCTGATATGGGATATTTCTCAAGCAGTGGCTTAACCTGCTATGCTAAAACATATACCTTTTGATACCCTACTTTTGAGAAATTTTCAAATCCTTCTTTTTATATTCCCTTGATTGAGAGTCATATAGCATGCTGACACATATAACAAACTGTTTCAATTATAGACCTCAGATTCCATGGGGCAGTAGGACATCTGTCTGGGGTGAGAGAATCTGAGGTCAGCCCTAGCTATGCTCTCCAAATCAGTGGTGACCAGAATGAAGAGTCTGGGTGAGGGGGAAGGGATAAACACAGTAAGAAATGAGGAGCAGAGAGAATCAGAGATGCAGAAACATGGGCTCCTGCATGACATGAAGATAAAGGAGCAAACAGCTCCCCAAACAAGAAAAACTGTAATCAAGGGTTAAAGAAGAAAAATCTCCACTCACATTAAAGACAGGTGAGCCCCCAAGAGATCAACACTGCACTCAGGCTGAAGACAGAAGTCCCAAGGTGATAAACTGCCCTGACTAGCATCTTGAACGTGACATCTGTCCTGAGCATGTTGTAGCTGTGGTTAGGCAGTTGTTTTCTGTGTGGCTGGAGACTGTGGGGAGGTAGACATTCTGGCTTCAATGCATTTCTTGCTCTTAATGGGGAATCCATTTTCTTCAGATGGGTACTCTTGGATTGTATCAGGGTAATAAACGGCTCCCAGCAGGAACAATCTCCTCTCAGCAAGAACAAAATAGAAATATATGTACAAGTTAATTTGGCTTTATGTTTTGAAATGGCAGGTTTCTGGAAAAGAAAACAGGGAAGACTTTTCTTTATGAAAAACAAAAATTGTTTTTCCAGCACTGTGGAACCAATTCCACATTCCACAGGATGTGACTGAGTTGCCTCTCTGGTCAGGAGAGAGGCACCTGCCGTAGATGTCAGCGAGAGGAGATTGGACACTCATCTCCTACAGACTCATGTGATGCTGGAAGTCACAGGCTGTTTTTATTCCTGAGATGGGCACAAGCAAATGGCAAAGGGGGAATAACTGGAAGGTCATAAGACTCACATGGAAGGCTCATAAACAGGATTATTGCTCCCTTTTAAGGGTACTCTTTGGGGTTGGTATTTGGCTCACTGGTTAAGTTGCTTCTTGGGATGTCTATATCTTGTAACTGAGTATCTGGGTTTGAGTCGTGGCTCTATTCTCTATTTCAGCTTCCAAAAAATGCATACTCTGGAAGGCAGCAGGTAATAACAGGTTCCTGCCACCCATGAGGGAGATCTAAATTGAGTTCTCTGCTCCTAGATTCAGCCTGGCCCAGCCCCAGCTATTGTGAGCATTTGGGTAGTGAACCAGCAGATGGGAGGTATCCATCTGTCTATTTGCCTTTCAAATAAATAAAGTGAATAAACAAATATTTTTAAAAATAAAAATAGAAACTTTTTTCTTGGAAATCTCAGCACAGCATATGGAAGCTAATTATAAGAAGCATTTACAGAACTTACCTTGGTAGAAGACATGATCCCAAACAGAGGGAACATTAAACCAGGCAGCAAAGCTGTTACTGACAGAGGCAAAGCCTCTGTGAGCCAAAATACAGCCACAACAAAGAGTGTGTAGGCACATTCTGCTTCCTGGAAAGAAGAAAGAGAAAACACAAGATGTAGTAATGTGGCTGGGGAAATCATTGTTCAAATCACAACCACCTTTACTGAATGGAGCCATGTCACAGAGAAAGCAAGAAGTTCTCAATATCTCTACATCTTTGAGTTGCCAGCAAATAGACATTTATTATGGGTTCTAAGAGTCAAAATTTAATAAATGTGAAAATACAAAAACAGGAAAAATCTTCATTCATCAAGTTTTTCACATTTCCTTAGTACTTGTCTTAGTGTGGATGGATGTTTATTCCCAGCTTAAATGACCTAAAAGTACATGCCCAGTACCACTGGAGTGCAGAAACAGACAAGTTACATACAGCCTTTTCCCTAGGGCGGGATAACTGTCTTTAATATTTTTTTAACTTTTAAAATTCTAGATTAATATATAACACTTGTATAATTTTAATGGATACAATGTTGTATTTCAACATGTATACATAGCACAGTTGTCATATTGGACAACTAAACTGGTTATTTCTTTATCTTTCCTTTGTGTTTGGAGACCAACAGTTCTTCTCTTCCAGTTCTTTATGCAGAATATGACACATTATAGTGAGCCATACTTACCCCACTGTCCTGCCAAACACCTGCACCAATCATGTTCATCCTACAGCATTTTTGCATTACTTAGAGCTTGGGTGGGTGGGACATGTGCCTATCCACCTCCACTCTTTCTAATTAAAAGGAGGACATCCACCTAGAGGAAATTTTGCTGCACTTTGTCTTCGAATAAAGACAATTGTAAGTCATATGATGCTTGTGAGCCTAAATATAGTCTCTAAGGGACATTGATAGAAGGCAAAGAGCCTTCTTCCCTGACTAAGACAGCTAGGAGTTACTGGGGAGATACAGAGAGACTCAATAGGAACCTGAATTTCAGTACAATCTGTTGCATAGCTTAGTATAAACTCTGTTTCTGTTTTTGGACATTGTTAAGAAGGGATTGAACTGTTTCATTATCTTTGACTTGTAGAGATAAATTTGATGTGAAATTATTTGGAATATTCTAAGTGTGCAGTAAAGGCTAGCATTTATCTTAATGACTTTGTTTCCCCCTCATGCTGCTTACTGTGCAAATGAAAAGTTATATTTGGAAAATTTACAGAAACTGCCTTATGGTGCTGATGAGGTCTTTTACTTAAGGTTTATACAATTTCTAGCTCTGCTGCCTTCTGCTTCACCTACCTCAAGGTGAATTTTCTGGACTTGGCATTTCCTTTTCCAGCATCCCTACACCTTCCCTGATTTCTAAGAGATCCAAGTAAGTCAGGATTATGTCTTATCTTTACTGTGATATCTCTTTAAAGGGAAAAGAATAAAGGCATTTTGATATTGACACTTTTATACAGAGTCTGCCTCTATGTCTTCACAAACAATAAAACAGCAAAATAAAATTGGGCCTTGGCTGAATTTACCTAAACTTCTCTAGAGAGAACTTATAAATACCAGCTAAATTTAAAATGGATGTACAAAAGAAAGGTTGTACATCTTCCCTGAATGAGGATACCTAGATAAATCCAAAAGTTTCTCCAAGATTTTGTTTTCTATTATCTTTGTAAGAACCTAAGGGCTGGTGCTGTGGCATAGCAGAAAAAGCCACCGCCTGTAGTGCCAGCATCCCATATGGGCACCAGTTCAAGTCCTGGCTGCTTCATGTCCAATCTAGCTCTCTGCTAATGCACCTGGGAAAGCAATGGGAGATGGTCCAAGTCCTTGGGCCCCTGTGCTCACATGGGAGACCCAGAAGAAGCTCTTAGCTCCTGGTTTCAGATGTACAGAGCTCTGGTCATTGCAGCCTTTTAGGGTGGTGAACCAGGAGATGGGAGATTCTCTCTCTCTCTCTCTCTCTCTCTTTCTCTGGCTCTGCCTCTCTGTAACTCTGCCTATCAAATAAGTAAAAAAAAAATTTTTAAAAAAGAACTTAGGTATCAAAGGTCAAAGAAACTCTTACTAATTTTCCCCTTTTCTACAGTCAGCCACTCTCTCCATCCTATCCTCCTGTGGTTTTACCTTTCAAAGCTGCTCCTCCACCTCCAGCCACATCTGCAGGGCTGGTCCAGAACCAATAATTTTCCAAGAATCCATTTCGATTTTGTCATTCTCTTGCATAAATTATGTATTTATTTTTTAAAAGATTTCATTTATTTATTTGAGAGGTAGAGTTATAGACAGTGAGAGGAAGAGACAGAGAGAAAGGTCTTCCACCCGTTGGTTCACTCCCCAAATAGCTGCAACAGCCAGAGCTGCGCCGATTGGAAGCCAGGAGCCAGGAGTTTCTTCCAGGTCTCCCACATAGGTGCAGGGGCCCGGGTACTTGAGTTATCTTCTGCTGCTTTCCCAGGCCACAGCAGAGAGCTGGATTGGAAGAGGAGCTGCTGGGACTAGAACCGGCGCCTATACGGGATGCCGGCGCCACAGGCAGAGGATTAACCTACTGTGCCAGGATGCCGGCCCCTCCCTTGCATAAATTATAGCCAGAGACAAGCAGCCCTGATAATTTCTGGAGCACCACTCTGTAAGAGTTTACTAAAACATCAGAAAAAATAAACCCAATACATGTGCAAGCTAATTCTGGTCATCGCATATAACCTGTTCTAAGTGTTGAAATTCCATATCACCATGGGTCTAATTTGACTAGTTGGTCACAGTCTGCTCTAAAGGTTGAACTGTGGAGACAGAATAAAAAGCAACAATTCAAATATTAGATTGCCAGCTTGCCTGGACTAGTTTCTTTAACTGCCTGAGCTCTGATGTTAAATAATCAAGCTACTGACTGTCAGTTGTTTATGGAAAACTTCAAAATCTTCATCTTGCATTCAAAGCCATCTTCACTGTAGAAGATTTTCTCTGACACTTTCATTGTCTATTTCCAGGGATCTTCTCAATAGCTTCTTGATATTTGGTTTCTGACCTCTCCTTCTCATCATGTGCCCTTTTTCTGAGCTTTAACTTCTGATGTTTAGTGAGGCGATACACCAGTTGGCCCCCAGTTCCTTTAATTTCTACCTACTTATGCCTGTATTCTAGATCCATTGACTTTGAGTATTTCAATGAAGTAGTTGCAATCTAATGGCCAAGTTTAGCAAAAAAAAATTCCATTTATTTGACTGAAAGTGTTTTGTGTGTGTGTGTGTGTGTGTGAGAGAGAGAGAGAGAGAGAGAGAGGGAGGGAGAGCAAGTCAAGACTTACAAACCAACAGATTTCATATTAACAAAAACTCTAGGTGTGGGTGTTTGCTGCAGCAGTTAAGACACTGTCTGTTACACCCACAGCCCCCATTGGAGTGCCTTCTCCACCTCCAGTTGTAGCTTCCTGCTGGTGCTCACCCAGGGAGGCTTGAGTCCCTGCTACCCACTTGGGAGACCTGAATGGAATTCTGGGAATTCTGGGTTGCTGCAGACATTTGGGGAATGAATCAACTGATGGAAGATTTGTGTCTGTCTGTCTTTGTCTCTCTGCCATTCAAATAAATAAGAAATAAGCAAATTTTTTTAAAAATAAAAATAAAGTCTAGGGGCTGGCACTGTGTACTGCCTGCGGTGCGGCATCCCATATGGATGTGGATTTGAGTCCCAGCTGCTCCACTTCCCATCCAGCTCTCTGCTACAGCCTGGGAAAGCAGTGGAATATGGCCCAGGTCCTTTGGCCCCTGCACCCATGTGGGAGACCCAGGAGCTTCCTCCTGACTTCAGATCAGTGTGCTCCAGTCATTGTGGCCATCTGGGAAGTGAACAAGCAGATGGAAGACCTCCACTCCCCACCTCTGCTGCTGCCTCTCTGTAACTCTATCTTTCAAATAAAATAAATATTAAAAAAAAATGCAACCCACTGCCCCCATCCTCCCACCTGCTCCCATCCCTTCCTCTCCCCTTTCCTGTTTGGTATGAGAAAGAAAAGGAAAAGAAAAAGAGAGAGAGAGAGAGAGAGAGAGAGAGAGAGAGAGAAAGGGAGAAAGGGAGAGAAAGACAGAGAGAGGGAGGGAGGAAGGGGGAAAGAAAGAAGGAAGAAAGAGGGAGGAAGGAAGGGAGGGAAGGAGGGCCCCTACTTGTAAAATAGAGCCACCATACAGCATCACCACCATTACATACTACTACCATCAGAACCGCTGCTACTATAAGAGACCAGTGACAAAGCAGGAATAAAAGAAGTGGATTGTCAAGTAAGTGAGTCAGTGACTGAATTGTTTTTTCCCTCCCAATCCATCTCCCAGTCCATGGAAGTCATTGAAATATTTCATGTCTTTATTACAGTGAAATGTATACCAAGTAAACATTTTAATCAAATTCTGTTCTGATAGAAAAAGTGCTTTAGTATTATGAATTCTTGAATAGAATGAAAGCAATGAAAATAATGTTTATTTTCATTTCATTTACTTTCTGTAAAGGAAAATACAGAAAGAAAAAAAGATAGGGAATATAAGTAACACCGACCTTTATAAAATTCTGATTTCTCAGAACTGTAAACAGAACAGAAGTAAAAGAAGGAGGAGAAGGAAAAGAAAAAGAGAGAGAGCTTCCTAAAAAGTAAAAATACCACAAGTCTCATAACAAATCTTTATACCCCTACTGGCTTCAAAAATCATGTCAAGAAACCAAGCAAACAAACCATAGTTAGCCAGGCAGAAGCAGTTGTGTATAAGACAGATGACAAGAATTCTGTTGGACACATGAGGTGCAATGTTGCTGGTAGCTTGCTCTGGTTGTGTACATTGCACCTCCTTGGCTTAGTACAAGCATGGGACAGTGATGTGGCACAGTGGGTTAGGCTGCTGCTTGCAACACCAGCATCCAAGCAGTATAGGTTGCAGTCCCAGCTCCTCTACTTCTGATCCAGCTCCCGGCTAATGGGATCAGCACAGCTCTGGCCATTGTGGCCATTTGAGGAGTGAACCAACGGAAGGAAGACCATTCTCGCTGTCTCTCCCTCTCTCTGTCTGTACTACCTCTCAAATAAATAAATAAAATCTTTTTTTAAAAAATCAGTTATTTGGGGGCTAGTGTTGTGGCACAGCATGTTAAATCACCACTTCCAATTTGTCATCCTCTACTGGAACACCAGTTCAAGTCCCAGCTACTCCACTTCCAATCCAGCTTCCTGCTAAAGCACTTGGGAAATAAGCAGAACATGGCTCAAGTAGTTGGGGCTCTGGACCTATGTGGGAGACCCAGATGTCGTCATCTGGGATCGGGTAGCTTGGGTGAAGCCCTTCCTGACCACTGAGAGGATGAGTGGTGTCGCTTCCTGTAAACCACCTAGTTTAGTCCTCCTTGTCTCTCATAGCTTTGAGAAAACTGATTGAAAGCTCTTAGTTTCCAGTATGGAGCCTGGAGCACATTAGACCATAGGTTCTCACTTCTGTGGCACTTGTTTGTTTTTCTGAGCTATTCAGATCCACAAAAATATTTGCTTTGTATTTAGAGCAGAGAAGGAATCTGGTAGGAGAATTCTAATTGTATAAAACCCCATTATGGGGGCTGGCTCTGTGGTGCAGCAGGTTAAGCTGTTGTCTACAGTGCCTGCATCCCATATAGGTGCGAGTTTGAGTCCTGGTTGCTCCATTTCTGATCTAGCTCCCTGTTAATGTGCCTGGAAAAGCAGAGGAAGATGGCTCAAGTGCTTGGGCCCCTGCACCCATGTGGGAGATTTGGAAAAATCTCCTGGCTCCTGGCTTCAGCCTGGCCCTGCCTTGGCTGTTGCAGTCATTTGAGAAGTGAACCAGTGGATGGAAGATCTCTCTCTGTTTCTCCTTCTCTCTCTGTAACTCTGCCTTTCAAATAAATAATTAAATATTTAAAAAAATAAATCTTTAAGGAAAAAAGTTCATCATGAATATACTTACTAAATGCCAGCTACGATACTAGGTTTTCCACAGAACCTCTTTTATTGAGTTCTCACCAAAATTTTATGGGGTGGGTATTATAATTCCATGTTGAACTAAGGTTCAATGAGAACAAGGCACATTGAGTTGGGATTCAATTCAAGTACAAACTTCAGGAAAATGTTTTAAATAAAAATTCACTGCCCTATTCTCTGCACTTAAAAGAGTTCTTGGCTTAGGCAAGGACACTTTAAAAGATCCATGTAAAATTTAAATTAAGAAATAAGCTTATTTTAGTATAGAACCCTTTTGAAAT
Organism: Oryctolagus cuniculus; assembly: GCF_051225735.1. Classification (NCBI taxonomy): domain Eukaryota; kingdom Metazoa; phylum Chordata; class Mammalia; order Lagomorpha; family Leporidae; genus Oryctolagus; species Oryctolagus cuniculus. Next base: position 159,130,197 of record NC_142869.1, read on the forward strand.
CCATGCATAGTTTTATTATAATATACATGAACTCTTTAAAGATCGTTCTTATTCATGGATTTCAATAATTTTTTGAAATCAAATAAACATTTTTTAATTCCATTTTTATTACCTTTCTGAAGTTTCTGCATAAAACTGAGTATGTGCCAAGTAGTAATTATTGAGTGAATGAAGTTCTTCACTGTGTTTTTTCCTAGTATTGCTCTTATTCATACATCTTGGGCTCCATATAGAACATCCAGTCTCCGTCCTAACCATAAGATTCCTTAGAGTAGGAATCTTTCTCTTTGCCTTGTTGCCCTTTCCCTTTTTTTCCTCCTTACTTGTCTGGCTATCTGGACCCTCACCACATTGAGTAAGTCTTTATATTTTCCCCAGAGCCCCTGCAACACACAGGAATTGAAACTAAAATGTTTACCTACATAGGTGAATTCCCATGGCTGACACCCTCCCACTTCCCCAGTGCCCATTTAACAAAATCATAGTCATGTCTTTATTGAACCACCTCAGCTAAGTGCAGCCAGGGCACTTGATGAAGACAGAGAAAAGGCAAATAAAGCTATGACTAGGTAATTTGGATAATGACTTTTTTCCCCTCAGAAAATTCTTACTGTCAAATTATCTTGGGAAATGTGGCTGGTTATGTTTAAAAATCACCTTTGTTCTCTTTTAAATTATAGCTCTAGATAAAACTGAAATATAAATTTGGCTTTAAAATGTAGATTTGTTCATTCCACCCCCCCTTTTAATGACACATGGACGGATATTAGGGAGTAATTTGGCTGATGAATTGGTATGTATATGGGTACGATTTCCTCTGCGCACAGTTTGAGAAAAACAGGACCAATCACGGGCCTCACTCAATGCAATTGATTTTCTAAAGAGAATGAAACACAATTAAGAAAGTAGAAAAATCATACATTCTAAGTCTGTGTGCTGTAAGAAAGCATTGTTACTTGACACAGCCTGTAAAGAGTTTTGCAAGGCTCATAGTGCACCTCCCCTTGTGTGGCAGTAATTTCTCCAATTCAATCCCTATTCATCACAAAGTTAGAATGCTTTGGAATAGACTCATCTTGGAAGACAGAAAGTAAGAAGGAGCTTAGCTACAAAGGGAGGGAAATAATCAGCATTTGTTGTTGTTACTTTTTATACCAAATGGGCTGCAGGGAAAGGCAATTGGTGGCAACACTATACCAATTACAAGGTGATTTTTGGATTCTTTTCACTCAAACTCCATACCTAAGCAATACCCTGAATGCATTGTTTCACAGGCCCCCACACACTGAGAAACCGGAAATAACTGCAGAGATCATCTAGGTTTGCAACTATGCGTTAGGATGTGGTCAAATTGCAGTCCATGAGTTCACAACTTCACAATTAGCTGGGAAATTTGCTGACTGTGTGGCCTTCTGTGTTTTGCCCCCAGAAGTTGTGATTTAGAAAAGCACCACAGGGGGCCGGTGTTGTGGCATAGCTGGTTAATCCTGAGATGCCAGCATCCCAGGAGGGCAATGGCCCATGTCCTGATTATTCCACCTCTGATCAGGCTTACATCCAATTGCCTGGGAGAGCAGTGGAAGATAGCACAATTGGTTGGGCCCCTGCCACCACCGTGGGAGACCTGTAAGAATCTCCTGGCTCCAGCCTGGCCAAGCCTTGGTAATTATAGCCATCTGGTAAGTGAAGCAGAGGATGGAAGATCTCTCTCTGTCTCTCCCTCTCTGTAACTCTGACTTGGAAATAAATAAATAAATCTTTTTTGTATTTTTTTAAGGTAAATCTGGGAAAGCTGACTCACCTCTAAACAACATGTGAAACTTCTTAAAGAGGGTGTTGCTCATTTTCTAGAGGAGGAAATGAGCCAAGGGACAGTATATCCCCTTAGGGCATTTTTCAGAACAGTGGGGTAAGGCAAACAGAACATGGTTAAGTCAGGACAGGCTAAGGTATGCTACAGCAAAAGCTCCCAATCTCAGAAGCTTAAATGACCAAAGTTAAGAGTTTTCTTTAAAAAAGTAATACAAAAATTTAAAAAAAAAAACAGATAAAAATTGCTCATATTTATGGGTACAATGTTACTGTTTCAATTCATGGATTGGTTGCATAATGTCTAATCATGCTAAATACACACACACACACACACATATTCAGATATTTAAGATTTCTTGATGGTGAAAACATCCAAGATCCTATCTTCCGCTTGTTTTTAAGAGAGGGGGCCAATGTTGTGGTACTGTGGATAACTTTGCATCCCATATTGGAGCACTGGTTCAAGGCCTGGCTACTCCACTTCCAATCTGGTTCCCTGCTTACGCATTTAGGAAAGCAGCAGAAGATGACCCGAGTACTCGTACTCCCGATGTCCTTGTGAGAGATCCAAGTTTCTGGTTTTGGCCTGGCCTGACCTGGGCTGTTGCAGCCATTTGGGGAGTGAAATCGAGGATGGAAGATCTCTTTCTGTGTTTCTCCCTCTCTGTGTCTTTCCTTCAAATAAATAAAATAAATCTTATACAAAAAAATAAGAGATATATATGCAATGCATTAACATTATGGTCACCCTACTGTGCAATAGAAGCCCAAAACCTGAAGTTTGTTTCTTTCTTACATTCTTTGTCCATCATAGGTTAAGATTATTCTGCAATCCAGGATGGGAGGGGCCTCATCTCAGTGTGTGCTTTATAGTTGCAAGTGCAGGAACAATGGGGTAAGGCAAACTGAGAACCATTAAAGAATCAATGTTATTTATGGACTTTGGTTTTAGACAGGCTTATACAAGAGTACTTCAAAAAGTTCATTGAAAGCAGGCATAAAAGTCAAGTTTACTTTGGTGCAATTGTTTTTTGAAATCCAGCTATAGGCGGGATCTTCAAAAATTTATGAAAAAATGTCTACATTAGAAAGTCCTGGCATGGATTTCAAAAGTTTTTGCACCAAAATAAACTTACCTTATTTTAAAATTTTATTTATTTGAAAAGCATAACAACATAGACAGAGAGACAGAGATCTATCTGTTTGTTCACTGCCAAATGCCAGGAACAGCCAGGGATGGACCATGATGAAGCCAGGAGCTGGGAGCTCTGGCTGGGTGTCCTATGTGGGTGGCAGGAACATAAATACTTGAGCCATCATTTGTTGCCTATCAGCCTGTGTATTAGCAGGAAACTGGGTTGGAAGTGGAATCAAGACTTTATTTCAGGCACTGAGAGGTGGGAGCCCAATCCAAGTCCCCAACCTGGCTCCAATTACTTGAGCTATTACCAAGGGCCCCTACTGTCTGCAGTTTCTGCATTGACAGGAACTTGTTTTCAGGAGCTGCAGCTGGATGTCAAACCCAGGTACTCCAAAGTGGGACAGTGGGATGCAGTTGTCTTACCACTAGGCTAAATACTTGCCCCCTACGTGAACTTCTGGAAATAACTTTGTAGATACCGGTGTTTTGGGATTGTTGTTAGGACAAATAAATAGCAATACATTAAATATGTATTAACCTATACAGATTATTTTAGAAATGTGTCGCTCTGTAGGCAAAAGGGAGCCATCAAATAAGTTTGATTTGGGCTTAGCAGGACCAGGTTGGTCTTTTAAAAATGATGCTCCAGCAGGAGACTCCGGGAAAAAATATGAAAACAGCCCAGAGAGATAAGCAATGTTAGTAGGAATGGAGAGGGGGGAGTGGATGGGGTGAAGGAGATTGAAGAGGGTATGGGTTGAGAAGACAACATATTCTGAGTTGTGGGTGCTCACGGGTATCTGAAGCATCCGAGATGACACACAGGTTTCAGGACTTCAAATGGGTCAAGGGGAGCAATATTCTATTAGATGCAGAAAATAGGAGCAAAAAGTCATTGGCAAGAGAGACTGAGTGTGGTTGACAGAAAGCAAAGGCTGGAGGATGATGAATTCTTAGCATTTATCCACTTTTAAATACATGCACATAGCATAAATTGTATGTTTCAATCATGTTGCATGCATTTATATACCAGCTTCTTGTGTGATTAATACTTTCTGCAATTCTGAAAGCTATGGGAAAGCAGAAACAGTAATTTAAACTTCTGCACAAATCCGACACTTCCCCAGTAACAACACTTTGGGCTCTGAAAGTTCTCATAAAATATTTGGAAAGTAAAAATGGCTACAATTTTAATTCTCTGGTTTTGTGCATCTAACACATAACTATTAGCATGATTTCTGAGGGTTTTTTTTGTTGTTGTTTTTATTGCCCTCCATCATCTAAATACCTTTCATGTCTAAAATGTTGGCATGCTTGGAACTTATAACATTTTTTTCTTTTATTTTAAATCCATATGAAAATCAATAATTATCACAATATCAATAGTTTCTATAAATATATTTCATTATTTGATTTTGCTCTTTAAAAATTCTTTATGTTTTCCTTGAATTTCTCCCATCTGTCTTCTCTCCCTGGTATTAGTTTTTAATTCCTTGCTATTCATCTACATTTTCTTTGACAGATTTCTCAACCTACCACCTCCCCCTTTTTTAGTAGATCCTTTATCCCTTTAAGTTCATTTTACCTTATAATCATTATATTTCTACCATGTTTGCATTTTTTAGATTTAATATCATAAATCTCTCATTATGTATGATTTATTTAATTATGATTCTTATTCTAACTTTGAAGGTCATGATGTTTCAAGTGAATATATTGTGAAGAAGACATGGTAAGCATAGGACAGTTGCAGAAATACAGGCAACCCTGTAAGCTGTACCCCCATGCTCTCTGTGAGGCGAGCGTGATGACCGCTACACCATGGAAACCTTTCCACCCCCATGCTCTCTGTTTCAACACTTCCACTCTTTCTTGGTATTAAATATTTTCTAGATAAATCTAGAAATATCTGAGAGAATTTTTGGAATCTTGTTTTGGTTTTATAAAACATCAACTGGAGAATGCTGCTCAAGACTCATGTGGTGGTTTCCTTGTCCCCTTATCATGAAGAAAGTCCTAATTAATGGATAAACCAGATAGAATGAGGCATTCCTGGAGGCACCCTCTACAAAGACATACTGCATTAGCCATCAATTTCCAGGTGTTCTGTATACCTCTGATTCGACCAACTACAGACTGAAAATATTCAGGAAAACAATTGTATCTGTTCTACATATGTACAGACTGTTTTGTTGTCAGTCTTTCCTAAACAATACAGTACAGTAAGTATTTACAAATGTTTACACAGTATTAGGCATTAGTAATCTGGAGATGATTTAAAGTATACAGGAAGATGTGTGCATGTGTTACATGGCATTTCATATAAGGAACTTGAGCACCCATGGATTTTGGTATTTGCAGAGGTCTTGGACCAAATTCCCCATGGAAATTGAGGAATGACTGTCTATTGTTGTTCAAGTTTTTTTTCTCTTATGACTCCTCAAACAAACCTGTCCTTATTTTCATCGTTTTTTCCCGTAAATACAAATACAAAGAAAAGCCAGGAACTGGTAAAATAAAGGAATATTAGAGTACTAAAAAGAGTAAAAATTAACAAAATGCTGGAAATAGTGCTAAAACAACGGTTACACAGATGATATAACTGGAGCCATGGTGTATAACGAGCCAGTTTTAGGAAGTTTTATATAGGAATATTTAATAGTTTTCCTCTTCAAAGTGGAAAAAATCCAATGTGATTGTTTGTTTCAAATACATAGAAATTACATCCCAGGCATGTTTCCTGATCACGAATTCCTTAATGTGGAAGGATTAAGAGTCTTTTATGTTGAAGGGATGGTTTAAAAGAATTTCTGGTATTTCAGTATGAATTAAAAAGAAACATAGAATTTCATCATCAAAGTGAGATCTCGGTCAGTGTATCAGTAGTATACTTTTACCACCATGGAGGCTATAAAGACAGATTTGCAGTTGTGATTCAGATCATTGACTCTAATGACAAATGGATGTTCACTGAAAACATTTGTGTCTCCAGATTTTGGCTTTTTTCTCCAGAAAATGGCCCAAGTCCTTGGGCCCCTGTACCCACGTGGGAGGCCTGGAACAGCCCCAGCTGTTGCAGCCATTTGAGGAGTGAACCAGAGGATGGAAGATCTCGCGCGCTCTCTCTGTAACTCCCTCTCTCTCTGTAACTCTAACACAACATACCTGTAGAAACCCTTGTTTCCCCATTTTCTGTGTGCCAAAGCACTGCTCCAAATAAGTCCCTAATGAGTGTTTATTCACTGAATCCTCACAGCAAGCATCTTAGTAACCGCATCTTACACAACAGAAAACAGAAACACAGAGAGGTTAAGGGTAGGGGGTTGGAATAACCTAAGACTCTCTCTGCAAGTTAGTAACTTGCAAGAGGTAAACTTTTTCTTCCTGTCATCTAACTGAGAGGCCATAGAGCAATTCTGATTGAACATTCTATTCAATTAACCAAGTTAATCATACTGAGACTCAACAAATGTTAACAATTAAAATGAGAAAAAGGGAAAACCACAACACACAACTGTCATGTTTTCAGGCACCAAGTATCACCACTCAGCCAGCTATGAGCCAGACTACTGAACAGCAATACATTCAAAATAAATCAGAAACTCCACTAGCCCATGCTCCTTATTCACTTACCTTTTGGCGCAGAATGAGAGGAAGTGGCAGTAAACCCAACACAGTTAAGACTACGAGAAGGAGCCGGCGATACAGCAAAATATAACTGAGGAGTTTCATTGTCCTGAGCAAGTGCCTTTGCTCCTGTCCTTCTCAAAATAAGGCTGATGTTAAATAACCAGCCCGGATTAATATTTTTCCAGCCCATCATCTCCACTCACTTTCCCAGACTGACCAACATTGGTTAAAATTAAATCTCATTTTTTATTGCTTTACTATCACAATGAAAATGAAGAGATAAGCTCAAGAGTGTTTGTGGAAAATCAAAGACCATTTGCTCATATGGTCTTTGAAAAGTAAAACTGCTCTTTCTTGACTTGCTTAGCTCATGTTAACTGGATTACAGACAGCAGAAATCCAGGAGAAGGCAAAACCAGGACGATGGCAGAGCTTGCCCACCAGGCGCTCCTCCATTCCTTAATACTCTGAATTCCAGGCTCCCTACCTGGAGCACTGACCGCACGTGCAGGAGAGGCCAGTGAGTCTCCACAGATTGCCTCTAGCATACTCTCTAAGGAAGGTTATTTTCAGTGTATAAATAGAAACAGAAGCTCCAACACTGAGGATTTCAGTGTATGACAGTGTGAGGGGCTTTTTTGGGGGGCACTGATGGATTTTTCTGGAGCTTCTCAGATAATAGATGGAGGTAGAGTTTTGCAAAATTTATGATAAACTTTCTCAGTTATTTGAAAGCAAAGTTATATGCTTTTCCAGGATTGTATTGCCTCTTCTGAAAGGAAACCCAAAGTAACAATATAGTCTTACATAAGCCCTTCCCTTTAAGACCTTTGCTAGCTTGGCTCGATACTGTTGTGCTGATATTGATTATGGAATCATAAGGGAGTCTGCACAGAGATGAGTCATTAGGGCCTTTCAACTGGTGCGTGTGTGTGTGTGTGTGTGTGTGCGTGTGCACATATGGGAACACATCTGGAGACTGCTCTAGTTGTGATGTGGAGGGAGGATGTGTTTTGAAACTTCTCAGGGTTAGGAACTGGTTTGTTTCTTGTTTACTTGGTAGTGAATCATCCAATAAACCTCACCTAAGCGACTATTCTGCATTCAGTGCTATGTATAAACAAAATCAATTCTGAACCATCCTGTTATTTATAGTCAGTTTATCATAATGTTTACTCTTATGTAATCTATGGTTAGCATTTAGATTTTACTTCTAATTCTATATAGATGCAATTGTACTTTCTTTTCCTGTCGAGAAAAACGATTCTTTCAGCAACACTCACTTGTATTAATGTAAATGGGGGGACTGGCACTGTGGCACAGCAGGTTAACGCCATGGCCTGAAGCACCAGCATCCCATATGGGCGCCGGTTCAAGACCTGGCTGCTCTACTTCCTATCCAGTTCTCTGCTGTGGTCTGGGAAAGCAGTGGAGGATGGCCTAAGTCCTGGGGCCTCTGCACCCGCGTGGGAGACCCAGAAGAGGCTCCTGGCTCCTGGCTTCAGATCAGCGCAGCTCCAACTGTTGCGGCCAATTGAGAAGTGAACCATTGGATGGAAGACATCTCTCTCTCTCTCTCTTTCTCTCTCTCTCTCTGCCTCTCATCCCTCTGTGTAACTCTAACTTTCAAATAAATAAATAAGTCTTTAAAAAATATAACTGGGAAAGCATTTTTCTTCTAAAACATATTTTTGTAAATATATATTATATATAATGAGTCAGAAGAATCAGAATAATATATAAGAAACAAGTTTCCAAACCAGAAAGTCACATTGTGTTTTGAATTTCTTAGATGAAAGTAAGGGTAATTATAAATAATAAGAGGAATAGTGAGTGATAATAGATAGTACTAATAAACAGGGCTAAAAGAAAACATTAAAGGAACTGAGTTACTCATGCTGGTTGCCATACTTATTTCTTTTCCATTAGCACACTGTACAGTCATAGCATTTTTTTTTCTTTTTAAACTACTTTTTGAAGAAGTCATTTCTGTTCTCAGATTTCCTTAGGCCACCTGGTGAGACCATCCGAACCTCACTTTCTTATCTTGGAAGATTTTACTTTCTGAGATAAAACCAAAAAGTAAAAAGGCATTTGTGTGACATTTAATAGAAATGAGGGCCTAAATGGATAGAAGCAGTGGCACTTAAGCCCGACAGAGGTGAAAGGAAGCACTTGACATTTGTCAGTGCCTCTATCCTGGGCAATGCTTGCTCTCCCAGGGTGCCTGTTTCTCACCAGATGAAGGTTCACAGAACCCTCTTCTTATGGCCTGAGGCTCCTGCCACTTCAGTTTCCGTGGGTGCCCTGAGTTTTCTCTTTACCTGTAGCCAATCTCCTGCTCCTCAGAGATTTTCTCTCCACTGTCACAGTAAGGGAAGATCTGATAAAATAATTCACACTAATTGCAGGTGACTGGTATAAGCTGAATGCCTCTGCAGGTCCTCAGGGAATGAACTCTAAGAGACTTTGGGGGGGTCGGTGCTGTGGCTCACTTGGTTAATCCTCCGCCTGCGGTGCCGGCATCCCATATGGGCTCCAGGTTCTAGTCCTGGTTGTTCCTCTTCCAGTCCAGCTCTCTGCTGTGGCCTGGGAGGGCAGTGGAGGATGGCCTAAGTGCTTGAGTACCTGCACCCACGTGGGAGACCAGGAGGAAGCACCTAGCTCCTGGCTTCAGATCGGCGCAGCCTGCTGGCTGTAGCGGCCATTTGGGGGGTGAACCAACGGAAGGAAGAATCTCTGTCTCTCCCTCACTGTCTAACTCTGTCTGTCAAATAATAATAATAAAAAAAGAGACTTTGGGGGCACCTTCAAAACAAATCTTGAGGTACCCTTTGAATCACTTCACATTATTAACCATATCCATTTCTAAGATAATTAGCCACAACTGTCAAATTTTACCTCTTCTTTGCATAGAAAACACATAAATCTCTCTTAATACTTTTGTGTAAGGTTTTATTTAATTGAATAGGGTTTTCAAAAAGTTCATGGAAAGTGTCTATTATAAAAAACTATGTGGATTTCAAATTTTTTCTTGCATCGAAATAAACTTAATTTTATTTTTTTTACATGGCATTTCGAAATACTTTCATATAAGGGGCTTGAGCATCTGGAGATTTCACTAATGATAGAAACTTCTGGAACCAAGTCCCGCCAGATGCTGAAGGATGACTGTATTACTTTTATTTATATTTTGTAGATTAGAAACTAAAATTCAAAGAGGCCAAGTAAAATATCCCAGGTTTTATAACCATCCCTAAGTAAATCCCTAAGTTTTATAACAATAATTTGAATCCAGTTCCTACTGGCTCTTAAGGCAATGTGTATACCATTATAAATATCCATTTGACACTAGAGACTAATCATCAAATCTAGACTTCTGCTGTATGCACATAATTTGGTAAGCTTCTGGATGTGGGTGCAGGATTTGTCACTGACTTTTAACAATGGTCATCAATTAATGGTAAAACTAGTATTCAAATATATTAGACCCAGGTTGAAGCTCATTGGGATACAAGAGTCCTTGCATGTGTTAAAGCAATTGGATAGTCCAAGATGCTTGATTGTGTGGATAATCAACATGAGGAGAACAGAAACTGGATTGGTAGAGCCATCTCAGGTCTGTTTTCTATTTGTTTCTTTTCTTCTTTTTTTTTTTTTTGCCACATTAACTCATAAATTGTGCTTTTCTTCAGGCCTTTTCCTTCTCGAATAATACACTTCCTTGCTCTAACTTTAAATCTCACTCATCCTTGAAGTTTGACCTCATAGACTCATTGCAAATCTGCTGCTCTCTATAAATCCATTCTGAGAATTCCAGTCCTTGAACAAATTCCCGATCCCTGACTTTTCACCACCACACCTAGAGTGCTCCTTGGGCCAAGCAGAGCCAAGTAATCTGGGATGCTTAATAAAAATGCAGATTTCCTGCCTTATTGGATCAAAATGTAGCATATGATTCTTCATGCTTAGTTGGTTCACTACATAATACTTGTGCATATTAAAATTTGAGAATCATTGACTCAGTATCTTAAAGATACATTTGGACACATGCGTAAATTGACTTACATTATTTGCTATTTTAACAACACAGGTAAATCTTAAATCCTCAAAAGATTCTTAAACTTTTGAGTACAGATGACACTAATTTGTTTTCCCTTGCATCATTCATATCCCTAGGAAAGGGCTGGTAAAGTAAGTTCTCAGTCAATAGTTTATCTAAGCTCACCTCTGGATATAAATAAATGGAAATCAATTAGCCATATTGCATATGTAGTATGACTTCTGAGGGCAGTTTGTCAGTGGGGTAAGTAGTTTCCCCTTACCTTTGTGGCATATCTAATCGCTGATGTATGCCTGAAACTTTTGGTAGTACTGAACCCTATGTATACAGTAGTATGCTTTTTCCTATACACATATCCTTATGAGAAGGTTTAATTTATAAATTAGGCACAGTAAGAGTTTAGCAATAACTAATAAAAAATAAGACAGTGATAACAATATATGCAATGAACTCACCAGCATACTACTTTTGTACTTTGAGGTCATTATTGAGTAAATAAAATAAAGGTTACTTGAACACAAATGTTGCAATACTGAAACAATAAATCTGATAACCAAGATACCACTAAGTGACTAATAAGCAGGTGGCGTGTGCAACATGGATATGCTGGACAAAGGGACGTTTCCTGGCTGGGGTGAGTGAAGCATGAATTAAGATTTCATCCCACTAATTACAATAGAACATGATTTAAAACTTAAGAATTATTTGTTTCTGGAATTATCTGCCTTATATTTTCAAATTGTAGTGCACTCAATAACTGAAACTGCAGAAAATGAAACCATGGATAAGTGAGGACAGTTACATTTAGGCATGCAAAGAGATATGGCTTTTCAATGAAAAATATTTGTTCCATTGCAAATTTAGCTGTAGATGCTTAAATGAAAAAGTGTGTATATTCAGTGTATATATTTTAAAAATATTTATTTATTTATTTGAAAGAGTAACAGAGAGAGAGACAGAAGGCAAGATCATCCATCCACTGGTTCACTCCCTGAATGATCTTTACAGCCAGGGCTGAGCCAGGCAGAAACTAGCAACCAGGAGCTTCATCCAGGAGCAGCCTGGACTTGTACTGGTACCCACATCAGATGTCAGCATCGCAGGCAATGGCTCTACGTGCTATGCCACATACAGGCCCCAGTGCATCCTTTTCTCAGGGGTTAAAACAACAACTGGTTGCTGCACTGTGGCTTAACAGATTAAGCTGCCCCCTTACATCACCAGCATCCCATATGGGCACCAATTCCAGTCCTGGCTGTTCCACTTCCCATTCAGCTCCCAGCTAATGTGCCAGGGAAAGCTGCAGAAGACGGCCCAAAAGCTTGGGTCCTGAACCCATGTGGAGACCCAGAGGAAGCTCCTAGCTTTGGCCTGACTCAGCCCTGGCTGTTACCACCATTTGGGAAGTGAACCAGCAGGTAGAAGAGCTCTCCCATTCTCTCTGTTTCTCCTTTTCTCTGTAACTCTGCCATTCAAATAAATAAATCTTAAAAAAAAAACCCTGAAGACAAAATGCTTTTTCTGTTGGTGAAAACAGCCAGCTGCATCAGCACATTAAAAAAAACAGTGCATTTGCTTTAGTTATATGTTTCTATTTTCATTCTTAGAGTTTTTGGAGTTGAATAAATGCCAACTTTAGTCAGATAAAAATGATTGAGGTTTTTGTCACACAATGAAAGCCAGATTTTTTCCTTTTCATTTATTTGTTCTTTCTTAAATGACATTTAAAAAAAATTATTTAAAAGATAGATTGGGAAAGGTAGAAATCTTAAATCTACTGGTTCACTCCACAAATGCCTGCAACAGCTTAGGCTGAGTCAGGTGGCCTACCCTTGGATTCTGGAACTCAATCCAGGTCTCCGATCCAGGGGACAGGGACCCAAGTACTTGATCTGTCACCTGCTACCTCCCAGGGTGTGCACTGGCAGAAAGCTGGGGTTTTAGAGTGGAACCATGACCTGAACCCAGACATTCACAAAATTATATGACAGTATTCCAAGTGGGGTTTTAACTGCTGCACCAAATGTCTGCACTTCATTTGTTCTCAAGCCTCAATCAGTGTTGATTCTGAAACATACTATGGTGCATGCCTATTTATATATTCTGTTTGCCTTCATAAATCCCATGACTTTGAGGCACTGTATAGCGAAGGGAACACTCTTGGAGTGCTGTATGTGAACTGAGCTGCAAAATATTTTTAGTTGTTATTAAAATTGAGATGATTTTTTTATCCCACCTAGCATCTAGCAGTCATTTAACCTTGATACTTTAAAACCTTTTAATTTCTTCATGCTCATCTCTCTATGCCTCAAAATGATGAATCCTCTGGATGAAAGCAAAACATATAAATAACGTAAAAAGTGAAATCTCCAGGCCCACATGTCAACTACCTATAACAACTTTTAGTTTCATTTTTCAAAACAGGTAAAATAATTACCTCAGACCAGATAATCTACTCTAGAGAGTGTAGATTCATAGACAGATCCCTAAGCACTGTAGTTGACATCGTTCACTATTAACCACGGCTTCAGTAACAATTTTCCAGTGTCATGAAAGTAAATGACTGACTGAGTAGGATTGAACTGTGTCCTAACATGTGAGGACATGAACTGTGATCCCAGAAGTGAAGCAAATTCCAGAAGAGGAGGGCCTTCCTGTACTGAACACAGAAGCTACAGAAGGCCCAGCACTGGAGCCAGTGCACAACTGGCCACACTCTCCCACAGGCTGGGAGGGGTAATTTCTGTTGGCAAAGCCTTGCCGCATTTTATCTTGGGTTCTCTGGGAGATGATGAAAGAAAATTCAGGGATGGGAGGAAGGGGGTAGGATGTAAAACAGAAGAGAGGCTGGCACCGCAGCTCAACAGGCTAATCCTCCGCCTAGCGGCGCCGGCACACCAGGTTCTAGTCCCGGTCAGGGCGCCGGATTCTGTCCCAGTTGCCCCTCTTCCAGGCCAGCTCTCTGCTGTGGCCCGGGAGTGCAGTGGAGGATGGCCCAGGTGCTTGGGCCCTGCACCCCATGGGAGACCGAGAGAAGCACCTGGCTCCTGCCTTCGGATCAGCGTGGTGCGCTGGCCGCGGCAGCCATTGGAAGATGAACAACGGCAAAGGAAGACCTTTCTCTCTGTCTCTCTCTCTTACTGTCCACTCTGCCTGGTTAAAAAAAAAAAAAAAAAAAAAAACAGAAGGGAAGAGGAGAAAGGATGTTATGTGTTTTTATTAGCATACCCCTAGATGAGGGAATAAATAGTTCATAAAGAGTACCTTTTGTTTATAATCAATTTATTTGAAGAGATAAGTAAATTTGAAGATACGTAGAATTTAAGGAAGGTCATCCTGTTCCCTTGGGGTCTCTGGTTTTGTGACTTATAAACACAATTAATTGTTCTTTACTTAAGTACATAACTCTGCAGTGTTCCTAGGTAATAATATCAACAGATCATGTGCGATGCTTGGACAATTGATGTCCTCTATAGCAGTAAAGTGTGCTTAAGAGATGTCATTTATTTGCTATTGTGTTTAGTATACAATAGGCCATTCCCTTCTAAAATAAAGTTATGCACCAAAAGGAAAAATGATCTCTATCACAATATTATATTCTCTTAGAAAACAGTCTAGCAAGAAGAGTTACAGATTGAAATCAGGCGTGTTTCTTTCTACTTCTTATGGCTGGGTATTTTTATTATTAGAGAAACAAAGACTTGTTTATTTTGTACTCTCAAACTGACCGTTTAATGCCAAATTTTATTTTATTGTGCAGTTTGACGTGCTGCTAGGTGGAAGGAAGTTGTGCAAATCCTCTGTGAACATGTTTCAGTGGAACATTTCATGTTGTGAGTCTAATAAACATCTGATATATGAATGGGTGGATGGATTAATGGGAAAATAAAATAGGTCCAGAGTGAGAGAGCAAGGAGAGAGGGATGGATAGATGGATGGATGGAGGGGAAGGAAGGAAGGAAGGAAGGAAGGAAGGAAGGAAGGAAGGAAGGAAGGAAGGAAGGAAGGAAGGGAGGAAGGGAGGGAAAATTGAATAAAGTTACCCTAAAATGTACAGAACACTTTTCACTTCTTTTCCTCCTCCTGTTTGCCTCCCATGCCCTTTCTAGACAGCTTGTGAAAAGTTATGGCCCAGAAGTCTTGAGACATGGGACAGTCCTCTAGTCCCTGTGAGGACTGAGAAGACCCTCAGAGATGACCCTACCTCTGACATGGACCAGATCAGGGAAGGCAGGCAACCTAAGTCCAAGGTGCTCTGAGCAAACCTGGTGATCTGGGCTGCTGAGAAATGGAAGCCCAGGATCATACAGGACTACCATACGCCCCAGAAGGGTCAGGTGTTCCCTCCTCCTGTGAAGTCAAAGGTGTCTACAGAGTCCCGTTAGTCTGTCTGAAATTACCTTAGACGATAGCTACGGAGACTAGTTTAAAGAAACTAATGAGGTAAACATTTTCCTCTGGTCATCTCAGTTCTGCTACACATGCACTGTTTCTCACAGCCAAATGTGTCCATTTTTCTCTCTCAGAAAAAAAATTCTTTCACACTTTTTAGTACCAAAAATATTATCCCTTTGGAATAATTCCTGTTCCTGATGATAATGGAAACAAAGAGTTAACATAGTTCCTAATGGTGACTCCATTTTAAGTGTAGTGATTGGCCTTGACACAATCTGACTTACCGTCAAGCTGACCTGGTCTCCTCAGAGATTTCTTTTTTACCTGAATGTGGAATATTTCACAATATGTAATTAGCATAAATACAGGAACTTAGCCAGGCTGCCCCCTTGCAATAGTTTTCTGT
The DNA here is from genome assembly GCF_051225735.1 of Oryctolagus cuniculus. Classification (NCBI taxonomy): domain Eukaryota; kingdom Metazoa; phylum Chordata; class Mammalia; order Lagomorpha; family Leporidae; genus Oryctolagus; species Oryctolagus cuniculus. Next base: position 159,145,644 of record NC_142869.1, read on the forward strand.
TGGCATAGCTACAGTATTCTCCACTCCTCACCACCGGGCTGCTTTGATTATTTGGAGCTAGTGGTTTGTGGAACAAATAGTTGCTTATAAAGGAAACGCAATGCTTAAAGGAAGGAAATGTATTCTTACAACCTTATGTAGAAACGTGCCAATATTCACTCTTAAAGGTCAAAATCACATTCATTTTGCTTCATTTTTTATCATAGATTCACAGAGGTTTATTTTCAGAACAACAGTTATCATATTATATCATAGTACAGATAAAACACCTTAATTGACAGGCCATGAGGACACAGCTTAATTTCTACTTTTAGGTCTGGATGAGCAAATTTTAGTTGGCAGGAGAAGTCTGACCTCTGGGAAATTTAAAAGAAGGGCAATAAAACGGACCTAAATAAAAATAGTTCCTTTATGTAAATTAATGTGAATAAGATCTGAGCCTTGACAAAGGGAACACAGCCTGCATGCAGCAAAGAACTCCCAGTGAGTACAAGACAAGTACCTTTGGCAGGCAATTCATTCTGACAGCTCTTTTATTGTGTATAACAATCTCTACCTTCAGTAGTTCTTAAAACAATTAGCTATAAATCCCAGAGGCAAGAGTGTTGACCTACTGTGGTTTTCTGGATTTTTTTGGGAAGTGCAGGGCCATTTGGAAAATTACTTTAGACTCCCCCATAAAATATCTGTGCCAAAGAGACCTTTCTTTCTCTGTCCATTCTTGAATACCTTCTAATGATGGATGAGCCATCTTTCTTTTCTTGTTTAAACATCTCCTCACTTTTCTGTTAGAATTGATTTTCCTTTGGCTAGCAATCTGACTCAGTCACCTCCTGTAAGACTTATAAGGACAGAGAAAAATAGCTACAGCTCAGGGGCAGGTGCTGTGGCATAGCTGGTAAAACTGCTGCCTGCAGTGCCAGCATCCCATATGGAGTTCCCGATGCTCCACTTCCTATCCAGCTCTCTGCTGTGGTCTGGGAAGGCTGTGGAAGATGGCTCAAGCCCTTTGGCCCCTGCATCTGCATGGGAAATCTGGGGAAAGCTCCTGGCTCCTGGCTTCGGATCCACGCAGCTCCTGCCATTACGGCCACTTGGGGAGTGAACCAATGGATTGAAGACCACCCCCCACCCCGCCTCTGCCACTGCCTCTCTGTAACTCTACCTTTCAAATAAAAATAATAAATCTTTAAAACAACAACAACAACAAAAAATCTACAGTTCAAAACAAAGTTGGAAATTAATGCTGAGTCAGCAACTATTTTTGAGACCATGCAAGTAATTTCTGTGAACTCCAATGATGAAGGAATTTACCAGGTTACCTGAAATCCATCACATGACTTATACAATGAGATCTGTAAACTGACTGAAATTTCTGCACGATAAAACACTTCTCAGCCCTTCTTGCTATGTCTATGTGTATATCCCAGTGGCTGCTCAGTAGCCATTGTGCTTACCCCATCTGCATATTGTGCAATTGTCTATTTCAATCCAATAGGAAAGTGACTATGATAAAGCCGATATCATGGTACTTTGCTTCAACACACTGGAGTTCCACTTGGAGAAACCAAATAAATGCTTACAATACTGAAAATCTTAACACCTGAACCATCATTAAGAAATGTTAGTTGTATTGACAGATGTCATTTTCCCCTTTTAAGAAAAATGCAATCAGTCTTTACACATCTTCCCCAAAATTATGGCATGTGTTTGAGATTTAATATTCTTTATCTTATTATATTAATGATTAAATCTGGAATCGCAATTTCAAGATTCTCTCCATATCTAAAACATTCATGGCACCTATCTGCATTTCCCCCATTTCCCACTATCAGAAACAATATTTACTTAAGTTGTTTCTTTAGATTTTTTTTATTTATTTGAAAGACAGAGTTACAGAGAGAGGTAGAGACAGAGAGAGAGAGGTCTTCCATCCGCTGGTTCACAAAACAGATGGTCGCAACGGCCAGAGCTGCGTTGATCCAAAGCCAAAAGAGCCAGTAGCTTCTTCTGGCTCTCCCATGCGGGTGCAGGGGCCAAGGACTTGGGCCATCTTCTACTCCTTTCCCAGGCCACAACAGAGAGCTGGATCGGAAGAGGATTAGCCAGGACCAGAACTGGCGCCCATATGGGTTGCCAGCACTACAGGCCAGGGCTTTAACCTGCTGCACCACAGCGCTAGCCCCGTAAGTTTTATCTCTTATTGTGAGTCACCTTTGTTTGACAGTTTCATCTTAATCTTGCTTTCTACTTTCTCTTGGAATAGCTAGTATATTATTTTGACAGCTATTAGGGCAATCAACTCTTCTGTATTAGATAAACAATGCAGTTGCTTACTTAGAATACAATTTCTTCAAATATGTATTGTACTGAATAGTTACTTCAAGTTTGAAATTTCCTTCCATTTTTCAAATATTTCAGATTCTTGGTTCTACTCCCCTACCATATTTCCTGCTACATGATTATGAATATATGAGCATCTTCCCGATAAATAACCTTGACTTTGTAGGTTTCCTTTTCCTCCCTTTGAAAATCAAAGATTTATGTGGCATGATCTCATATCTCTTTTAGTTCTTATATTCTGTATTTAAAGTCTGATATTTATTCAAAGAATCTTTTTTCAGGACATACATTGAAATTTCCCTCTAAATGCAGAATTGTCAAAAATATTGGGAACTATCTAACCTTTCAGGCTATGATTCTCCTAAAGATAAAAAATATTAGTAAAAATATTTAAGGCACTACCTAAAGTCAGTTCAAACAAGTAGTCAAAGGAATTTGCTGCATAAAACAGGTTTTAGCATAACTCACTGATAAGGCCTCAGGAAGTCCAGTCTACATAAAGGAAATTTTAAATTGATTTTTATGCAGACATACTCCTCTCAAAGAACCAGTGGCTTATTAGGATCACATATCCTGGAAGACATTTTCATAGATGTTGAGTTCAACTGACTTCCAGAATTGACTTCATTGTCATGTGTTTTCATTAATTATATCACAGTGATAGCTTTGTCTGGGAATGTGTACTTTGAATTTGGGTTAAAGGCACAACTAATCAGACTAACTTGACAGCAAGAAAAATTGGGGCAAAAGTAAAACAAATTTGACAAGGGTACCAAAACCATTCAAAGGTGGAAGATTACAGTCTTTTCAACATATGGTATTGAGAGAAGTTGATATTAACACACAAAGAAAAGAAGTTGAGGGGCCGGCATTGTGGAATAACAGGTAATGCCACCATCTGCAATGTCGGCATCCCATATGGACACCTTTTGGAGTCCTTGTTGCTCTATTTCCAATCCAGCTCCCTGTTGATGTACCTGAGAAAGCAGCATAGGATGGCTTCTGTATCCACATGGGAGACTGGTGAAAAGCTCCTGGCTCCTGGCTTTGGCCTGGCTCAGCCCTGGCTGTTGCAGCCATTTGCGGAGTGAATCAGCAGATGGAAATTCTCTCTCTCTGTCTCTCCCTCTCTCTCTCTCTGTAACTCTGCCTTTCAAATATATAAAATAAAAAAAATTAAAATAAAAGAAGTTGAACCCCTACCTCACATTATATACAACAATTAATTTTAAATGGATATCAGGCCTAAAGATAAGAGATACACTATAAAACACATAGAAGAAAAATAGATTTAAATTTTTATGATCTTGAATAAAATAAAGTAACAAAAGGCTAGACAAATTGGACCTCATTACAATTAAAAATTTTATGCTTCAAGGAAACAATCAAGAAAGTGAAAAAGTAACCCACAGAATGAGAGAAAATACTTAGAAATCATACATCTCATAAGGATCCAACATGTATACTATATGATATTATAATGATTGCAACTCAATAATCAAAGAAAAAGAAACCACTTAAAAATTGACACAAGAAGATACACAAATGACCAGTAAGCACATGAATATTCTCATAATCATTAGCTATCAGGGAAAGACAAATAAAAACACAATAAAATACTTTTTCATACCCACTAGAGTAGATACAATGAAAAAGATAGACAATAAAAAATACTGACAATAACGTAGGGAAATTGAATCCTAATACATTATTTGTGATGAAGAAAAATTGTGTAACTTTTTTGGAAAACAGTTGCAGCATTCCTCAAACAATTAATCATATACTTACCAAATGACTCAGCTCTTTTACCCTTAGGTATTATATTTCAAGTGAAATAAAACACTCCTATACACAAAAACTCGTACATCAATGTTCATAGCAGCATTATTCATATTTGATTAAAAGCTGGAAAAAACTCCAATATCATTAATGAATAAATCAACAGTGTGGTATATCCATACAATGGAATGCTATTCAGCCATAAAAGAGGATGAAACTCTGATATATGCTTCATCATAGATGGGCCTTGCAAACAGTGAGCTAAGAGAAGTTAGACACAAAAGGCCACATATTGAATGTTATCATTTACATGAAATGTCCAGGATAGGTAAATACAGAAAGTTAAGTAGTATATTGATATATTTAAATATATATGTATGCATACACATATACATACACACATATGTACTTACATATTAAATTATATATGTGGCATATTTTTCCTTTATTCATTTACCTGTTGGCAGACATTTGTGTGGTTTTCACATATTTTCTCTTGCAAATACTGCTGTAATGAATATAGCAGGGCATGCATGTCTTCAAGATATTGATTTAATATTTTTGGATATATGCCAAAACGTGGGGGATTACTGAATCATATGATAGTTCCTATTTTGTTTTCAAAACAACATCCAAACTGCTTCCCTTGTGACTGTACTAATTTACATTCCTCTTGTAATTTTTAACATAATTTTTTCTATTATGTCAGTCTGACTGTCTGCCTGTCTGTCTATCTATCTATCTATCTATCTAGATACCCAGCCAGCCATCTGTAAAAAAAAAAAAAAAGCCTATATTTTAAATCCAACTTTGTTTGGGAACATTCATCTTTTATGAAGGAATGTGCAGGGGAAAAGACAAGAGGAGAGAAAGAGATGGAAGACCAGTAAAAAGAAAGTCTTAAATACTGTTTTCCCTAAAAATCATGCAATAACAACATTCAAATAAATTCTAGTACTTTATGAGGCTTTTTTTTTAATTTTCCAGGTGTTTGATTCGTGCTTAGGATATCAAAATGAGTAAGAGTAAGACAGGATCACTATCTTCAGAGAGCTGAAGTGTAGCACAGAATATCAGAATATGTGAACAAAAGTGAGAAACTGTTGTAAAAACATTACAAGCTCCTTAGGGGACAGTTCGGACACAAAGGAGGGAGCAGTCAAGTGTACTGGAGGAAGGAGTTGGAGGACAGAAATGCTGTGAATGAAGAGGTAACTGAAACAACCTTGTTAACTGAGTAGACGTGTCCAGGAGGATGCTTGCAAGGAGTTTGCAGACAAGGACCAGAGATTCCGGCCCCTATGGTGTTATAGGGAGGCTCAAGGAAGCACTTTCTGGTTATGGGGTGTAGGTGGGATGCTCTGAAAGAAGTGAAGATGGAAGAATTAAAAGTAGTATGTAAATTCATTCATTCATGTACTCAGTTATGATGTGTAAGCTTCATATAAAATGTCAAAGACTGTGCTGGCAATGGGGCTATCAGGATGAAGAGCAAGTAACCCTCATCTTTGAGAAGCTTTATGTGTAAGGAAAGGGCAAAGTCTAAAGAAGCAGTTTCAGCAATGTGATAGGAGTTAGAACAAAGATTTGCTGGACACATTGTTGTAATACAAAGAGAAGGAAAAAATGCATTATTCTGCCTAGGAGGAATAAAGGTTGGGTGAGCTAGTACATGAAGAAGGCTTGGGCACTTACTGAGTGGACGGGGTGGATCTGGGGACAATTCAGGAATAGTACTAAAGAAAAAGGCACAAACAGGGTCTTACATGATGGCTGGTATGCCTGAATCAGGGTCTTTATAGGACATGGGTGTGGGACTTTTTTTTTTTAACCAAGGATCATTTGGATATTTACAATATCATTTATGTGCCATAAAAAATTAACAGCTTCAAAATTAGCCTGCTGGGGACCAGCGCTGTGGTGTAGTAGGCTAAACCTCCTCTTGCAGTGCTGGTATCTCATGTGGATATCGGTTCATGTCCCGGCTGCTCCTCTTCTGATGTAGTTCTGCATTGGCCTGGGAAAGCATAGAGGAAGGTGCTTGAGCCCCTACATCTGTGTAGGAGGCCCAGGGGAGGCTCCTGGATACTGGCTTTTGATCGTCACAGCTCCAGCCATTGCGGCCATTTGGGGAGTGAACCAGTGGATAGAAGACCTTTCTCTCTGTCTCTTCCTCACTGTGTAATAAATAAATAAGTAAATATTTAATTTTTTTAATTTAAGTTATGCAAGTTTCATGTATTTCACATAAACAGATTTAGGAACATAGTGATAGATTGCTTTAGATTTTGTGAATTTTGAGACCCACCTATGTTTGCTTCAGCAGGGCCAGCCCAAACAATTTTGCAAACCTTCTACAGCCTATGGGCTGGTTCTCCCCACCCCTGTTATAAGAGAATTGTAGCACAAAAGGAAAAGACCATAAAAGTCAATAGAATCTAAATGGCAATGGGCCACAAGTGGCAGATTAAGGAGTATGGACTTTATTCTGCAAGCAATAGGGATCCCTGAGGAGTTTGAGATGTGGAGTGAGATTATCAGATTTACCTTTCAGAAAGATTACACTGGGGTTTATAAGTCTAAGGTGCAGGAAAATGTAACTGACTTTTATGGAAGGTTACTGATGCTTCTTGGAACCCTTGAGAGATCTGAAGATCTGGGATCAAGGCACTTTGACAAACAACATCCCCACTCATGCTTGGAAAAGTCCAAGAAACAGTCGTATGCTCTGAGATACCTCTTCCACTGGTGCTGCATTGTGTTTTCAGAACCTGACTTCCTCCCATGCTACTCACAAATGAATCAGAATCCACACAGAGCTTCTTCCAATCTATTCATTTCTGAATCCAAGTGTTGCATAAGTAAGCCCAATTAGTAGAGCCCCAGAATCATGTCTATGCACTTGCCTCTGAGAAGCCCAAGAACGTAGAATTCTGTGTTCTACCTTAGGAAGATGGGGTCCACAATGTTGGAAATTCTCCTTGCATAGCAGTTCCAAAGGTGCTGGACTGTCATGGCAGATGGCCCCGTCCCTGGCAATACAGTTAATGACAAGCTGGAAACAGGCTATCCTGAGAAGAGTTCAAATTATTCTGCACAAGTTTAGATGGTATGTGAACTCCAATGCTAACAATGGGAGTGGAAAAAAGGAAGCAAAGCTAAATATAGAAACTTTTATGGGTGTAATTTATAGAAAAGAAGGCATCATGGGTTAGAGATCTGAGAGAGAATACGATTATATCTCTTGAGGGACAGGGAGAAATCTAATCTTGAGTAGAAATGGAAGAAAAGAAGGACTATATTAAAGGATGATAAGGGTGAGAAGAGGGGAATACACATACATATATATTATATATCTTATAAATATATCATATATATATATATATAAATTAGCTTTCAAGGATCTAGAAACTGGCTTTTTGAAAATTTTGTTTCTCATCAATAGTGACCAAATAAGAATATCATATATTTATTTTTATTCTATTATAAATTCTATTTTAATCTCTTTTAAAGCACTTTTCAGGTGAACAAATTTCATGTATTACACAGAACACATTTAAGAGCATAGTAATACTCCAACCCTACCCTCCCTACCACACATAATCTCACCCTTGATTCTCCTTCCTTTCTTATTCTTTCTTTTAATTTTTACATTTATCCAATTATAGTTTATTTTATACTCATAAGATTCACTCTACACTAGTTAAGTAATTCAACAAATTGTTCAAAGTAAAAAACACTGATCTTCGTCAGTGGAGACAAGGACTATAAACAATAATCAAATCTCAAACTGTCAATTTGGTACATGTACATTACATTTTTGGAACTCTATTGGTTATCATAGATCAGGGAAAGCATATGGTATTTGTCTTTTTGGGACTGGCTTATTTCACTGAATATAATGGTTTCCAGTTGCATCCATTTTGTTGTGAAAGATAGGATTTTATTCTTGTTTATGACTGAGTAGTATTCCATAGTGTATATAAACCACATTTTCTTTATTCAGTCATTCATTGATTGATGGACATCTGGGTTGTATAATTTGTATCCCTTTGATTTATTTTTTTTTGCCTAGTTGTCTTGCTGAAACTTCCAGGACTATCTTGAACAGAAATGGTGAAAGTGGGCATCCTTGTGTGGCTCCATATATTAGAGGAATGGCTTCCAACTTTTCTCCAATCAATATGAGGCTGGCTGTGGGTTTGTCATAAATTGCCTTGATTTAATTGAGGAATTTTTCTTTCTATACCCAATTTGATTAAGGTTTCTTATCAGTAAATGATGATGTATTTTATCAAATTCTTTCTCTTCATCTATTGAGGCAATCATATGCTTCAATGCTTCAATTTATTCTTTAATGTGATGTATCATATTCATTGATTTGCATATTTTGAAATATTCCTGAATACCAAGGATAAATCTCACTTTGTCTGGGTCAATAATCTTTCTGATGTGCTGTTTTATTTGATTACCTAGTATTTTGTTAAGGATTTTTGCATCTATGCTCCTCAAGGATATTGGTCTACACTTCACTTTGTTGTAACTTTTAGTGGTTTTGGAATTAAGGTGACTCTGGTCTCAAAAAAAGACTTTAGAAGGATTCCTTGACTTGCAATTGTTTTGAATAGCTTGAGAAGAATTGGTATTAGCTCTTTAAATGTCTGGTAGAATTTAGCATTGAAGCCATCCTGTCCTGTGCTTTTTTTTTTTTTTTCAGTAGGAGAGTCTTTATTACTGATTCATTAGCTGTCTTGATTCTTGTCTTTTAGGTTTTCTATGTCTTCGGGGCTCAATTTTGGTAGGTTGTCCATGTCCAGGAATATTCCACTTCTAGATTTTCTAATTTGTTGGCATAGAGCTGTTTGTAGTAATTTCCTATTATTCTTTTTATTTCTGTGGTATCTTATTACATCTTCTTTTTATCCCTTATTTTATTGACTCTAGTTTCTCCCTCTTTTTTGGTTAGCTGGG